>NC_092238.1:23391902-23991902 GCF_036320965.1 Panulirus ornatus
TATAATGAAAAGATTTACTTCATCCAGATAAAGATTTAAAAAAATGAATGAATCAACATGAGACGACTCGTATGTGTGTGTGTGTGTGTGTGTGTGTGTGTGTGGTGTGAGGTATGTATGTATGTACATAGTGTACATGGTGTGAGGTATGTATGTATGTACATAGTGTACATGGAGTGAGGTATGTATGTATGTATGTATGTACATAGTGTACATGGTTGAGGAATGTATGTATGTACATAGTGTACATGGAGTGAGGTATGTATGTATGTAACAGTGTACATGGAGTGAGGTATGTATGTATGTATGTACATAGTGTACATGGTGTGAGGTATGTATGTATGTACACAGTGTACATGGAGTGAGGTATGTATGTATGTATGTATGTATGTACACAGTGTACATGGAGTGAGGTATGTATGTATGTATGTACATAGTGTACATGGTGTGAGGTATGTATGTATGTACACAGTGTACATGGAGCGAGGTATGTATGTATGTATGTATGTATGTATGTACACAATGTACATGGTGTGAGGTATGTATGTATGTATGTACACAGTGTACATGGTGTGAGGTATGTATGTATGTATGTATGTACACAGTGTACATGGAGTGAGGTATGTATGTATGTATGTACACAGTGTACTTGGAGTAAGGTATGTATGTATGTATGTATGTACACAGTGTACATGGTGTGATTTATGTATGTATGTATGTATGTATGTACACTGTACATGGTGTGAGGTATGTATGTATGTACACAGTATACATGGAGTGATGTATGTATGTATGTATGTACACAGTGTGCATGGAGTGAGGTATGTATGTATGTATGTACATAGTGTACATGGTGTGAGGTATGTATGTATGTACACATTGTACATGGAGTGAGGTATGTATGTATTATGTATGTATGTATGTATGTACACAGTGTACATGGAGTGAGGTATGTATGTATGTACATAGTGTACATGGTGTGAGGTATGTATGTATGTACACAGTGTACATGGAGTGAGGTATGTATGTATGTATGTATGTATGTATGTATGTATGTATGTATGTATGCACACAATGTACATGGTGTGAGGTATGTATGTATGTATGTATGTATTTACACAGTGTACATGGTGTGAGGTATGTATGTATGTATGTATGTACACAGTGTACATGGAGTGAGGTATGTATGTATGTATGTATGTACAGAGTGTACATGGAGTGAGGTATGTATGTATGTATGTACACAATGTACATGGTGTGAGGTATGTATGTATGTATGTATGTATGTACACAGTGTACATGGAGTGAGGTATGTATGTATGTATGTATGTACACAGTGTACATGGTGTGAGGTATGTATGTATGTATGTATGTATGTATGTACACAGTGTACATGGAGTGAGGTATGTATGTATGTATGTATGTATGTACAGAGTGTACATGGAGTAAGGTATGTATGTATGTATGCATGTACACAGTGTACATGGTGTGAGGTATGTATGTATGTATGTATATACACAATGTACATGGTGTGAGGTATCTATGTATGTATGTATGTATGTACACAGTGTACATGGTGTGAGGTATGTATGTATGTATGTATGTATGTACATGTACAGAGTGTACATGGAGTGAAGTATGTATGTATGTATGTATGTACACAGTGTACATGGTGTGAGGTATGTATGTATGTACACAGTGTACATGGAGTGAGGTATGTATGTATGTATGTATGTATGTACACAGTGTACATGGTGTGAGGTATGTATGTATGTATGTATGTACAGAGTGTACATGGAGTGAGGTATGTATGTATGAATGTATGTATGTACAGAGTGTACATGGAGTGAGGTATGTATGTATGTATGCATGTACACAGTGTACATGGTGTGAGGTATGTATGTATGTATGAATGTATGTACACAGTGTACATGGTGTGAGGTATGTATGTATGTATGTATGTACACAGTGTACATGGAGTGAGGTATGTATGTATGTATGTATGTACACAGTGTACATGGAGTGAGGTATGTATGTATGTATGTATGTATGTACACAGTGTACATGGTGTGAGGTATGTATGTATGTATGTATGTACACAGTGTACATGGAGTGAGGTATGTATGTATGTATGTATGTATGTATGTATGTATGTATGTATGTATGTATGTATGTACACAGTGTACATGGTGTGAGGTATGTATGTATGTACACAGTGTACATGGTGTGAGGTATGTATGTATGTATGTATGTATGTACACAGTGTACATGGTGTGAGGTATGTATGTATGTATGTATGTATGTACACAGTGTACATGGTGTGAGGTATGTATGTATGTATGTATGTACACAGTGTACATGGTGTGAGGTATGTATGTATGTATGTACAGAGTGTACATGGAGTAAGGTATGTATGTATGTATGTATGTACACAGTGTACATGGTGTGAGGTGTGTATGTATGTACACAATGTACATGGTGTGAGGTATGTATGTATGTATGTATGTACACAGTGTACATGGTGTGAGGTATGTATGTATGTATGTATGTACACAATGTACATGGTGTGAGGTATGTATGTATGTATGTACACAGTGTACATGGTGTGAGGTATGTACAGAGTGTACATGGAGTAAGGTATGTATGTATGTATGTATGTATGTACAGAGTGTACATGGTGTGAGGTATTTATGTATGTATGTATGTACACAGTGTACATGGAGTAAGGTATGTATGTATGTATGTATGTACACAGTGTACATGGTGTGAGGTATGTATGTATGTATGTACACAGTGTACATGGTGTGAGGTATGTATGTATGTATGTATGTACACAGTGTACATGGAGTGAGGTATGTATGTATGTAACAGTGTACATGGTGTGAGGTATGTATGTATGTATGTATGTACACAGTGTACATGGAGTGAGGTATGTATGTATGTACACAGTGTACATGGTGTGAGGTATGTATGTATGTGTGTATGTACACAGTGTACATGGTGTGAGGTATGTATGTATGTATGTATGTACACAGTGTACATGGTGTGAGGTATGTATGTATGTATGTACACAGTGTACATGGTGTGAGGTATGTATGTATGTATGTATGTACACAATGTACATGGTGAGGTATGTATGTATGTATGTATGTACACAGTGTACATGGTGTGAGGTATGTATGTATGTATGTATGTACAGAGTGTACATGGAGTGAGGTATGTATGTATGTATGCATGTACACAGTGTACATGGTGTGAGGTATGTATGTATGTATGTATGTACACAGTGTAGATGGTGTGAGGTATGTATGTATGTATGTATGTACACAATGTACATGGTGTGAGGTATGTATGTATGTATGTATGTATGTACACAGTGTACATGGAGTGAGGTATGTATGTATGTATGTATGTACACAGTGTACATGGTGTGAGGTATGTATGTATGTATGTATGTACACAGTGTACATGGTGTGAGGTATGTATGTATGTATGTATGTATGTACACAATGTACATGGTGTGAGGTATGTATGTATGTATGTATGTATGTACACAGTGTACATGGTGTGAGGTATGTATGTATGTATGTATGTACACAGTGTACATGGAGTGAGGTATGTATGTATGTATGTATGTACACAGTGTACATGGAGTGAGGTATGTATGTATGTATGTATGTACACAGTGTACATGGTGTGAGGTATGTATGTATGTATGTATGTATGTACACAATGTACATGGTGTGAGGTATGTATGTATGTATGTATGTATGTACACAGTGTACATGGTGTGAGGTATGTATGTATGTATGTATGTACACAATGTACATGGTCAAACAAAAGCAAATGGATCAATTATTAACCAATGACATGGCCGGCATGAATGACACTCATCTATGATGTGCGGAAATGACAGATTTTTGTTAGATATAGCAATGCTTGCATTTGATTGTGATATATATATATATATATATATATATATATATATATATATATATATATATATATATATATATATATATATATATATATATATATATATATATATATATATATATATATATATATATATATATATATATATATCCCTGGGGATAGGGGAGAAAGAGTACTTCCCACGTATTCCCTGCGTGTCGTAGAAGGCGACTAAAAGGGGAGGGAGCGGGTGGCTGGAAATCCTCCCCTCTCGTTTTTTTCAGTTTTCCAAAAGAAGGAACAGAGAAGGGGGCCAGGTGAGGATATTCCCTCAAAGGCCCAGTCCTCTGTTCTTAACGCTACCTCGCTGACGTGGGAAATGGCGAATAGTACGAAATAAATAAAAAAAAAATATATATATATATATATATATATATATATATATATATATATATATATATATATATATATATATATATATATATTTTCCCTATTTATTTATTTATTTATTTTGCTTTGTCGCTGTCTCCCGCGTTAGCGAGGCAACGCAAGGAAACACACGAATGGCCCAACCCGCCCACATACACATGTATATACAAACACGTCCACACACGCAAATATACATACCTATACATCTCAACGTACATATATATATATATATATATATATATATATATATATATATATATATATATATATATATATATATATATATATATATATATATATATATATACAGACATACATATATACACATGTACATAATACATACTGTCTGCCTTCATTCATTTCCATCGCCACCTCGCCACACATGAAATAACAACACCCTCCCCTTGCATGTGCGCGAGGTAGCGCTAGGAAAAGACAACAAAGGCCCCATTCGTTCACACTCAGTCTCTGGCTGTCATGTAATAATGCACCGAAACCACAGCTCCCTTTCCACATCCAGGCCCCACAAATCGTTCCATGGTTTACTCCAGACGCTTCACATGCCCTGGTTCAATCCATTGACAGCACGTCGACCCCGGTATACCACATCGTTCCAATTTACTCCATTCCTTGCACACCTTTCACCCTCCTGCATGTTCAGGCCCCGATCACTCAGAATCTTTTTCACGCCATCTTTCCACTTCCAATTTGGTCTCCCACTTTTCTTTCCCTCCACCTCTGACACATATATCCTCTTGGTCAACCTTTCCTCACTCCATGTGACCAAACCATTTCAAAACACCCTCTTCTGCTCTCTCAACCACACTCTTTTTATTACCACACATCTCTCTTACCCTTACATTACTTACTCGATCAAACCACCTCACACCACATATTGTCCTCAAACATCTCATTTCCAGCACATCCACCCTCCTTCGCACAACTCTATCTATAGCCCACGCTTCGCAACCATATAACATTTTTGCTTGCCTAGATAATGTTCTCGACTTCCACACATTCTTCAACGCTCCCAGAAATTTCGCCCCCTCCCCCACCCTATGATCACTTCCGCTTCCATGGTTCCATCCGCTGCCAAATCCACTCCCAGATATCTAAAACACATCACTTCCTCCAATTTTTCTCCATTCAAACTTACATCCCAATTGACTTGTCCCTCAACCCTACTGTACCTATTGACCTTGCTCTTATTCACATTTACTCTCAGCTTTCTTCTTCACAACTTTTACCAAACTCAGTTACCAACGTCTGTAGTTTATCACCCGAATCAGACACCAGCGCTGTATCATCATCGAACAACAACTGACTCACTTCCCAAGCTCCCTCATCCACAACAGACTGCATACTTGCCCCTCTCTCCACAACTCTTGCATTCACCTCCCTAACAACCCCATCCATAAACAAATTAAACAACCATGGAGACATCACGCACCCCTGCCGCAAACCTACATTCACTGGGAACCAATCACTTTCCTCTCTTCCTACCCGTACACATGCCTTACATCCTCGATAAAAACTTTTCACTGCTTCTAACAACTTGCCTCCCACACCATATATTCTTAATACATTCCACAGAGCATCTCTATCAACTCTATCATATGCCTTCTCCAGATCCATAAATGCTACATACAAATCCATTTGCTTTTCTAAGTATTTCTCACATACATTCTTCAAAGCAAACACCTGATCCACACATCCTCTACCACTTCTGAAACCACACTGCTCTTCCCCAATCTGATGCTCTGTACATGCCTTCACCCTCTCAATCAATACCCTCCCATATAATTTACCAGGAATACTCAACAAACTTATACCTCTGTAATTTGAGCACTCACTCTTATCCCCTTTGCCTTTGTACAATGGCACTATGCACGCATTCCGCCAATCCTCAGGCACCTCACCATGAGTCATACATAGATTAAATAACCTTACCAACCAGTCAACAATACAGTCACCCCCTCTTTTAATAAATTCCACTGCAATACCATCCAAACCCGCTGCCTTGCCGGCTTTCATCTTCTGCAAAGTTTTCACTACCTCTTCCTTGTTTACCAAACCATTCTGCACAGTATTACAAATATATTATTATAGATTTACGTCTTATAATCTTACTTGTTATATTACGTCATGACGTTTAGCAGCGTCTCACAGCTGAATGATATATGAAGGCTGGGAGAATGTTGTGTTGTGGTAGTGAGTCAGTATGATGATGAGGGATAATAATGAGATATAATGATGTGGTAAAATGATGAGGTATGATGAGTTAAATGATGAGGGATAATGATGATGTATGACGATGAGGGATAATGATGAGATATGATGATGACATGTGATAATGAGGTGTAATGATCATTAGCAGGAGGTAATATGAGGTTTTCCCGCTGGGGTCTGAGTGGGAGAGGTCACGTGGGGCGGCCGGAACTGGGTCAGGGTTGATGACGTCAGTCAGGTTGGTTGGCTGATGCCTCCGTTACCATGGCAACCCAGGCACGCCGGGGTGACAATATGGCCGCCGTTTGTTTACTTTATCGTTCATGTTGTGGGAGAGGGATAACCCCACCCCCACAGTGGGCGGCCGGCTTCCCCCCGCCCACTGTGGGAGAGGGGTAACCCCACCCCCACAGTGGGCGACCGGCTTCCCGCCGCCCACTGTGGGAGAGGGATAACCCCACCCCCACAGTGGGCGGCCGGCTTCCCGCCGCCCACTGTGGGAGAGGGATAACCCCACCCCCACAGTGGGCGGCCGGCTTCCCCCCGCCCACTGTGGGAGAGGGGTAACCCCACCCCCACAGTGGGCGACCGGCTTCCCGCCGCCCACTGTGGGAGAGGGATAACCCCACCCCCACAGTGGGCGGCCGGCTTCCCGCCGCCCACTGTGGAAGAGGGGTAACCCCACCCCCACAGTGGGCGACCGGCTTCCCGCCGCCCACTGTGGGAGAGGGATAACCCCACCCCCACAGTGGGCGGCCGGCTTCCCGCCGCCCACTGTGGAAGAGGGGTAACCCCACCCCCACAGTGGGCGACCGGCTTCCCGCCGCCCACCACACCACTGACACTACAGGGCAAGACGAACCCACTGAGGGGGGGCGGGGGGGGGTTCATGTGCACCTGACCGATCGAGGAATGACCCCACACAACGAGGGACCACATACTGCTGGTCCGTCACCCCCCCACACAACGAGGGACCACATACTGCTGGTCCGTCACCCCCCCACACAACGAGGGGCCACATACTGCTGGTCCGTCACCCCCCCACACAACGAGGGACCACATACTGCTGGTCCGTCACCCCCCCACACAACGAGGGGCCACATACTGCTGGTCCGTCACCCCCCCCACACAACGAGGGGCCACATACTGCTGGTCCGTCACCCCCCACACAACGAGGGGCCACATACTGCTGGTCCGTCACCCCCCCACACAACGAGGGACCACATACTGCTGGTCCGTCACCCCCCCCACACAACGAGGGGCCACATACTGCTGGTCCGTCACCCCCCCACACAACGAGGGACCACATACTGCTGGTGCGTCACCCCCCCACACAGCGAGGGGCCACATACTGCTGGTCCGTCACCCCCCCACACAACGAGGGGCCACATACTGCTGGTCCGTCACCCCCCCACACAACGAGGGACCACATACTGCTGGTCCGTCACCCCCCCACACAACGAGGGACCACATACTGCTGGTGCGTCACCCCCCCACACAACGAGGGACCACATACTGCTGGTCCGTCACCTCCCCACACAACGAGGGACCACATACTGCTGGTGCGTCACCCCCCCCACACAACGAGGGACCACATACTGCTGGTCCGTCACCCCCCCCCACAACGAGGGACCACATACTGCTGGTGCGTCACCCCCCCACACAACGAGGGACCACATACTGCTGGTCCGTCACCCCCCCACACAACGAGGGACCACATACTGCTGGTGCGTCACCCCCCCACACAACGAGGGACCACATACTGCTGGTCCGTCACCCCCCCACACAGCGAGGGACCACATACTGCTGGTCCGTCACCCCCCCACACAGCGAGGGACCACATACTGCTGGTCCGTCACCCCCCCACACAACGAGGGACCACATACTGCTGGTGCGTCACCCCCCCACACAACGAGGGACCACATACTGCTGGTCCGTCACCCCCCACACAACGAGGGACCACATACTGCTGGTGCGTCACCCCCCCACACAACGAGGGACCACATACTGCTGGTCCGTCACCCCCCCACACAACGAGGGACCACATACTGCTGGTCCGTCACCCCCCACACAACGAGGGACCACATACTGCTGGTCCGTCACCCCCCACACAACGAGGGACCACATACTACTGGTCCGTCACCCCCCACACAACGAGGGGACCACATACTACTGGTCCGTCACCCCCCACACAACGAAGGGCCACATACTGCTGGTCCGTCACCCCCTCACACAACGAGGGGTCACATACTGCTGGTCCGTCACCCCCCCACACAACGAGGGACCACATACTGCTGGTCCGTCACCCCCCACACAACGAGGGGACCACATACTGCTGGTCCGTCACCCCCCACACAACGAGGGACCACATACTGCTGGTCCGTCACCCCCACACAACGAGGGACCACATACTGCTGTCCGTCACCCCCCCACATCAACGAGGGACCACATACTGCTGGTCCGTCACCCCCCCACACAACGAGGGACCACATACTGCTGGTCCGTCACCCCCCCACACAACGAGGGGACCACATACTGCTGGTCCGTCACCCCCCACACAACGAGGGACCACATACTGCTGGTCCGTCACCCCCCACACAACGAGGGGCCACATACTGCTGGTCCGTCACCCCCCCACACAACGAGGGGCCACATACTGCTGGTCCGTCACCCCCCCACACAACGAGGGACCACATACTGCTGGTCCGTCACCCCCCACACAACGTGGGGACCACATACTGATGGTCCGTCACCCCCCACACAGCGAGGGACCACATACTGCTGGTCCGTCACCCCCCACACAACGAGGGACCACATACTGCTGGTCCGTCACCCCCCACACAGCGAGGGACCCATACTGCTGGTCGTCACCCCCCACACAGCGAGGGACCACATACTGCTGGTCCGTCACCCCCCCACACAACGAGGGACCACAATACTGCTGGTCCGTCACCCCCCACACAGCGAGGGACCACATACTGCTTGTCCGTCACCCCCCCACACAGCGAGGGACCACATACTGCTGGTGCTCACCCCCACACAGCGATGGGACCACATACTGCTGGTCCGTCACCCCCCCACACAACGAGGGACCACATACTGCTGGTGCGTCACCCCCCCACACACGAGGGACCACATACTGCTGGTGCGTCACCCCCACAACAACGAGGGACCACATACTGCTGTGTCCGTCACCCCCCACACAACGAGGGACCACATACTGCTGGTGCGTCACCCCCCCCAACGCAGGGACCACATACTGCTGGTCCGTCACCCCCCACACAACGAGGGACCACATACTGTTGGTCCGTCACCCCCCCACGCAGCGAGGGACCACATACTGCTGGTGCATCACCTCCCCACACAGCGAGGGACCACATACTGCTGGTCCGTCACCCCCCACACAGAGAGGGACCACATTCTGCTGGTCCGTCACCCCCCCACGCAGCGAGGGACCACATACTGCTGGTGCGTCACTCCCCCACACAGCGAGGGACCACATACTGCTGGTCCGTCACCCCCCACACAACGAGGGACAACATACTGCTGGTCCGTCACCCCCCCACGCAGCGAGGGACCACATACTGCTGGTGCGTCACCCCCCACACAACGAGGGACCACATACTGCTGGTCCGTCACCCCCCCACACAGCGAGGGACCACATACTGCTGGTCCGTCACCCCCCCACACAGCGAGGGACCACATACTGCTGGTGCGTCACCCCCCCACACAGCGAGGGACCACATACTGCTGGTCCGTCACCCCCCCCACACAACGAGGGACCACATACTGCTGGTGCGTCACCCCCCCACACAACGAGGGACCACATACTGCTGGTGCGTCACCCCCCACACAACGAGGGACCACATACTGCTGGTGCGTCACCCCCCCACACAACGAGGGACCACATACTGCTGGTGCGTCACCCCCCCACACAACGCGGGACCACATACTGCTGGTCCGTCACCCCCCACACAGCGAGGGACCACATACTGCTGGTGCGTCACCCCCCCACACAGCGAGGGACCACATACTGCTGGTCCGTCACCCCCCCACACAACGAGGGACCACATACTGCTGGTGCGTCACCCCCCACACAGCGAGGGACCACATACTGCTGGTCCGTCACCCCCCACACTACGAGGGACCACATACTGCTGGTGCGTCACCCCTCCCCACACAACGAGGGACCACATACTGCTGGTCCGTCACCCCCCCCCACACAACGAGGGACCACATACTGCTGGTCCGTCACCCCCCCCACACAGCGAGGGACCACATACTGCTGGTCCGTCACCCACCCACACAGCGAGGGACCACATACTGCTGGTCCGTCACCCCTCCACACAGCGATTGACCACATACTGCTGGTCCGTCACCCCCCCCCCACACAACGAGGGACCACATACTGCTGGTCCGTCAACCCCCCACACAGCGAGGGACCACATACTGCTGGTCCGCCACCCCCCACACAGCGAGGGACCACATAATGCTGGTGCGTCACCCCCCACACTGCGAGGGACCACATACTGCTGGTCCGTCACCCCCCCACACAGCGAGGGACCACATACTGCTGGTCCGTCACCCCCCACACAGCGAGGGACCACATACTGCTGGTCCGTCACCCCCCCACACAACGAGGGACCACATACTGCTGGTCCGTCACCCCCCACACAGCGAGGGACCACATACTGCTGGTCCGTCACCCCCCCACACAACGAGGGACCACATACTGCTGGTCCGTCACGTAGGGTAACGCTCATGCTGGCATGATGTCATCCCTAACACGACGCTGTTGTAACATGAAGGTGTAGTGCAGCTGTAACCTGCTATGTGTAGTGCAGCTGTAGCTTGCCAGGTGTAGTGCAGTTGTAGCTTCCTAGGTGTAGTGAAGCTGTAGCCCATTGAACCTGCCAGATGTAGTGCAGCTGTAGCCTCGAACCTGCCAGGTGGAGTGAAGCTGTAGCCTCTTGAACATGGCAGGTGTAGTGAAGTTGTAGCTTGTCAGGTGTAGTGCAGCTGTAGCCTATTGAACCTGCCAGGTGTAGTACAGCTGTAGCTTGCCAGGTGTAGTGCAGCTGTAGCCTATTCAACCTGCCAGGTGTACTGAAGCTGTAGCCTCTTGAACCTGCCACATGTAGTGCAGCTGTAGCCTCTTCAACCTGCAAGGTGGAGTGCAGCTGTAGCCTCTTGAACCTGCCAGATGTGATGCAGCTGTAGCCTCTTCAACATGCCAGGTGTAGTGCAACTGTAGTGCAGCTGTAGTCTCTTGAACCTGCCAGGTGTAGTGCAGCTGTAGCCTCTTGAACCTGCCAGATGTGATGCAACTGTAGCCTCTTGAACATGCCAGGTGTAGTGCAGCTGTAGTGCAGCTGTAGTCTCTTGAACCTGCCAGCTGTAGTGCAGCTGTAGCCACCTGAACCTGCCAGATGTAGTGCAGCTGTAGCCTCTTGAACCTGCCAGGTGTAGTGCAGCTGTAGCCTCTTGAGCCTGCCAGGTGTAGTGCAGCTGTAGCCTCTTGAACCTGGCAGGTGTAATGCAGCTGTAGCCTCTTGAACCTGCCAGGTATAGTGCAGCTGTAGCCTCCTGAGCCTGTCAGGTGTAGTGCAGCTGTAGCCTCTTGAACCTGCCAGATGTAGTGCAGCTGTAGCCTCTTGAACCCGCCAGGTTTAGTGCAGCTGTAGTCTCTTGAACCTGCCAGGTGTAGTGCAGCTGTAGCCTCTTGAACCTGGCAGGTGTAGTGCAGCTGTAGCCTCTTGAACCTGCCAGGTGTAGTGCAGCTGTGGCCTCTTGAACCTTCCAGATGTAGTGCAGCTGCAGCCCCTTGAACATGCAGGTGTAGTGCAGCTGCAGCCTCTTGAACCTGGCAGGTGTAGTGCAGCTGTGGCCTCTTGAACCTGCCAGGTGTACTACAGCTGTAGCCTCTTGAACCTGACAGGTGTAGTGCAGCTGTAGCCTCTTGAACCTGCCAGATATAGTGCAGCTGTAGCCTCTTGAACCTGCCAGATGTAACGCAGCTGTAGCCTCTTGAACCTGGCAGGTGTAGTGCAGCTGTAGCCTCTTGAACCTGCCAGATATAGTACAGCTGTAGCCTCTTGAACCTGACAGGTGTAGTGAAGCTGTAGCCTCTTGAACCTGCCAGGTGTAGTGCAGCTGTAGACTCTTGAACCTGCCAGGTGTAGTGCAGCTGTAGCCTCTTGACCCTGCCAGATGTAGTGCAGCTGTAGCCTCTTGAACCTGGCAGGTGTAGTGCAGCTGTAGCCTCTTGAAGTTGCCAGATGTAGTGCAGCTGTGGCCTCTTGAACCTGCCAGGTGTAGTGCAGCTGTAACATCTTAAACCTGCTAGGTGTAGTGCAGCTGTAGCCTCTTGAACCTGTCAGGTGTAGTGCAGCTGTAGCCTCTTGAGCCCGTCAGGTGTAATGCAGCTGTAGCCTCTTGAACCTGTCAGGTGTAGTGCAGCTGTAGCCTTTTGAACCTGCCAGATGTAGTGCAGCTGTAGCCATCTGAACCTGCCAGGTGTAATGCAGCTGTAGCCTATTGAACCTGCCAGATGTAGTGCAGCTGTAGCCTATTGAACCTGCCAGATGTAGTGAAGCTGTAGCCTCTTGAACCTGCCAGGTGTAGTGCAGCTGTAGCCTCGAACCTGCCAGGTGTAGTGCAGCTGTAGCCTCTTAAACCTGACAGGTGTAGTGCAGCTGTAGCCTCTTGAACCTGCCAGGTGTAATGCAACTGTAGCCTCTTGAACCTGCCAGGTGTAGTGCAGCTGTAGTCTCTTGAACCTGTCAGGTGTAGTGAAGCTGTAGCCTCTTGGAAACTGCCATATGTAGTGCAGCTGTAGCCTCTTGAACCTGCCAGGTGTAGTGCAGCTATAGCCTCTTGAACCTGCCAGATGTGATGCAACTGTAGCCTCTTGAACCTGCCAGGTGTAATGCAACTGTAACCTCTTGAACCTGCCAGGTGTAGTGCAGCTGTAGTCTCTTGAACCTGACAGGTGTAGTGAAGCTGTAGCCTCTTGGAAACTGCCATATGTAGTGCAGCTGTAGCCTCTTAAACCTGCCAGGTGTAGTGCAGCTGTGGCCTCTTGAACCTGCCAGGTGTAGTGCAGCTGTAGCCTCTTTGCAGCTGTAGCCTCTTGAACCTGCCAGGTGTAGTGCAACTGTAGCCTCTTGAACCTGCCAAGTGCAGTGCAGCTGTGGCCTCTTGAACCTGGCAGGTGTAGTGCAGCTGTAGCCTCTTGAACCTGGCAGGTGCAGTGCAGCTGCAGCCTCTTGAACCTGGCAGGTGTAGTGCAACTGTAGCCTCTTGAACCTGGCAGGTGCAGTGCAGCTGTAGCCTCTTGAACCTGGCAGGTGCAGTGCAGCTGCAGCCTCTTGAACCTGGCAGGTGTAGTGCAACTGTAGCCTCTTGAACCTGGCAGGTGCAGTGCAGCTGTAGCCTCTTGAACCTGGCAGGTGCAGTGCAGCTGTAGCCTCTTGAACCTGGCAGGTGTAGTGCAACTGTAGCCTCACGTGAGCCTCATATGTGATGACGCTCCTTAAATATTAGTTCGTGACTGCATATGTTAAGACTTGGTTACACATGTTGCTGTAAGACTATACATGACTCTACATGTTATAGGAAACACGGTGGCCATGCTGCTGGTGCAGGGAACACGGTGGTCATGTGCTGGTGTAGGGAACACGGTGGCCATGCTGCTGGTGTAGGGAACACGGTGGCCATGCTGCTGGTGCAGGGAACACGGTGGCCATGCTGCTGGTGCGGGGAACACGGTGGCCATGCTGCTGGTGTAGGGAACACGGTGGCCATGCTGCTGGTGCAGGGAACACGGTGGCCATGCTGCTGGTGCGGGGAACACGGTGGCCATGTGCTGGTGTAGGGAACACGGTGGCCATGCTGCTGGTGCAGGGAACACGGTGGCCATGCTGCTGGTGTAGGGAACACGGTGGCCATGCTGCTGGTGCAGGGAACACGGTGGCCATGCTGCTGGTGTAGGGAACACGGTGGCCATGCTGCTGGTGCAGGGAACACGGTGGCCATGTGCTGGTGTAGGGAACACGGTGGCCATGCTGCTGGTGTAGGGAACACGGTGGCCATGCTGCTGGTGCAGGGAACACGGTGGCCATGTGCTGGTGTAGGGAACACGGTGGCCATGCTGCTGGTGTAGGGAACACGGTGGCCATGCTGCTGGTGCAGGGAACACGGTGGCCATGTGCTGGTGTAGGGAACACGGTGGCCATGCTGCTGGTGTAGGGAACACGGTGGCCATGCTGCTGGTGTAGGGAACACGGTGGCCATGCTGCTGGTGCAGGGAACACGGTGGCCATGCTGCTGGTGTAGGGAACACGGTGGCCATGCTGCTGGTGTAGGGAACACGGTGGCCATGCTGCTGGTGCAGGGAACACGGTGGCCATGCTGCTGGTGTAGGGAACACGGTGGCCATGCTGCTGGTGCAGGGAACACGGTGGCCATGCTGCTGGTGTAGGGAACACGGTGGCCATGTGCTGGTGCAGGGAACACGGTGGCCATGCTGCTGGTGTAGGGAACACGGTGGCCATGTGCTGGTGCAGGGAACACGGTGGCCATGTGCTGGTGTAGGGAACACGGTGGCCATGCTGCTGGTGTAGGGAACACGGTGGCCATGCTGCTGGTGTAGGGAACACGGTGGCCATGCTGCTGGTGCAGGGAACACGGTGGCCATGCTGCTGGTGTAGGGAACACGGTGGCCATGCTGCTGGTGCAGGGAACACGGTGGCCATGCTGCTGGTGTAGGGAACACGGTGGCCATGCTGCTGGTGTAGGGAACACGGTGGCCATGCTGCTGGTGCAGGGAACACGGTGGCCATGCTGCTGGTGTAGGGAACACGGTGGCCATGCTGCTGGTGCAGGGAACACGGTGGCCATGCTGCTGGTGTAGGGAACACGGTGGCCATGCTGCTGGTGTAGGGAACACGGTGGCCATGCTGCTGGTGCGGGGAACACGGTGGCCATGCTGCTGGTGCAGGGAACACGGTGGCCATGCTGCTGGTGTAGGGAACACGGTGGCCATGCTGCTGGTGCAGGGAACACGGTGGCCATGCTGCTGGTGTAGGGAACACGGTGGCCATGCTGCTGGTGTAGGGAACACGGTGGCCATGCTGCTGGTGCAGGGAACACGGTGGCCATGCTGCTGGTGTAGGGAACACGGTGGCCATGTGCTGGTGTAGGGAACACGGTGGCCATGCTGCTGGTGTAGGGAACACGGTGGCCATGCTGCTGGTGTAGGGAACACGGTGGCCATGCTGCTGGTGCAGGGAACACGGTGGCCATGCTGCTGGTGTAGGGAACACGGTGGCCATGCTGCTGGTGTAGGGAACACGGTGGCCATGCTGCTGGTGTAGGGAACACGGTGGCCATGCTGCTGGTGTAGGGAACACGGTGGCCATGCTGCTGGTGTAGGGAACACGGTGGCCATGCTGCTGGTGCAGGGAACACGGTGGCCATGCTGCTGGTGTAGGGAACACGGTGGCCATGCTGCTGGTGTAGGGAACACGGTGGCCATGCTGCTGGTGTAGGGAACACGGTGGCCATGCTGCTGGTGTAGGGAACACGGTGGCCATGCTGCTGGTGCAGGGAACACGGTGGCCATGCTGCTGGTGTAGGGAACACGGTGGCCATGCTGCTGGTGTAGGGAACACGGTGGCCATGCTGCTGGTGTAGGGAACACGGTGGCCATGCTGCTGGTGTAGGGAACACGGTGGCCATGCTGCTGGTGTAGGGAACACGGTGGCCATGCTGCTGGTGCAGGGAACACGGTGGCCATGCTGCTGGTGTAGGGAACACGGTGGCCATGCTGCTGGTGTAGGGAACACGGTGGCCATGCTGCTGGTGCAGGGAACACGGTGGCCATGCTGCTGGTGCGGGGAACACGGTGGCCATGCTGCTGGTGTAGGGAACACGGTGGCCATGCTGCTGGTGTAGGGAACACGGTGGCCATGCTGCTGGTGTAGGGAACACGGTGGCCATGCTGCTGGTGTAGGGAACACGGTGGCCATGCTGCTGGTGTAGGGAACACGGTGGCCATGCTGCTGGTGTAGGGAACACGGTGGCCATGCTGCTGGTGTAGGGAACACGGTGGCCATGCTGCTGGTGTAGGGAACACGGTGGCCATGCTGCTGGTGCAGGGAACACGGTGGCCATGCTGCTGGTGTAGGGAACACGGTGGCCATGCTGCTGGTGTAGGGAACACGGTGGCCATGCTGCTGGTGTAGGGAACACGGTGGCCATGCTGCTGGTGTAGGGAACACGGTGGCCATGCTGCTGGTGTAGGGAACACGGTGGCCATGCTGCTGGTGCAGGGAACACGGTGGCCATGCTGCTGGTGTAGGGAACACGGTGGCCATGCTGCTGGTGTAGGGAACACGGTGGCCATGCTGCTGGTGTAGGGAACACGGTGGCCATGCTGCTGGTGTAGGGAACACGGTGGCCATGCTGCTGGTGTAGGGAACACGGTGGCCATGCTGCTGGTGCAGGGAACACGGTGGCCATGTGCTGGTGCAGGGAACACGGTGGCCATGCTGCTGGTGTAGGGAACACGGTGGCCATGCTGCTGGTGTAGGGAACACGGTGGCCATGCTGCTGGTGTAGGGAACACGGTGGCCATGCTGCTGGTGTAGGGAACACGGTGGCCATGCTGCTGGTGCAGGGAACACGGTGGCCATGTGCTGGTGCAGGGAACACGGTGGCCATGCTGCTGGTGCAGGGAACACGGTGGCCATGCTGCTGGTGTAGGGAACACGGTGGCCATGCTGCTGGTGTAGGGAACACGGTGGCCATGCTGCTGGTGTAGGGAACACGGTGGCCATGTGCTGGTGCAGGGAACACGGTGATGGTGTTCGCAACATGGCAGGTACGATCCATGGTGTAGGTCAGGGGTAAATATAATAATTAGGACATTATTATAAACATTATATCATCATTATTATTTTCAGGGGCACAACTTGCTTCTGTTGTTGTTATAAATGTGAGATGACACAAAATGTGTACTGTCCACATCTTGTACATGTACTACACATGTTCAGGTCGTGTTAACCAGACTACCAGCAAGTAAGTTACTGGCACAAGTCATGTTACAACAAGTGTTACTATCGCTACCTACATGTTGGGAGTTGACTATTGTGGGTAAGATGTGTGGGGGAGCAGTGTAGAGGAGTGTGGGGGAGCAGTGTAGAGGAGTGTGGGGGAGCAGTGTAGAGGAGTGTGGGGGAGCAGTGTAGAGGAGTGTGGGGGAGCAGTGTAGAGGAGTGTGGGGGAGCAGTGTAGAGGAGTGTGGGGGAGCAGTGTAGAGGAGTGTGGGGGAGCAGTGTAGAGGAGTGTGGGGGAGCAGTGTAGAGGAGTGTGGGGGAGCAGTGTAGAGGAGTGTGGGGGGGAGCAGCTGTGATCAACAGTTGAGGTAATGTTTACCTTCTGCCACACAGCTGTACCAACGTGACGACACCGTTGTGTGCGAAACGTGGCAACACCGTTGTGTGGGAAACGTGGCAACACCGTTGTGTGGGAAACGTGGCAACGCTGAGAACCGCCGCAAACCAGCGGTCGGTCACTCACCCGCCCCACCTACCCCCCCAACCCCCCCCCCCCCCGCCTCTCCATCCTTGCTCATACCTCAGACAAATTGTTTTTCTTACAATTCATAAGTAAATAGTTGTTATAATGTATCATAAGTAAATAGTTGTTATAATGTATCATAAGTAAATAGTTGTTATAATGTATCATAAGTAAATAGTTGTTATAATGTATCATAAGTAAATAGTTGTTATAATGTATCATAAGTAAATAGTTGTTATAATGTATCATAAGTAAATAGTTGTTATAATGTATCATAAGTAAATAGTTGTTATAATGTATCATAAGTAAATAGTTGTTATAATGTATCATAAGTAAATAGTTGTTATAATGTATCATAAGTAAATAGTTGTTATAATGTATCATAAGTAAATAGTTGTTATAATGTATCATAAGTAAATAGTTGTTATAATGTATCATAAGTAAATAGTTGTTATAATGTATCATAAGTAAATAGTTGTTATAATGTATCATAAGTAAATAGTTGTTATAATGTATCATAAGTAAATAGTTGTTATAATGTATCATAAGTAAATAGTTGTTATAATGTATCATAAGTAAATAGTTGTTATAATGTATCATAAGTAAATAGTTGTTATAATGTATCATAAGTAAATAGTTGTTATAATGTATCATAAGTAAATAGTTGTTATAATGTATCATAAGTAAATAGTTGTTATAATGTATCATAAGTAAATAGTTGTTATAATGTATCATAAGTAAATAGTTGTTATAATGTATCATGAAGGTGTAGTTTGGGCACAACCTTTTACGTGTTGCATGAAAGGTGTTCCGAGACCGACACCTCAGCACAAGACTCGAACCCTGGCCTTCCCGTTCTCTTGTCGTAGACTGACTGACTGACTGGCAGATGTCACCCCAAGTTTCCCCGCACCTCTCCGCTGGGGGCAGAGGGGGGGAGGGGGAGGTTGAGGGGGGTGAACTCTGACTGAACTGTGCCTTTCTACCCAGACCGGGAGGGGGGGGGGGGGGAGGGGCTCCCAGCGACCGCGTCTTCTGTTGGATTAGTGATGAGCGAAAACACGCTCCTCCCTCACACCCTACCACACTACACTACACTACACTACACCACACTACACCACACTACACTACACTACACTACACTACACTACTCTACACTACACCACACTACACTACACTACTCTACACTACACCACACTACACTACACCACACCACACTACACTACACTACACTACACCACACTACACCACACTACACTACACTACACTACACCACACTACACCACACTACACTACACTACACTACACTACACTACTCTACACTACACCACACTACACTACACTACTCTACACTACACCACACTACACTACACACACTACACTACACTACACTACACTACACCACACACACCACACTAACACTACACTACACTACACTACACTACACTACACCACACTACACTACACTACACCACACCACACTACACTACACCACACCACACTACACTACACCACACTACACCACACTACACTACACTACACTACACCACACTACACCACACTACACTACACTACACTACACTACACTACTCTACACTACACCACACTACACTACACTACTCTACACTACACCACACTACACTACACTACACCACACCACACTACACTACACTACACTACACCACACTACACCACACTACACTACACTACACTACACTACACTACACTACACCACACTACACTACACTACTCTACACTACACCACACTACACTACACTACACCACACCACACTACACTACACTACACTACACCACACTACACTACACTAATCTACACTTCAAACCACACTTACACTACACTACACCACTACTACACTACACTACTCGTACACATACACCACACTACACTACACTAACACTACACCACATACCACACTACCACCACACCTACACTACACTACTACACTAACACACAACACTACACACACACACTACACTACACTACACTACACTCACCACATACACACACACACAACTACACTACACTACACCACACCACACTACACTACAACACTACACTACACTACCTACACTACACCACACTACACTACACTACCTACACTACACCACACTACACTACACTACACTACACACACCACATTACCACACACACTACACTACCTCCACCACACTACCACACACACTACACTACACCTAACTACACCACACTACACACACACACACCACATACCACACACACATACACTACAACTCTACACTAACACATACACTACACTACACTACACTCATACAACACACACCACACTACAAATACACTACACCACACACCACACACAACTACACACACACACTACAACACACACCACATACACTACACTACACCTACACCACACTACACCACACACCTACACACACTACACACTACACTACACTACACACTACACCCACTACTACACACCACACTACTACACTCACTAACACACTACACACTACCACTACCACACTACACACACTACCACCACACAACACACTACACACACCAACACACACACTACACTACACTACACTACACCACACACACCAAACACTACACCCAAACACCACCAACCACACACAACCACACCACACAACACCCACAACCACACACAACTACACCACAACAACCCCCCACTACACCACACACTACCACACACCAAACACCATAACACACAACACAACACACACCATACACAAAACCAACAACTACACCCACACAACCACAACCACACAATCACACACCACACACAACCACACACCACACACAACCACACTACACACACTCAACACACACAACCCACCCCACACACACACACCAACACACTACCACACCACTACACACCACACTACACACACCACCCTACCAATACCACAAACCACACACTCACACACCACCACACACACACACCACAACACAACACACACCACCACCACACACCACACCCACATACCCACTACCACACCCACACACACTACACCTACACCACCACACCACACACACAACTACACAACCTCCTACACACACACCACACCACACTACACACCAACCACACACCACACCACACAAATACACAACTCACCACCCCAACACACACACACACACACACACCACACCACACACACACACCCAACAACACACCACTACACTACACAACACACCCAACACCACACACACACACCACACACCACCCCACCCACACACACACACCAACACACCTAATACCAACACACACCCAACACACTCACAACACACACTACACACACTACACACACTACCACACCCCACACATACACACACACACACACTCCAACAACACACACATCAACTACACCACAACAAACTCACCACACACACAACACACTACTACTACACAACAACACTACCCCACTACACTACACCAACTACCACAACACACAACACCACAAACCACAACACACACACACACCCACACAACACACACACTACACCACACCACACCCCCACACTACACTCACACACACACACACCACACCCACACAACACCACCCTAACACCACAACACACAACAACACACACACACACCACACACCACACACCACAACCACACACAAACACTCACCACAACACTAAACAAACCCACACCACACCACTCCACACACACACCACACACACCACCACACACACACACACACCCACTACACACACCCAACAACACACACACACACACCAACCACAACACTACAACCACACTCACTACACACCTACACCACACTACCCCACACACACACACACAACACCAACTAACACACCAACACATAACACCACACACCACCACACTACCACAATACCACCACCACCACCCCCCCTCACCAGCACCACACCACACGACACCACACCACACTACATCTACACCCAAACCACACCTACACCACACCTACACCCACACCACACCTACACCTACACTACACCACATCCACACCACACCACACCACTTCCACACTACACCACACCACACCTACACCACACTACACAACACCACACCCACCACCACACCACACACACCACACCACACTACACCACACCACACCACACCACACACCACCTACACCACACCACACCACACCTACACCACACCACACCACACCACACTACACCACATCACACCATCACACCACACCACACCACACTACACAACACACACCTACACTACGACCACACCTACACCTACACCACACCATCACTACACCACAACTTACACCACACACAGCCACACTACACCACACCACACCATACCACCCACACTACACCTACACCACACTACCCTCTACTCCCACCAACCACTACCACACTACACCACACCTACACCCACCACACACACCACACTACACTACACTACCACACTACACACACTACACTACACTAAACCACACTACACCACACTACACTACAATACACTACACTACACCACACTACACTACACTACACTACACTACACTACTCTACACTACACCACACTACACTACACTACACCACACTACACTACACTACACTACACCACACTACACTACACTACTCTACACCACACTACACTACACCACACTACACCACACCACACTACACTACACTACACCACACTACACTACACTACACCACACTACACCACACTACACTACACTACACTGCACTACACTACACCACACTACACTACACCACACTACACCACACTACACCACACTACACTACACCACACTACTCTACACTACACCACACTACACTACACTACACTACACCACACTACACTACACCACACCACACTACACCACACTACACTACACCACACTACACCACACTACACTACACTACACCACACTACGCTACACTACACTGCACTACACTACACTACACCACACTACACTACACTACACCACACTACACTACATAACACCACACTACACCTCACTGCACCACACCACACTACACCACACCACACTACACCACACCCCACCTTACTACACTATACTACACTACACTACACCTCACTACACCACACCACACTGCACCACACCCCACCACACTACACTACACTACACTATACTACACTACACGACACCTCACTACACCAAACCCCACCACACTACACCACACACCACACCACCACACACCACTACACCCCACCACACCACACTACAACACACCACACCACACTACACCACACCCCACCACACTACACTACCATATACTACACTACACTTCACTTCACTACACCACACCACACTACACCACACCCCACCACACCCCACCACACTACACTACCATATACTACACTACACTTCACGTCACTACACCACACCACACTACACCACACACCACCCCACCATTCAGCACCACACCCCACCACACCACACCACATACACACCACCACACCACACTACCCTGAATATTGCATGACCCTACGGTAGGTCAGGATGATCCAGCACCAATTGTACAGACAGGTCAGTTGTACAGCATGAACAGTGTACAGACAGGTCAGCTGTACAACATGAACAGTGTACAGACAGGTCAGTTGTACAACATGAACAGTGTACAGACAGGTCAGTTGTACAACATGAACAGTGTACAGACAGGTCAGTTGTACAACATGAACAGTGTACAGACAGGTCAGCTGTACAACATGAACAGAGTACAGACAGGTCAGTTGTACAACATGAACAGTGTACAGACAGGTCAGTTGTACAACATGAACAGTGTACAGACAGGTCAGTTGTACAACATGAACAGTGTACAGACAGGTCAGCTGTACAACATGAACAGTGTACAGACAGGTCAGTTGTACAACATGAACAGTGTACAGACAGGTCAGCTGTACAACATGAACAGTGTACAGGTTATAGACTATAATGATATGTGTCTTGCAGACACACCCTCCTCGTTTAAGGATATCAAGATTTCTATATATTTCTAACCTGAGTAACATTGAATATAGCCACACACCTGCTAGTATTTGTTTATTATCTGCTCCATATCATAATTAATAATAGTGCAGAATTATAGTTAATTCTTTATATAACAATAAGACGATTAAGAAAGGTTAAAAGTAATTAACAATAATACAGAACTATAGTTAACACTTTATATAACAAGATAATTAAGGCAGGTTAAAAGTAATTAACAATAGTACAGAATTATTTTTAACACTATATAACAATAAGATAATTAAAGTAGGTTAAATGTAATTAAGAGTAGTACAGAATTACAGTTAACACTTCATATAAAAATAAGACAATTAAAGGTTAAAAGTAATTAAGAGTAGTACGGAATTATAGTTAACACTTTATATAAAAATAAGACAATTAAAGGTTAAATGAAATTAAGAGTAGTACAGAATTATAGTTAACACTTTATATAACAATGGGGTAATTAAGGCAGGTTAAAAGTAACAATAGTACGGAATTATAGTTAACACTTTATATAACAATAAGGTGATTTAGGTAGGCTAAAAGTAATCAACAATAGTATAGAATTATACACACACACACACACACACACACACACACACACACACACACTTGCTCCCCGTTTCCCGCATTAAAATGGTAGCACCAGGAACACCAAGTGGCCCAGAGAAAGGTACGATAGTGTACACCTGGTGGCTCAGGTGGGTATGATGGTATACTTCTGGGGAATCAGGGGAGGGTATGATGATATACACCTGGTGAATCAGGGAAGGGTATGATGGTATACTTCTGGTGAATCAGGGGAGGTTATGATGGTATACACCTGGTGGCTCAGGGGAGGGTATGATGGTATACACCTGGTGGCTCAGGGGAGGGTATGATGGTATACACCTGGTGGCTCAGGGGAGGGTATGATGGTATACACCTGGTGGCTCAGGGAAGGGTATGATGGTATACACCTGGTGGCTCAGGGGAGGGTATGATGGTATACACCTGGTGGCTCAGGGGAGGGTATGATGGTATACATCTGGTGAATCGGGGAAGGGTATGATGGTATACACCTGGTGGCTCAGGGGAGGTTATGATGGTATACACCCGGTGGCTCAGGGGAGGGTATGATGGTATACACCTGGTGGCTCAGGGGAGGGTATGATGGTATACACCTGGTGGCTCAAGGGAGGGTATGATGGTATACACCTGGTGGCTCAGGGGAGGGTATGATGGTATACACCTGGTGGCTCAGGGGAGTGTATGATGGTATACACCTGGTGGCTCAGGGGAGGGTATGATGGTATACACCTGGTGGCTCAGGGGAGGGTATGATGGTATACACCTGGTGGCTCAGGGGAGGGTATGATGGTATACACCTGGTGGCTCAGGGGAGGGTATGATGGTATACACCTGGTGGCTCAGGGGAGGGTATGATGGTATACACCTGGTGGCTCAGGGAGGGTATGATGATATACACCTGGTGTCTCAGGGGAGGTTATGATGGTAGACACCTGGTGGCTCAGGGGAGGTTATGATGGTAGACACCTGGTGGCTCAGGGGAGGGTATGATGGTATACACCTGGTGGCTCAGGGGAGGGTATGATGGTGTACACCTGGTGGCTCAGGGGAGGGTATGATGGTATACACCTGGTGGCTCAGGGGAGGGTATGATGGTGTACACCTGGTGGCTCAGGGGAGGGTATGATGGTATACACCTGGTGGCTCAGGGGAGGGTATGATGGTATACACCTGGTGACTCAGGGGAGGGTATGATGGTATACACCTGGTGGCTCAGGGGAGGGTATGATGGTATACACCTGGTGGCTCAGGGGAGGGTATGATGGTATACACCTGGTGGCTCAGGGGAGGGTATGATGGTATACACCTGGTGGCTCAGGGGAGGGTATGATGGTATACACCTGGTGGCTCAGGGGGGGTATGATGGTATACACCTGGTGGCTCAGGGGAGGGTATGATGGTATACACCTGGTGGCTCAGGGGAGGGTATGATGGTATACACCTGGTGGCTCAGGGGAGGGTATGATGGTATACACCTGGTGGCTCAGGGGAGGGTATGATGGTATACACCTGGTGGCTCAGGGGAGGGTATGATGGTATACACCTGGTGGCTCAGGGGAGGGTATGATGGTGTACACCTGGTGGCTCAGGGGAGGGTATGATGGTATACACCTGGTGGCTCAGGGGAGGGTATGATGGTATACACCTGGTGGCTCAGGGGAGGGTATGATGGTATACACCTGGTGGCTCAGGGGAGGGTATGATGGTATACACCTGGTGGCTCAGGGGAGGGTATGATGGTATACACCTGGTGGCTCAGGGGAGGGTATGATGGTATACACCTGGTGGCTCAGGGGAGGGTATGATGGTATACACCTGGTGGCTCAGGGGAGGGTATGATGGTATACACCTGGTGGCTCAGGGGAGGGTATGATGGTATACACCTGGTGGCTCAGGGGAGGGTATGATGGTATACACCTGGTGGCTCAGGGGACGGGTGAGGTATATGATGGTATACACCTGGTGGCTCAGGGAGGTATGATGGTATACACCTGGTGGCTCAGGGGAGGGTATGATGGTATACACCTGGTGGCTCAGGGGAGGGTATGATGGTATACACCTGGTGGCTCAGGGGAGGGTAAGATGGTATACACCTGGTGGCCTCAGGGGAGGGTATGATGGTATACACCTGGTGGCTCAGGGAGGGTATGATGGTATACACCTGGTGGCTCAGGGGAGGGTATGATGGTATACACCTGGTGGCTCAGGGGAGGGTATGATGGTATACACCTGGTGGCTCAGGGGAGGGTATGATGGTATACACCTGGTGGCTCAGGGGAGGGTATGATGGTATACACCTGGTGGCTCAGGGGAGGGTATGATGGTTATCACCATGGTGGCTCAGGGGAGGGTATGATGGTATACACCTGGTGGCTCAGGGAGGGTATGATGGTATACACCTGGTGGCTCAGGGGAGGGTATGATGGTATACACCTGGTGGCTCAGGGGGAGGGTATGATGGTATACACCTGGTGGCTCAGGGGAGGGTATGATGGTATACACCTGGTGGCTCAGGGGAGGGTATGATGGTATACACCTGGTGGCTCAGGGGAGGGTATGATGGTATACACCTGGTGGCTCAGGGGAGGGTATGATGGTATACACCTGGTGGCTCAGGGGAGGGTATGATGGTATACACCTGGTGGCTCAGGGGAGGGTATATGATCTGGGAGGGTATGATGGTATACACCTGGTGGCTCAGGGGAGGGTATGATGGTATACACCTGGTGGCTCAGGGGAGGGTATGATGGTATACACCTGGTGGCTCAGGGGAGGGTATGATGGTATACACCTGGTGGCTCAGGGGAGGGTATGATGGTATACACCTGGTGGCTCAGGGGAGGGTATGATGGTATACACCTGGTGGCTCAGGGGAGGGTATGATGGTATACACCTGGTGGCTCAGGGGAGGGTATGATGGTATACACCTGGTGGCTCAGGGGAGGGTATGATGGTATACACCTGGTGGCTCAGGGAGGGTATGATGGTATACACTGGTGGCTCAGGGGAGGGTATGATGGTATACACCTGGTGGCTCAGGGGAGGGTATGATGGTATACACCTGGTGGCTCAGGGGAGGGTATGATGGTATACACCTGGTGGCTCAGGGAGGGTATGATGGTATACACCTGGTGGCTCAGGGGAGGGTATGATGGTATACACCTGGTGGCTCAGGGGAGGGTATGATGGTATACACCTGGTGGCTCAGGGGAGGGTATGATGGTATAACACCTGGTGGCTCAGGGGGAGGGTATGATGGTAGTACCATGGTGGCTCAGGGGAGGGTATGATGGTATACACCTGGTGCTCAGGGGAGGGTATGAATCCGGGGAGGGTATGATGGTATACACCTGGTGGCTCAGGGGAGGGTATGATGGTATACACCTGGTGGCTCAGGGGAGGGTATGATGGTATACACCTGGTGGCTCAGGGGAGGGTATGATGGTATACACCTGGTGGCTCAGGGGAGGGTATGATGGTATACACCTGGTGGCTCAGGGGAGGGTATGATGGTATACACCTGGTGGCTCAGGGGAGGGTATGATGGTATACACCTGGTGGCTCAGGGGAGGGTATGATGGTATACACCTGGTGGCTCAGGGGAGGGTATGATGGTATACACCTGGTGGCTCAGGGGAGGGTATGATGGTATACACCTGGTGGCTCAGGGGAGGGTAATGATTGGTATACACCTGGTGGCTCAGGGGAGGGTATGTATGATGTATACACCTGGTGGCTCAGGGGGAGGGGGTATGATGGTATACACCTGGTGGTCTCAGGGGAGGTATGATGGTATACACCCTGGTGGCTCAGGGTGCGGGTATGATGGTATACACCTGGTGCTCAGGGAGGGTATGATGGTATACACCTGGGGGCTCAGGGGAGGGTATGATGGTATACACCCTGGTGGCTAGGGAGGGTATGATGGTATACACCTGGTGGACTCAGGGGAGGGTAGTGATGGTATACACCTGGTGGATCAGGGGAGGGTATGATGGTAATACACCTGGTGGCTCAGGGGAGGGGTATGATGGTGTACACCTGTGGTAGGGCGCAGGGGAGGGTTTGATGGATACACCTGGTGGCATCAGGGGGAGGGGGTATGATGGATACACCTGGTGGCTCAGGGGAGGGTAGGATGGTATACACCTGGTGGATCAGGGGGAGGGGTATGATGGTATACACCTGGTGGCTCAGGGGAGGGGTATGATGGTATACACCTGGTGGCTCAGGGGAGGGTATGATGGTATAACACCTGGAGCTCAGGGGAGGTATGATGGTATACACCTGGTGGCCTCAGGGAGAGGGTATGATGGTATACACCTGGTTGGCTCAGGGCGGAGGGTATATGATGGTATACACTGGTGGCTCAGGGAGGGTCTTTCATGATGGTATTACTCTGGTGGATCCACTGGCACAGGGACTCTATTAGTAAACTACTCTTCTGAGAGCAGGGCGACCCCAAGCTTAGTGAACCTTCCCTCTGTGTGTGTGTGTGTGTGTGTGTGTGTCTGTTTGTATCTGTGCATATAGGAGTGTGTGTGTGTATGTATGTGTGTGTTTGTATCTGTGTATATAGGAGTGTGTGTATGTATGTATGTATGTATGTATGTATGTATGTATGTATGTATGTGTCTGTTTGTATCTGTGCATATAGGAGTGTGTGTGTGTATGTATGTGTGTGTTTGTATCTGTGTATATAGGAGTGTGTGTATGTATGTATGTATGTATGTGTGTGTTTGTATCTGTGTATATAGAGTGTGTGTATCTATGTATGTATGTGTCTGTTTGTATCTGTGTATATAGGAGTGTGTGTATGTATGTATGTATGTGTGTGTTTGTAGCTGTGTATATAGGAGTGTGTGTATGTATGTATGCATGTGTGTGTTTGTAGCTGTGTATATAGGAGTGTGTGTATGTATGTATGTATGTGTGTGTTTGTATCTGTGTATATAGGAGTGTGTGTATCTATGTATGTATGTGTCTGTTTGTATCTGCGTATATAGGAGTGTGTGTGTATGTATGTATGTGTCTGTTTGTATCTGTGTATATAGGAGTGTGTGTATGTATGTATGTATGTGTGTGTTTGTATCTGTGTATATAGAGTGTGTGTATGTATGTATGTATGTGTCTGTTTGTATCTGTGTATATAGGAGTGTGTGTATGTATGTATGTATGTGTGTGTTTTTATCTGTGTATATAGGAGTGTGTGTATGTATGTATGTGTGTTTGTACCTGTGTATATAGGAGTGTGTGTATGTATGTATGTATGTATGTGTCTGTTTGTATCTGTGTATATAGGAGTGTGTGTATGTATGTATGTGTGTGTTTGTATCTGTATATAGAAGTGTGTGTATGTATGTATGTATGTGTGTGTTTGTATCTGTGTATATCGGAGTGTGTGTATGTACGTATGTATGTGTGTGTTTGTATCTGTGTATATAGGAGTGTGTGTATGTATGTATGTATGTATGTATGTATGTATGTATGTATGTATGTATGTATGTATGTATGTGTGTGTGTGTTTGTATCTGTGTATATAGGAGTGTGTGTATGTATGTATGCATGTGTGTGTTTGTATCTGTGTATATAGGAGTGTGTGTATGTATGTATGTATGTATGTATGTGTGTGTTTGTATCTGTGTGTATAGGAGTGTGTGTATGTATGTATGTATGTATGTGTGTGTTTGTATCTGTATATAGGAGTGTGTGTATGTATGTATGTATGTGTGTTTGTATCTGTGTATATAGGAGTGTGTGTATGTATGTATGTATGTATGTATGTGTGTGTTTGTATCTGTGTATATAGGAGTGTGTGTATGTATGTATGTGTGTGTTTGTATCTGTGTATATAGAAGTGTATGTATATATGTATGTATGTATGTGTGTGTTTGTATATGTGTATATAGGAGTGTGTGTATGTATGTATGTATGTATGTATGTGTGTAATTGTATCTGTGTATATAGGAGTGTGTGTATGTATGTATGTATGTGTGTAATTGTATCTGTGTATATAGGAGTGTGTGTATGTACTTATGTATGTGTGTGTTTGTATATGTGTATATAGGAGTGTGTGTATGTATGTATGTATGTGTGTGTTTGTATCTGTGTATATAGAAGTGTGTGTATGTATGTATGTGTCTGTGTATATAGGAGTGTGTGTAAGTATGTATGTATGTGTCTGTTTGTCTCTGTGTATATAGGACTGTGTATGTATGTATGTATGTGTGTGTTTGTATATGTGTATATAGGAGTGTGTGTATGTATGTATATATGTATGTGTGTGTTTGTATATGTGTATATAGGAGTGTGTGTATGTATGTATGTGTCTGTGTATATAGGAGTGTGTGTATGTACGTATGTATGTGTGTAATTGTATCTGTGTATATAGGAGTGTGTGTATGTATGTATGTGTGTGTTTGTATCTGTGTATATAGGAGTGTCTGTATGTATGTATGTGTCTGTGTATATAGGAGTGTGTGTATGTATGTATGTATGTATGTATGTGTTTGTATCTGTGTATATAGGAGTGTGTGTATGTATGTATGTATGTGTGTGTTTGTATCTGTGTATATAGGAGTGTGTGTATGTATGTATGTGTGTGTTTGTATCTGTGTATATAGGAGTGTGTGTATGTATGTATGTATGTGTGTTTGTATCTGTGTATATAGGAGTGTGTGTATGTATGTATGTATGTGTGTGTTTGTATCTGTGTATATAGGAGTGTGTGTATGTATGTATGTATGTGTGTTTGTATCTGTGTATATAGGAGTGTGTGTATGTATGTATGTATGTATGTGTGTGTTTTTATCTGTGTATATAGGAGTGTGTGTATGTATGTATGTGTGTTTGTACCTGTGTATATAGGAGTGTGTGTATGTATGTATGTATGTATGTGTCTGTTTGTATCTGTGTATATAGGAGTGTGTGTATGTATGTATGTGTGTGTTTGTATCTGTATATAGGAGTGTGTGTATGTATGTATGTATGTGTGTGTTTGTATCTGTGTATATCGGAGTGTGTGTATGTACGTATGTATGTGTGTGTTTGTATCTGTGTATATAGGAGTGTGTGTATGTATGTATGTATGTATGTATGTATGTATGTATGTATGTATGTATGTATGTGTGTGTGTGTTTGTATCTGTGTATATAGGAGTGTGTGTATGTATGTATGTATGTGTGTGTTTGTATCTGTGTATATAGGAGTGTGTGTATGTATGAATGTATGTGTGTGTTTGTATCTGTGTATATAGGAGTGTGTGTAGGTATGTATGTGTGTGTTTGTATCTGTGTGTGTATGTATGTATGTATGTATGTATGTATGTATGTATGTATGTATGTGTTTGTATCTGTGTATATAGGAGTGTCTGTCTGTATGTATGTATGTATGTGTGTTTGTATCTGTGTATATAGGAGTGTGTGTGTGTGTGTGTGTGTGTGTGTGGGTCGTGCCTCCCAGTCCACAATTCGTGCTGGGTCGTGCCTCCCAGTCCACAATTCGTGCTGGGTCGTGCCTCCCAGTCCACAATACGTGCTGGGTCGTGCTTCCCAGTTCTCAATAGGTGCTGGGTCGTGCCTCTCAGTCCACAATACGTGCTGGGTCGTGCCTCCCAGTCCACAATACGTGCTGGGTCGTGCCTCCCAGTCCACAATACGTGCTGGGTCGTGCCTTCCAGTCCACAATACGTGCTGGGTCGTGCCTCCCAGTCCACAATACGTGCTGGGTCGTGCCTCCCAGTCCACAATACGTGCTGGGTTGTGCCTCCCAGTCCTCAATACGTGCTGGGTCGTGCCTCCCAGTCCACAATACGTGCTGGGTCGTGCCTCCCAGTCCTCAATACGTGCTGGGTCGTGCCTCCCAGTCCACAATTCGTGCTGGGTTGTGCCTCCCAGTCCACAATTCGTGCTGGATCGTGCTTCCCAGTCCACAGTGCGTGCTGGGTCGTGCTTCCCAGTCCACAATTCGTGCTGGGTCGTGCCTCCCAGTCCGCAATACGTGCTGGGTCGTGCCTCCCAGTCCGCAATACGTGCTGGGTCGTGCCACCCAGTCCACAATACGTGCTGGGTCGTGCCTCCCAGTCCACAATTCGTGCTGGGTCGTGCTCCCAGTCCACAATTCGTGCTGGGTCGTGCCTGCCAGTCCACAGTACGTGCTGGTTCGTGCCTCCCAGTCCACAATTCGTGCTGAGTCGTGCCTCCCAGTCCACAATTCGTGCTGGGTCTTGCCTGCCAGTCCACAATTCGTGCTGGGTCGTGCCTCCCAATCCACAATACGTGCTGGGTCGTGCCTCCCAGTCCACAATACGTGTTGGGTCGTGCCTCCCAGTCCACAATTCGTGCTGGGTCGTGCCTCCCAGTCCACAATTCGTGCTGGGTCGTGCCTCCCAGTCCACAATACGTGCTGGGTCGTGCCTCCCAGTCCACAATTCGTGCTGGGTCGTGCCTCCCAGTCCACAATTCGTGCTGGGTTGTGCTTCCCAGTCCACAATTCGTGCTGGATCGTGCCTCCCAGTCCACAGTACGTGCTGGGTCGTGCTTCCCAGTCCACAATTCGTGCTGGGTCGTGCCTCCCAGTCCGCAATACGTGCTGGGTCGTGCCTCCCAGTCCGCAATTCGTGCTGGGTCGTGCTTCCCAGTCCACAATACGTGCTGGGTCGTGCCTCCCAGTCCACAATTCGTGCTGGGTCGTGCTCCCAGTCCACAATTCGTGCTGGGTCGTGCCTTCCAGTCCACAATACGTGCTGGGTCGTGCCTCCCAGTCCACAATTCGTGCTGGGTCGTGCCTCCCAGTCCACAATTCGTGCTGGGTCTTGCCTGCCAGTCCACAATTCGTGCTGGGTCGTGTCTCCCAATCCACAATACGTGCTGGGTCGTGCCTCCCAGTCCACAATACGTGTTGGGTCGTGCCTCCCAGTCCACAATTCGTGCTGGGTCGTGCCTCCCAGTCCACAATTCGTGCTGGGTCGTGCCTCCCAGTCCACAATACGTGCTGGGTCGTGCCTCCCAGTCCACAATTCGTGCTGGGTCGTGCCTCCCAGTCCACAATTCGTGCTGGGTCGTGCCTCCCAGTCCACAATACGTGCTGGGTCGTGCCTCCCAGTCCACAATACGTGCTGGGTCGTGCCTCCCAGTCCACAATACGTGCTGGGTCGTGCCTCCCAGTCCACAATACGTGCTGGGTTGTGTCTCCCAGTCCACAATACGTGCTGGGTCGTGCCTCAGTCCACAATACGTGTTGGGTCGTGCCTCCCAGTCCACAATACGTGCTGGGTCGTGCCTCCCAGTCCACAATTCGTGCTGGGTCGTGCCTGCCAGTCCACAATACGTGCTGGGTCGTGCCTCCCAGTCCTCAATAAGTGCTGGGTCGTGCCTCCCAGTCCACAAAACGTGCTGGGTCGTGCCTGCCAGTCCCCAATACGTGCTGGGTCGTGCCTGCCAGTCCTCAATACGTGCTGGGTCGTGCCTGCCAGTCCTCAATACGTGCTGGGTCGTGCCTCCCAGTCCTCAATACGTGCTGTGTCGTGCCTGCCAGTCCACAATTCGTGCTGGGTCGTGCCTCCCAGTCCACAATACGTGCTGGGTCGTGTCTCCCAGTCCACAATACGTGCTGGGTCATGCCTCCCAGTCCACAATACGTGCTGGCTCGTGCCTCCCAGTCCACAATTCGTGCTGGGTCGTGCCTCCCAGTCCTCAATTCGTGCTGGGTCGTGCCTCCTAGTCACACAATACGTGCTGGGTCGTGCCTCCCAGTTCACAATACGTGCTGGGTTGTACCTCCCAGTCCTCAATACGTGCTGGGTCATGCCTCCCAGTCCACAATTCATGCTGGGTCGTGCCTCCCAGTCCACAATTCGTGCTGGGTCGTGCCTTCCAATCCACAATTCGTGCTGGGTCGTGCCTCCCAGTCCACAATTCGTGCTGGGTCGTGCCTCCCAGTCCACAATACGTGCTGGGTTCTGCCTCCCAGTCCTCAATACGTGCTGGGTCGTGCCTCCCAGTCCACAATACGTGCTGGGTCGTGCCTCCCAGTCCACAATACGTGCTGGGTCGTGCCTCCCAGTCCACAGTACGTGCTGGCTCGTGCCTCCCAGTCCACAATTCGTGCTGGGTCGTGCCTCCCAGTCCACAATTCGTGCTGTGTCGTGCCTCAGTCCACAATACGTGCTGGGTCGTGCCTCCCAGTCCTCAATACGTGCTGGATCGTGCCTCCCAGTCCACAATACGTGCTGGGTCGTGTCTCCCAGTCCACAATACGTGCTGGGTCGTGCCTCCCAGTCCACAATACGTGCTGGCTCGTGCCTCCCAGTCCACAATTCGTGCTGGGTCGTGCCTCCCAGTCCTCAATTCGTGCTGGGTCGTGCCTCCCAGTCACACAATATGTGCTGGGTCGTGCCTCCCAGTTCACAATACGTGCTGGGTTCTGCCTCTCAGTCCACAATTCGTGCTGGGTCGTGCCTTCCAATCCACAATTCGTGCTGGCTCGTGCCTCCCAGTCCACAATACGTGCTGGCTCGTGCCTCCCAGTCCACAATACGTGCATGGTCGTGCCTCCCAGTCCACAATACGTGCTGGGTCGTGCCTCCCAGTCCACAATACGTGCTGGGTCGTGCCTGCCAGTCCACAATACATGCTGGCTCGTGCCTCCCAGTCCACAATACGTGCATGGTCGTGCCTCCCAGTCCACAATACGTGCATGGTCGTGCCTGCCAGTCCACAATACGTGCTGGGTCGTGCCTCCCAGTCCACAATACGTGCTGGGTCGTGCCTGCCAGTCCACAATACGTGCTGGGTCGTGCCTGCCAGTCCACAATACATGCTGGCTCGTGCCTGCCAGTCCACAATACGTGCTGGGTCGTGCCTCCCAGTCCACAATACGTGCTGGGTCGTGCCTCCCAGTCCACAATACGTGCTGGGTCGTGCCTCCCAGTCCACAGTACGTGCTGGCTCGTGCCTCCCAGTCCACAATTCGTGCTGGGTCGTGCCTCCCAGTCCACAATTCGTGCTGTGTCGTGCCTCAGTCCACAATACGTGCTGGGTCGTGCCTCCCAGTCCTCAATACGTGCTGGATCGTGCCTCCCAGTCCACAATACGTGCTGGGTCGTGTCTCCCAGTCCATAATACGTGCTGGGTCGTGCCTCCCAGTCCACAATACGTGCTGGCTCGTGCCTCCCAGTCCACAATTCGTGCTGGGTCGTGCCTCCCAGTCCTCAATTCGTGCTGGGTCGTGCCTCCCAGTCACACAATATGTGCTGGGTCGTGCCTCCCAGTTCACAATACGTGCTGGGTTCTGCCTCTCAGTCCACAATTCGTGCTGGGTCGTGCCTTCCAATCCACAATTCGTGCTGGCTCGTGCCTCCCAGTCCACAATACGTGCTGGCTCGTGCCTCCCAGTCCACAATACGTGCATGGTCGTGCCTCCCAGTCCACAATACGTGCTGGGTCGTGCCTCCCAGTCCACAATACGTGCTGGGTCGTGCCTGCCAGTCCACAATACATGCTGGCTCGTGCCTCCCAGTCCACAATACGTGCATGGTCGTGCCTCCCAGTCCACAATACGTGCATGGTCGTGCCTGCCAGTCCACAATACGTGCTGGGTCGTGCCTCCCAGTCCACAATACGTGCTGGGTCGTGCCTGCCAGTCCACAATACGTGCTGGGTCGTGCCTGCCAGTCCACAATACATGCTGGCTCGTGCCTGCCAGTCCACAATACGTGCTGGGTCGTGCCTCCCAGTCCACAATACGTGCATGGTCGTGCCTCCCAGTCCACAATTCGTGCTGGGTCGTGCCTGCCAGTCCACAATACGTGCTGGGTCGTGCCTCCCAGTCCACAATACGTGCTGGGTCGTGCCTCCCAGTCCACAATACGTGCTGGGTCGTGCCTCCCAGTCCACAATACGTGCTGGGTCGTGCCTCCCAGTCCACAATACGTGCTGGGTCCTGCTACCAGGCGTCAATAGGTAATATGCAGCTGCATCTGGACCATGTTGGGTGGGTGTCGTTCTCCTTCGGTGTGAGTGTGGACTTCCTCAGGTCTGCTAACGGACCGACCGGTCACCTGAGGGTCTGCCTCTTGGCCTGCCGGCCTGATGCTTGGCCAGCAGGTCAGCTGACCACATGAGTCTAGCGTCAATCATGGTTTTTCCTTTGTTATTCAAGTTGTGTGTAACCTTGACGTAGACATAAAGTCTCTGATCTTATGAGTTCACTTAATAATGTTTCATCATTTCCATACATCTAGTTATGTTTATATGTCTCATGAAGCTAATTGGATATACAGAGGGAAGATATCATAGCCTATTAAAAGGACTTAGTTAAGGGTATATTACGTATACTTGACATTATAGTGGAGATGCAACTGGTGCTGCCATCTGTTGTATGCTGGAGCTGGGCCGGTGCTGCCATCTGCCGGCACCTGTGCTAACCATCGACCCTGAATGGAGTGTTCCCGCCAGTTGTCGTTCGTGTCTGTGCATGAAAACTCACCATATCTTGATGATGGTCTTTACTAAAGTGTAGTCAAGTGACGTAATTTACTGATGCTATTGATTTATATAATTTCTGAGGAAGTTTATCTATAACTAAGAGTTAAAAGCAGAGGAAGAAATAATGCTGGAAGAAGAGTGGGTAGGTGGCAACTTGGAGATTGGGGGGGGGGGGGTGCCCGGAGGGGGGGAGGGGTGACGGGAGGGGGGTGGAGGGGTGACGGGAGGGGGTGGAGGGGGGTGACGGGAGGGGGGTGACGGGAGGGGGTGACGGGAGGGGGTGACGGGAGGGGGGTGACGGGAGGGGGGTGACGGGAGGGGGGTGACGGGAGGGGGGTGACGGGAGGGGGGTGACGGGAGGGGGTGGAGGGGGGTGACCTGGAAAAGCTATAGCCTGGGTTACGGCGGGGGGGGGGGGGTGACCTGCCATGGTGGTGGTACGTAGTGAACTCATTATGTGTAAGTCTCCCTCACTGCCTGCCTACCTACCTACCGTCTACACACAAACACGTAACTTATCTGGTGCGCAACTTAAAACATTTTTTTTCATTATTTACACACGTCCTCACACACCTTGTACACACACACGTACACACATGTCCACATCCATACAAGTATACGCGTGTAGAAGCACCACATAAATGCAACTTATACACACACACACACACACACACACACTCACACACACATATATATATATATATATATATATATATATATATATATATATATATATATATATATATATATATATATATCATCATCATCATCAATCGCCATTTCCCGCGTTAGCGAGGTAGCATTCAAATCTGTCAACAAACGCATCATAAACTTATGTGGACAAGAAGGGGAACTGTTTACAAATTTCATCAACAATGAAGCTATCCAGAATGTATAGACCTTAACTGATATTGAGGTTACAGTTCTTTGTGTATCTAATAATAGAAGATTCAATGATATTTCTCGTGGTACTGGAATTAGAGTTAATAACTGAGATGGCATTACTCAGTCAATACAATGATTATAGTTTTTAACGTAATTAAACAAGGCATTTGATTCTTGTCCCGTTCTTATACTATATTTATGTTGCTTAACTCTAACAGAAAGATCCTTACCAGTCTGCCCAACATAAAACTTATCAATTTCTATATGGCACTCCGTAGATGCATCCTGCAGAACTTTCTGGTGAGTTCCTGATTAAGATATTCATTATAGTATTGTTGTTGCTGAGGGTAACATTTACATTAAAGGATTTAAGTAACATGGGAAGTAAAATTATTATCAAAAGAGAGAACTAAAAGGTTCTTGGTGTCAATGGGAGGTTTGTGTCCAATTCTACAAAGTGATTGCTTTGCCAACTTGAGGGATTTATCAATAAAAGATCTCGGATACTTGAACTTGAATCCAATACAAAATATCTTCTCAAACAAATGGCATGAGGGGAGTGGGTGAGGTATGGGATTATTTAGGGAAGCAGTGATGGCATCTGCAAGAAATATATGTGGTATGAGAAAGGTGGGAGGTGAGCAGATTAGGATGGGTAGTGAGTGGTGGAATGAAGAGGTAAAGTTGTTAGTGACAGAGAAAAGAGAAGCGTTTGGATGATACTTGCAAATAATGAGTGCAAATGAGTGGGAGATGTATAAAAGAAAGCGGCAGGAGATCAAGAGAAAGGTGCAAGAGTTGAAGAGAGCGCAAATGAGAGTTGGGGTGAGAGAGTACCATTAAATTTTAGAGGGAATGAAAAGGTAATTTGGAAGGAGGTAAATAAAGTGCGTAAGACAAGAGAACAAATGGGAACATCAGTGAAGGGAGCAAGGGGGAAAGTGGTAACAGGTAGTGATGAAGTGAGAAGATGAAGTGAGTAACTTGAAGGATTGCTGAATGTGTTTGATTATTAGAGTGACAGATGTTGGGTGTCTTGATTGGGGTGATGTGCGAAGTGAGAGGGGTCAGGGAGAGTGGTTTGGTGAAGAGAGGAGGAGGTGAATGCCTTGCGGAAGATGAAATCCGGCAAAGCGGCGGGGTTGGATTGTATTGCAGTTGATTTTATTAAGAAAGGGATGATTGTGTTGTTTATTGGTTGGTCTGGATATTCATTGTATGTATCGATCATGGGGAAGTGCCTGAAGATTGGCGGAATGCATGCATAGTGCCATTGTACAAAGGCAAAGGGGATAAAGGTGAGTGTTCAAACTACAGAGGTATAAGTTTGTTGAATATTCTTGGAAAATTATATGGAAGGGTATTGATTGAGAGGGTGAAGGCATGTACAGAGCATCAGATTGGGGAAGAACAGTGTGGTTTCAGAAGTGGTAGAGGATGTGTGAATCAGGTGTTTGCTTTGAAGAATGTGTGAGAAATACTTAGCGAAATAGATGGATTTGTATGTGGCATTTATGGATCTGGAGAAGGCATATGACAGAGTTGATAGAGATGCTTTGTGGAAGGTCTTAAGAGTATACGGTGTGGGAAGTAAGCTGTTAGAAGCAGTGAGAAGTTTTTATCAAGGATGTAAGGCATGTGTCCGAGTAGGAAGAGAGGAAAGTGATTGGTTCCCGGTGAATCTCAGTCTGCGGCAGGGGAGTGTTTCCCCATGTCTGTTTAATTTGTTTATGGATGGTGAAGTATGGAGGTAAATGCAAGAGTTTTGGAGAGAGGGGCGAGTGTTCAGACTGTTGGGGTTGAGAGGCCCTGGGAAGCAAGTCTTCTGTTGTTTGCTGATGATACAGCACTGGTGGCTGATTCGAGTGAAAAACTGCAGAGGTTGGTGAATGAGGTTGGAAGAGGGTGTGAGAGGAGAAAGATGAGAGTAAATGTGAATAAGAGCAAGGTTATTAGGTACATCAGGGTTGAGGGACAAGTTAATTGGGAGGTAAGTTTGAATGAAGAAAAATTGGAGGAAATGAAGTGTTTTAGATATCTGGGAGTGGTTGGAAACATGGAAGCGGAAGTGAGTCACAGGGTGGGGGAGGGGGCGAAGGTTCTGGGAGCGTTGAAGAATGTGTGGAAGGCGAGAACGTTATCTCGGAGAGCAAAAATGGGTATGTTTGAAGGAATAGTGGTTCCAACAATGTTATATGGTTGCGAGGCGTGGGCCATTAAATAGGGATGCACGGAGGAGGGTAGATGTGTTGGAAATGAGATGTTTGAGGACAATATGTGGTGTGAAGTGGTTTGATTAAGTAATGAAAGGGTAAGAGAGATGTGTAGTAATAAAAAAGAGTGTAGTCGAGAGGGCAGAAGAGGGTGTTTTGAAATGGTTTGGTCACATGGAGAGAATGAGTGAGGAAAGGTTGACCAAGAGGATATATGTGTCAGAGGTGGAGGGAACGCGAAGTGGGAGACCAAATTGTAGGTGGAAGGATGGAGTGAAAATGATTTTGAGTGGTTGGGGGCCTAAAAGTACAATAGGGTGAAAGGCGTGCAAGGAATAGAGTGAATTGGAACGATGTGGTATACCGGGGTCGACGTGCTGTTATTGGACTGAACCAGGGCATGTGAAACGTCTGGGGTAAACCATGGAAAGGTCTGTGGGGCCTGGATGTGGAAAGGGAGCTGTGGTTTCGGTGCATTACACATGACAGCTAGAGACTGAGTGTGAATGAATGTGACCTTTTTTTGATCAATTTTCCTGGCGCTACGTCGCTGGCGCAGGGGATGGCGATGCTTTTGTCTGTAGGGTAGGTTGGCACCGAGAATGGATGAAGGCAAGCGAGTAAAAATGTATGTGTAGGTGTATGTATATGTATGTATGTATGTGTATATGTTGATATATATATATATATATATATATATATATATATATATATATATATATATATATATATATATATATATTTATTTTTTATTATACTTTGTCGCTGTCTCCCGCGTTTGCGAGGTAGCGCAAGGAAACAGACGAAAGAAATGGCCCAACCCCCCCCATACACATGTATATACATACGTCCACACACGCAAATATACATACCTACACAGCTTTCCATGGTTTACCCCAGACGCTTCACATGCCTTGATTCAATCCACTGACAGCACGTCAACCCCGGTATACCAAATCGCTCCAATTCACTCTATTCCTTGCCCTCCTTTCACCCTCCTGCATGTTCAGGCCCCGATCACACAAAATCTTTTTCACTCCATCTTTCCACCTCCAATTTGGTCTCCCTCTTCTCCTCGTTCCCTCCACCTCCGACACATATATCCTCTTGGTCAATCTTTCCTCACTCATTCTCTCCATGTGCCCAAACCACTTCAAAACACCCTCTTCTGCTCTCTCAACCACGCTCTTTTTATTTCCACACATCTCTCTTACCCTTACGTTACTTACTCGATCAAACCACCTCACACCACACATTGTCCTCAAACATCTCATTTCCAGCACATCCATCCTCCTGCGCACAACTCTATCCATAGCACACGCCTCGCAACCATACAACATTGTTGGAACCACTATTCCTTCAAACATACCCATTTTTGCTTTCCGAGATAATGTTCTCGACTTCCACACATTCTTCAAGGCTCCCAGAATTTTCGCCCCCTCCCCCACCCTATGATCCACTTCCGCTTCCATGGTTCCATCCGCTGCCAGATCCGCTGTGTGTATATGGGTGGATGGGTCTTACTTCGTTCGTCTTCCTGGCGCTACCTCGCTGACGCGGGAAACGGCTGTCAGGTATTATTAGTATTATTAGAATAATTTTATGTATATATATATATATATATATATATATATATATATATATATATATATGGATAGATAGATAATGTTAGTTGAGATGGCATGGGAAGCTGAAAGTCCCAATTAAGGTCATCTCATGTCTGTATATATGGCGGCACGAGAGAGGGACAGAGTTGATCAATCAAAGGATGAACAGCTAGGTTCACTGTGGACCGACTGCCGTAAACATGGTTCTCAACTGAGGAAACGTACCACACCATATATCTCTTGAGTGTCGTGGAAGTTGGATAATAAATGTAATGACAAGGAGCAAGAAGTCCTCCATTATTACTTGCATTAAGACAAAAATGAGTCAAGTGAGACGTTTTCTTTGAAGGCCATGTACTGAGCCAGGCAAGAAACTGTCAATATGTATGAAATATCATTATTATCATTACTGTTATTATTATTATTATTATTATTATTATTATTATTATTATTATTATTATTATTATTATTAATATTTTTCTTTAGTGCAATCTTTATAATTCTCCATATAGTTGTATGTATCATAAATGATTTTCACCCCACATATGCTCAGTGCATGGCCGGTGTTACCATATATGAACTTGTGTATTATCTATATACGATTGTTTAATTTTAGAGTTTTTGAAATCGTTCTTACTCTTTTTTTTAGCACAATGTTAATAGTTTTCTTGTCATGTGGTGGCTAGAACTTTACATGATCTATATAGCAAGTTCTTGACAGGCCTATCAAAAGCAACCATAGTAGTTGACATTATTATGTATCATAATTAAAGACGAATCAACTATAGTATTATGTATGTATGTATGTATGTATGTATGTATGAATGTATGTATGATGTATGTATGTATGTATGTATGGTGGGTGGGTGGGTCAGTGTGAGGATGGTCAGCAGTCACGTGACCACAGGAGTCAGGCTCTCCATACCTATAGTCAGTCAGTCAGATTGTCAGTCACTTAATCAGTTAGTCAGTGTGTCTGTCAGTTAGTTACGCGGTTGATAAATATGGCGGCATTACTCACGCCCCACATGAAATTAGTGAGTATTATGTGTGTATGTATTGGAAGCATGGCTGCACATAATGTTAACACATGATGTATCAATACATATAACCCAGTGAAGTGGTTGTTGTTGTTGTTGTTGGGCCTCATATGTAACCTGTCTTGCAGCTGGTCATCATGTTTGGCGTTACATTGGTTTCATAATGTTATTTCTGTTGTTGTGACGTTATATGTTCTTAGAGACACTTCCAGTGGCTCATACCATCATGTAAAGCACAAGACATTTTCACATTAGTGTGCAAATTCCTCTATAAAGTGTTATATGGACACAAGATTATGTCGGCACAATACGTACTGGACACCAGGCTCACAACGTCGGGCCAGACCCTCAGCCACCTGGTTATTTCTGCATTATATATTTCAGGAATAACTTATGTACACGGTTGACATTTAAGATATGTTTTAGACTTTTTGTTTTTTTATTTATATTAATTTTTGCCTTTTGCTTCATGTGATAATGAAGGCATTACTGGGGAGGGCTAAGGACGTCTGGGGTCAAAGAAACTATGCCTGATGCAGAAGATTTACATATAAAGTTATCCTTATTCCTAGCATTATTGGTTAGTGTGGTGCAAACATAAGTTGTAATATTTTCTGTTTTTATCTTACAGTAATTATGAACTGTTGTACTAGTAAGAGGGGCACGATGATCAGGAAAAATGTTTGGTTAAAGTGAAGGTATAAATATTAGATGAGATTAACTGAAGATGTCACTTATTTTTCTCATGCAATGTAAATTTACAGTTTTTAACATTATTTGAAAAATTATCAGTTATCATTTGCTTGCATTTGCTGGTAGGTTTGTCCTTGAGTTTGGTGAGAAAGTGGAAATGATCATATGTATAGGAAGCACCAAATACCATATAGATATAACTATGATGTAGATCATAAGAAAAGAAATGAATCAAATCTGAGGGCTTAATCCCTTAAACTTACATTGTTTGATTAAATATTTTTTCCTCAGGGTTGGAAGGCATGTTTTCGTCATGATGTAATTTGGTTTTTAGCCCCAACCTTATTATGTCGAGAGCTTCACACAACACCAGTGGTGCAAAAGGTAACATCTGGGCGCTACAAGGTTACAAGAGACAGGTCGAGGCCTCTAACATATGAAATGGCCAATCAACCTTGTCAGATAGCTCATCGAAAATCTTGGAACAGTTGGAACACAAGTAAGATTTATATTATACTGTTATTTCTGGGTGGCAAAAGAACTGGGATGCCTTCTGTATAAACCACTGAATATCATAGATTTGTGTCGCTTTTCAGGTCTAACCTGGTACCATACACTTGTTTGCATAAGTTTTACTAACATATTTATATGTTATAGGTGCCATTCACATATGTATAGTGAATAGTATTGCACATTTTATATTTTTCTTAGTTTTTCACATGAATAGTATACTTATTTGGCTAAGGAAATTGTTAGTTTCATAAATCATCAGTTCTTTAAGCCCATATTGTTAAATTTATTTCTAGTCAAGAGTTTTGACAGTTTTTAAATAGTATTGTTGTCTCGTATATAGAATATGCATGCTCACATAATAAATTAGGATCGTTATGAAAAGTCCTTGATATACCAGTAATATTGCAATGCACATTTGTACATTACTCACTCTAGTGGACACAGTAGTCTGAATAGATCTTACTTTTTCTGTTGGAGCAAATTTTGCAATAAATCACTCTTGCTTGAGGGACAGCAACTGTGCAGAGCAACTGTTGTTTTAGCCTTCACTTACCTTGCACACAAGAGGATAATAGCAAGGAACAGAATAATCAACATAGGTGTGGAAGACTTTTTATGTTAAAAGTTCTTGGGCATCAAAAAGAAGCATTTCTATGCAACCTGCCTTCTTCCTTTTTTGTAGTCTAGGTCACAAATATAGTCTCCCTCTGTGCTGTATGACATTGTTCCTCATGCCTGTATCTTCTTTTTTTTGTTAACTTTCATGATTGGTAAACCATTTGCTTAGGGTACTTCATGTAACTTGTAACTTCATAATGCAACCTTAAGCAGCAGTTCCACTTACAAAAGAGGTCAGTCAGAATGTTTAGCCCCTTAGTAATTTTCTCAAATGACCCCTTATAAAATGACTGGGGAGTTGATTATTTTATACTACTTTTTTGTGTCTTTATTGAGAAAAGATCAAGTCATGATGTTATTTAGTAGTTCATTTTTTGTGTCCCTGTTAGGTTATATTGAAAATGTGTCTTAATTCACATATCTCACACCTTCGTGGGTCTATATACTCTTGATTGATAGTTTTTTATTGTTATAGAAAACAGCCTTAATAAATCTTAGTGGATAATCATGAAATTCATTTTGGTCAGAAAATACCTTTATGTAAAAAGAATCTAAGGGTATGTCAGTGTTGGGTTACCTTATTAGGGAAGTGAATTCTGATTGTTGCAATATATATTCTTTTGTCTCCAGTATATTTATCCTTTTAATTATTTTACAAAAATTTAGTCTGGTCATTATCTTCTGGAGGTGAAGGTGAAGGTTTATAGAGGTTTTCAAAAAAGAAGAGAGAATGTTGGAAAGAAGAGAGTGGTGAGATTAAGTGATCTTGGAAAAGAGACGTGAGAACAAATGACGTTAGGGGAGTGGCTGAGGAATGGGATGTATTTAGGGAAGCAGTGATGGTTTGTGCAAAAGATGCATATGGCGTGAGAAAGGTGGGAGGTGGACATATTATAAAGGTTAGTGAGTGGTGGGAAGAAGTAAGGTTGTTAGTGAAAGAGAAAAGAGAGGCGTTGGATGATACTTGCAAGGAAGTAATGCAAGTGCCTGGGAGATGTATAAAGGGAAGCAGCAGGAGGTCAAGAGAAAGGTGCAAGGGTTGAAAAAGAGAGCAAATGAGAGTTTGGGTGAGAGGATATCATTAAATTTTAGGTAGAGTAAAAAGATGCTTTGGAAGGCGGAACATAGTGTGCATAAGACAAAAACAAATGGGAACATCAGTGAAGGGGGCAAGTGGGGAGGTAGAGATGGAGTGAGTATTTTGAAGGTTTGTTGAATGTGTTTGGTAATAAGAGTAACAGATAAAGAGTGTTTTGGTCAGGTGGTGTGTGAATTCCTCTTAATTGAGTGCCATTAAGAGGACTAAAAGTTATTTTAACACCAGATTTGTATTCAGCATGAAAATTGCTTCATATAAAGAGTTTATAAAGGAAATCTTTTTTTGAGAAAAATACCAAAAATTTAAGGTAATAGTTCAGGGTATTTTATGGTACCAAAACTTATTGTTTCAAAATTGAAAGATAAGATATTGAAACACTTCTATACTTGAAATAATCATGAAAAATACATCATAATATCAGTTACTGATACATACTTAGTAAATATGACTTTAACAGATATATTTTAAAATTTGCGTGTGTGGACGTGTATGTATATACATGTGTATGGGGGTGGGTTGGGCCATTTCTTTCGTCTGTTTCCTTGCGCTACCTCGCAAACGCGGGAGACAGCGACAAAGCAAAATAAATAAATAAAATGAAATACTTCATTTAACAGTTAAATTGAGTGTCATTGAGATGATTAAACATTATTTTAACACCATATTTGTGTTCAGAATGAAAAATGCTTCTTACAATGAGGTTTTAAAGAAAATCTATTCTGAGAAAAATGCCAAAAATTGAAGGTAATAATAGCTCAGAGTATTTTTTAGCTCAAAAACTTTTTATTTCAAAATTGAAAGATGTGATATTCAAACACTGATATACTTGAAATAATCATGGAAAATATATCATAATGCTCTTCGTCACCATACATACCCAGTAAATACGATGCAAAGGATCAGAAAATATTTAGAATTGAATTCATTTAACAGCTTAATTGAATGTCATAAAGATGACTAAATTATATTCTAACACCAGATTTGTATTCAGCATAAAATATACTTCTTGTAATAAGATTTCAAAAGAAATATCTTTTTTTCTGAGAAAAATGTCAAAAATTGAAGGTAATACTTCAGGGTATTTTTTGGCTTCGAAAACTTTGTTTCAAAATTGAAAGATAAGATATAGTGATGGGTGATTTGAATGCAAAGGTGAGTAATGTGGCAGTTGAGGGAATAATTGGTATACATGGGGTGTTCAGTGTTGTAAATGGAAATGGTGAAGAGCTTGTAGATTTATGTGCTGAAAAAGGACTGATGACTGGGAATACCTGGTTTAAAAAGCGAGATATACATAAGTATACTTATGTAAGTAGGAGAGATGGCCAGAGAGCGTTATTGGATTACGTGTTAATTGACAGGCGCGCGAAAGAGAGACTTTTGGATGTTAATGTGCTGAGAGGTGCAACTGGAGGGATGTCTGATCATTATCTTGTGGAGGCTAAGGTGAAGATTTGTATGGGTTTTCAGAAAAAAAGAGTGAATGTTGGGGTGAAGAGGGTGGTGAGAGTAAGTGAGCTTGGGAAGGAGACTTGTGTGAGGAAGTACCAGGAGAGACTGAGTACAGAATGGAAAAAGGTGAGAACAATGGAAGTAAGGGGAGTGGGGGAGGAATGGGATGTATTTAGGGGATCAGTGATGGATTGCGCAAAAGATGCTTGTGGCATGAGAAGAGTGGGAGGTGGGTTGATTAGAAAGGGTAGTGAGTGGTGGGATGAAGAAGTAAGAGTATTAGTGAAAGAGAAGAGAGAGGCATTTGGACGATTTTTGCAGGGAAAAAATGAAATTGAGTGGGAGACGTATAAAAGAAAGAAACAGGAGGTCAAGAGAAAGGTGCAAGAGGTGACAAAAAGGGCAAATGAGAGTTGGGGTGAGAGAGTATCATTAAATTGTAGGGAGAATAAAAAGATGTTCTGGAAGGAGGTAAATAAAGTGCGTAAGACAAGGGAGCAAATGGGAACTTCAGTGAAGGGCGCAAATGGGGAGGTGATAACAAGTAGTGGTGATGTGAGAAGGAGATGGAGTGAGTATTTTGAAGGTTTGTTGAATGTGTTTGATGATAGAGTGGCAGATATAGGGTGTTTTGGTCGAGGTGGTGTGCAAAGTGAGAGGGTTAGGGAAAATGATTTGGTAAACAGAGAAGAGGTAGTAAAAGCTTTGCGGAAGATGAAAGCCGGCAAGGCAGCAGGTTTGGATGGTATTGCAGTGAAATTTATTAAAAAAGGGGGTGACTGTATTGTTGACTGGTTGGTAAGGTTATTTAATGTATGTATGACTCACGGTGAGGTGCCTGAGGATTGGCGGAATGCGTGCATAGTGCCATTGTACAAAGGCAAAGGGGATAAGAGTGAGTGCTCAAATTACAGAGGTATAAGTTTGTTGAGTATTCCTGGTAAATTATATGGGAGGGTATTGATTGAGAGGGTGAAGGCATGTACAGAGCATCAGATTGGGGAAGAGCAGTGTGGTTTCAGAAGTGGTAGAGGATGTGTGGATCAGGTGTTTGCTTTGAAGAATGTATGTGAGAAATACTTAGAAAAGCAAATGGATTTGTATGTAGCATTTATGGATCTGGAGAAGGCATATGATAGAGTTGATAGAGATGCTCTGTGGAAGGTTTTTTTTTTTTTTTTTTTTTGCTTTGTTGCCGTCTCCCGCGTTTGCGAGGTAGCGCAAGGAAACAGACGAAAGAAATGGCCCAACCCACCCCCATACACATGTATATGCATACGTCCACACACGCAAATATACATACCTACACAGCTTTCCATGGTTTACCCCAGACGCTTCACATGCCTTGATTCAATCCACTGACAGCACGTCAACCCCGGTATACCACATCGCTCCAATTCACTCTATTCCTTGCCCTCCTTTCACCCTCCTGCATGTTCAGGCCCCGATCACACAAAATCTTTTTCACTCCATCTTTCCACCTCCAATTTGGTCTCCCTCTTCTCCTCTTTCCCTCCACCTCCGACACATATATCCTCTTGGTCAATCTTTCCTCACTCATTCTCTCCATGTGCCCAAACCATTTCAAAACACCCTCTTCTGCTCTCTCAACCACGCTCTTTTTATTTCCACACATCTCTCTTACCCTTACGTTACTTACTCGATGAAACCACCTCACACCACACATTGTCCTCAAACATCTCATTTCCAGCACATCCATCCTCCTGCGCACAACTCTCTCCATAGCCCACGCCTCGCAACCATACAACATTGTTGGAACCACTATTCCTTCAAACATACCCATTTTTGCTTTCCGAGATAATGTTCTCGACTTCCACACATTCTTCAAGGCTCCCAGAATCTTCGCCCCCTCCCCCACCCTATGATCCACTTCTGCTTCCATGGTTCCATCCGCTGCCAGATCCACTCCCAGATATCTAAAACACTTCACTTCCTCCAGTTTTTCTCCATTCAAACTCACCTCCCAATTGACTTGACCCTCAACCCTACTGTACCTAATAACCTTGTTCTTATTCACATTTACTCTTAACTTTCTTTTTCCACACACTTTACCAAACTCAGTCACCAGCTTCTGCAGTTTCCCACATGAATCAGCCACCAGCGCTGTATCATCAGCGAACAACAACTGACTCACTTCCCAAGCTCTCTCATCCCCAACAGACTTCATACTTGCTCCTCTTTCCAAAACTCTTGCATTCACCTCCCTAACAACCCCATCCATAAACAAATTAAACAACCATGGAGACATCACACACCCCTGCCGCAAACCTACATTCACTGAAAACCAATCACTTTCCTCTCTTCCTACACGTACACATGCCTTACATCCTCGATAAAAACTTTTCACTGCTTCTAACAACTTGCCTCCCACACCATATATTCTTAATACCTTCCACAGAGCATCTCTATCAACTCTATCATATGCCTTCTCCAGATCCATAAATGCTACATACAAATCCATTTGCTTTTCTAAGTATTTCTCACATACATTCTTCAAAGCAAACACCTGATTCACACATCCTCTACCACTTTTGAAACCACACTGCTCTTCCCCAATCTGATGCTCTGTACATGCCTTCACCCTCTCAATCAATACCCTTCCATATAATTTACCAGGAATACTCAACAAACTTATACCTCTGTAATTTGAGCACTCACTCCTATCCCCTTTGCCTTTGTGCAATGGCACTATGCACGCATCCCGCCAATCCTCAGGCACCTCACCATGAGTCATACATACATTAAATAACCTTACCAACCAGTCAACAATACAGTCACCCCCTTTTTTAATAAATTCCACTGCAATACCATCCAAACGTGCTGCCTTGCCTGGCTTTCATCTTCCGCAAAGCTTTTACTACCTCTTCTCTGTTTACCAAATCATTTTCCCTAACCCTCTCACTTTGCACACCACCTCGACCAAAACACCCTATATCTGCCACTCTATCGTCAAACACATTCAACAAACCTTCAAAATACTCACTCGATCTCCTTCTCACATCACCACTACTTGTTATCACCTCCCCATTTGCGCCCTTCACTGAAGTTCCCATTTGCTCCCTTGTCTTACGCACTTTATTTACCTCTTTCCAGAACATCTTTTTATTCTCCCTAAAATTTAATGATACTCTCTCTGTGGAAGGTATTAAGAATATATGGTGTGGGAGGCAAGTTGTTAGAAGTAGTGAAAAGTTTTTATCGAGGATGTAAGGCATGTGTACGTGTAGGAAGAGAGGAAAGTGATTGGTTCTCAGTGAATGTAGGTTTGCGGCAGGGGTGTGTGATGTCTCCATGGTTGTTTAATTTGTTTATGGATGGGGTTGTTAGGGAGGTAAATGCATGAGTTTTGGAAAGAGGGGCAAGTATGAAGTCTGTTGGGGATGAGAGAGCTTGGGAAGTGAGTCAGTTGTTGTTCGCTGATGATACAGCGCTGGTGGCTGATTCATGTAAGAAACTGCAGAAGCTGGTGACTGAGTTTGGTAAAGTGTGTGAAAGAAGAAAGTTAAGAGTAAATGTGAATAAGAGCAAGGTTATTAGATACAGTAGGGTTGAGGGTCAAGTCAATTGGGAGGTGAGTTTGAATGGAGAAAAACTGGAGGAAGTGAAGTGTTTTAGATATCTGGGAGTGGATCTGGCAGTGGATGGAACCATGGAAGCAGAAGTGGATCATAGGGTGGGGGAGGGGGCGAAAATTCTGGGAGCTTTGAAGAATGTGTGGAAGTCGAGAACATTATCTCGGAAAGCAAAAATGGGTATGTTTGAAGGAATAGTGGTTCCAACAATGTTGTATGGTTGCGAGGCGTGGGCTATGGATAGAGTTGTGCGCAGGAGGATGGATGTGCTGGAAATGAGATGTTTGAGGACAATGTGTGGTGTGAGGTGGTTTGATCGAGTAAGTAACGTAAGGGTAAGAGAGATGTGTGGAAATAAAAAGAGCGTGGTTGAGAGAGCAGAAGAGGGTGTTTTGAAATGGTTTGGGCACATGGAGAGAATGAGTGAGGAAAGATTGACCAAGAGGATATATGTGTCGGAGGTGGAGGGAACGAGGAGAAGAGGGAGACCAAATTGGAGGTGGAAAGATGGAGTGAAAAAGATTTTGTGTGATCGGGGCCTGAACATGCAGGAGGGTGAAAGGAGGGCAAGGAATAGAGTGAATTGGAGCGATGTGGTATACCGGGGTTGACGTGCTGTCAGTGGATTGAATCAGGGCATGTGAAGCGTCTGGGGTAAACCATGGAAAGCTGTGTAGGTATGTATAGTTGCGTTTGTGGATGTATGTATATACATGTGTATGGGGGTGGGTTGGGCCATTTCTTTCGTCTGTTTCCTTGCGCTACCTCGCAAACGCGGGAGACAGCGGCAAAAAAAAAAAAAAAAGATATTCAAATACTTCTATATATGAAATAATCAGGAAAATATATTAAAATGCTCTCTTAAAGATGACAACTCGTTATTTTAACACCAGATTTGTGTTCAGTGGGAAAAATTCTTTTTATAATGAGTCGTTAAAGGAAATTATTTTTCTGAGGCAAATACCAAAAATTGAAGGCAATAGGTTAGGGGAATTTCTAACTCAAAAAACTATTTTTTTCAAAATTGAAAATAAGATATTCAGACACTTCTATACTTGAAATGATCATTTAACATATATCACAATGCTCTGTTACCGATACATACCCAGTAAATACGATGCAAAGGAACAGAACATATTTTGAAATTGACTTCATTTAACTGCTTTAATGATTGTCATAAAGTTGACTAAATGATATTTTAACACCAGATTTGTATTCAGCAGGAAAAATGCTTCTTATGATGAGTCTTTAAAGGAAATCTATTTTTTAGGGCAAATACCAAAAATTGAAGGTAAAAGTTCAAGGGATTTTTTAACTCAAAAAACTATTCTTTCAAAATTGAAAGATAAGATATTCAGACACTTCTATATTTAAAATATTTATGCAAAATATATCATAATGCTCTTAGTCACCTATACATACTCAATAAGTGTGATGCAAAGGATCAGAAAATATTTAGAATTGAATTCATTTAACAGCTTAATTGAACGTCATAAAGATGACTAAATGATATTTTAACACCAGATTTGTATTCAGGATGAAAAATACTTCTTAAAATGAGTTTTTAAAGGAAATTTATTTTTTTAGAAAAACACTAAAAATTGAAGGGTATTTTCTAACTCCAAAAACCTTTTGTTTCAAAATTGAAAGATAAAATATTCAAACACTTCTATAATTGAAATAATCATGGAAAATATATCATAATGCTCTCAGTTACCGATATATACCCAGTAAATGCGATGCAAAGGAGCAGAACATATTGTAAATTGACTTCATTTAACAGCTTAAATGAATGTCATAAAGATGACTAAATGATATTTTAGCACCAGATTTGTATTCAGCATGAAAAATATTTCTTATAATGAGAATTTAAAGGAAATCTATTTTTATGAGAAAAATGCCAAAAATTGAAGGTAATAATTATGTTCAGGGTATTTTTTAGCTCCAAAAACTTTTTGTTTCAAAATTGAAAGATAAGATATTCAAACACTTCTATACTTGAAATAATCTTGGAAAATGTATCATAATGCTCTTAATCACCGATATATACCCAGTAAATATGATGCAAAGGATAAGAAAATATTTAGAATTGGATTAATTTAACAGCTTAACTGAATGTCATAAAGATGACAAAATGATATTCTAACACCAGATTTGTTTTCAGCATAAGATATACTTCTCATAATGAGATTTTAAAGGAAATATCTTTTTTTCTGAGAAAAATGTCAAAAATTGAAGGTAATACTTCAGGGTATTTTTTGGCTTCGAAAACTTTGTTTCAAAATTGAAAGATAAGATATAGTGATGGGTGATTTGAATGCAAAGGTGAGTAATGTGGCAGTTGAGGGAATAATTGGTATACATGGGGTGTTCAGTGTTGTAAATGGAAATGGTGAAGAGCTTGTAGATTTATGTGCTGAAAAAGGACTGATGACTGGGAATACCTGGTTTAAAAAGCGAGATATACATAAGTATACTTATGTAAGTAGGAGAGATGGCCAGAGAGCGTTATTGGATTACGTGTTAATTGACAGGCGCGCGAAAGAGAGACTTTTGGATGTTAATGTGCTGAGAGGTGCAACTGGAGGGATGTCTGATCATTATCTTGTGGAGGCTAAGGTGAAGATTTGTATGGGTTTTCAGAAAAAAAGAGTGAATGTTGGGGTGAAGAGGGTGGTGAGAGTAAGTGAGCTTGGGAAGGAGACTTGTGTGAGGAAGTACCAGGAGAGACTGAGTACAGAATGGAAAAAGGTGAGAACAATGGAAGTAAGGGGAGTGGGGGAGGAATGGGATGTATTTAGGGGATCAGTGATGGATTGCGCAAAAGATGCTTGTGGCATGAGAAGAGTGGGAGGTGGGTTGATTAGAAAGGGTAGTGAGTGGTGGGATGAAGAAGTAAGAGTATTAGTGAAAGAGAAGAGAGAGGCATTTGGACGATTTTTGCAGGGAAAAAATGAAATTGAGTGGGAGACGTATAAAAGAAAGAAACAGGAGGTCAAGAGAAAGGTGCAAGAGGTGACAAAAAGGGCAAATGAGAGTTGGGGTGAGAGAGTATCATTAAATTGTAGGGAGAATAAAAAGATGTTCTGGAAGGAGGTAAATAAAGTGCGTAAGACAAGGGAGCAAATGGGAACTTCAGTGAAGGGCGCAAATGGGGAGGTGATAACAAGTAGTGGTGATGTGAGAAGGAGATGGAGTGAGTATTTTGAAGGTTTGTTGAATGTGTTTGATGATAGAGTGGCAGATATAGGGTGTTTTGGTCGAGGTGGTGTGCAAAGTGAGAGGGTTAGGGAAAATGATTTGGTAAACAGAGAAGAGGTAGTAAAAGCTTTGCGGAAGATGAAAGCCGGCAAGGCAGCAGGTTTGGATGGTATTGCAGTGAAATTTATTAAAAAAGGGGGTGACTGTATTGTTGACTGGTTGGTAAGGTTATTTAATGTATGTATGACTCACGGTGAGGTGCCTGAGGATTGGCGGAATGCGTGCATAGTGCCATTGTACAAAGGCAAAGGGGATAAGAGTGAGTGCTCAAATTACAGAGGTATAAGTTTGTTGAGTATTCCTGGTAAATTATATGGGAGGGTATTGATTGAGAGGGTGAAGGCATGTACAGAGCATCAGATTGGGGAAGAGCAGTGTGGTTTCAGAAGTGGTAGAGGATGTGTGGATCAGGTGTTTGCTTTGAAGAATGTATGTGAGAAATACTTAGAAAAGCAAATGGATTTGTATGTAGCATTTATGGATCTGGAGAAGGCATATGATAGAGTTGATAGAGATGCTCTGTGGAAGGTTTTTTTTTTTTTTTTTTTTTGCTTTGTTGCCGTCTCCCGCGTTTGCGAGGTAGCGCAAGGAAACAGACGAAAGAAATGGCCCAACCCACCCCCATACACATGTATATGCATACGTCCACACACGCAAATATACATACCTACACAGCTTTCCATGGTTTACCCCAGACGCTTCACATGCCTTGATTCAATCCACTGACAGCACGTCAACCCCGGTATACCACATCGCTCCAATTCACTCTATTCCTTGCCCTCCTTTCACCCTCCTGCATGTTCAGGCCCCGATCACACAAAATCTTTTTCACTCCATCTTTCCACCTCCAATTTGGTCTCCCTCTTCTCCTCTTTCCCTCCACCTCCGACACATATATCCTCTTGGTCAATCTTTCCTCACTCATTCTCTCCATGTGCCCAAACCATTTCAAAACACCCTCTTCTGCTCTCTCAACCACGCTCTTTTTATTTCCACACATCTCTCTTACCCTTACGTTACTTACTCGATGAAACCACCTCACACCACACATTGTCCTCAAACATCTCATTTCCAGCACATCCATCCTCCTGCGCACAACTCTCTCCATAGCCCACGCCTCGCAACCATACAACATTGTTGGAACCACTATTCCTTCAAACATACCCATTTTTGCTTTCCGAGATAATGTTCTCGACTTCCACACATTCTTCAAGGCTCCCAGAATCTTCGCCCCCTCCCCCACCCTATGATCCACTTCTGCTTCCATGGTTCCATCCGCTGCCAGATCCACTCCCAGATATCTAAAACACTTCACTTCCTCCAGTTTTTCTCCATTCAAACTCACCTCCCAATTGACTTGACCCTCAACCCTACTGTACCTAATAACCTTGTTCTTATTCACATTTACTCTTAACTTTCTTTTTCCACACACTTTACCAAACTCAGTCACCAGCTTCTGCAGTTTCCCACATGAATCAGCCACCAGCGCTGTATCATCAGCGAACAACAACTGGACTCACTTCCCAAGCTCTCTCATCCCCAACAGACTTCATACTTGCTCCTCTTTCCAAAACTCTTGCATTCACCTCCCTAACAACCCCATCCATAAACAAATTAAACAACCATGGAGACATCACACACCCCTGCCGCAAACCTACATTCACTGAAAACCAATCACTTTCCTCTCTTCCTACACGTACACATGCCTTACATCCTCGATAAAAACTTTTCACTGCTTCTAACAACTTGCCTCCCACACCATATATTCTTAATACCTTCCACAGAGCATCTCTATCAACTCTATCATATGCCTTCTCCAGATCCATAAATGCTACATACAAATCCATTTGCTTTTCTAAGTATTTCTCACATACATTCTTCAAAGCAAACACCTGATTCACACATCCTCTACCACTTTTGAAACCACACTGCTCTTCCCCAATCTGATGCTCTGTACATGCCTTCACCCTCTCAATCAATACCCTTCCATATAATTTACCAGGAATACTCAACAAACTTATACCTCTGTAATTTGAGCACTCACTCCTATCCCCTTTGCCTTTGTGCAATGGCACTATGCACGCATCCCGCCAATCCTCAGGCACCTCACCATGAGTCATACATACATTAAATAACCTTACCAACCAGTCAACAATACAGTCACCCCCTTTTTTAATAAATTCCACTGCAATACCATCCAAACGTGCTGCCTTGCTGGCTTTCATCTTCCGCAAAGCTTTTACTACCTCTTCTCTGTTTACCAAATCATTTTCCCTAACCCTCTCACTTTGCACACCACCTCGACCAAAACACCCTATATCTGCCACTCTATCGTCAAACACATTCAACAAACCTTCAAAATACTCACTCGATCTCCTTCTCACATCACCACTACTTGTTATCACCTCCCCATTTGCGCCCTTCACTGAAGTTCCCATTTGCTCCCTTGTCTTACGCACTTTATTTACCTCTTTCCAGAACATCTTTTTATTCTCCCTAAAATTTAATGATACTCTCTCTGTGGAAGGTATTAAGAATATATGGTGTGGGAGGCAAGTTGTTAGAAGTAGTGAAAAGTTTTTATCGAGGATGTAAGGCATGTGTACGTGTAGGAAGAGAGGAAAGTGATTGGTTCTCAGTGAATGTAGGTTTGCGGCAGGGGTGTGTGATGTCTCCATGGTTGTTTAATTTGTTTATGGATGGGGTTGTTAGGGAGGTAAATGCATGAGTTTTGGAAAGAGGGGCAAGTATGAAGTCTGTTGGGGATGAGAGAGCTTGGGAAGTGAGTCAGTTGTTGTTCGCTGATGATACAGCGCTGGTGGCTGATTCATGTAAGAAACTGCAGAAGCTGGTGACTGAGTTTGGTAAAGTGTGTGAAAGAAGAAAGTTAAGAGTAAATGTGAATAAGAGCAAGGTTATTAGATACAGTAGGGTTGAGGGTCAAGTCAATTGGGAGGTGAGTTTGAATGGAGAAAAACTGGAGGAAGTGAAGTGTTTTAGATATCTGGGAGTGGATCTGGCAGTGGATGGAACCATGGAAGCAGAAGTGGATCATAGGGTGGGGGAGGGGGCGAAAATTCTGGGAGCTTTGAAGAATGTGTGGAAGTCGAGAACATTATCTCGGAAAGCAAAAATGGGTATGTTTGAAGGAATAGTGGTTCCAACAATGTTGTATGGTTGCGAGGCGTGGGCTATGGATAGAGTTGTGCGCAGGAGGATGGATGTGCTGGAAATGAGATGTTTGAGGACAATGTGTGGTGTGAGGTGGTTTGATCGAGTAAGTAACGTAAGGGTAAGAGAGATGTGTGGAAATAAAAAGAGCGTGGTTGAGAGAGCAGAAGAGGGTGTTTTGAAATGGTTTGGGCACATGGAGAGAATGAGTGAGGAAAGATTGACCAAGAGGATATATGTGTCGGAGGTGGAGGGAACGAGGAGAAGAGGGAGACCAAATTGGAGGTGGAAAGATGGAGTGAAAAAGATTTTGTGTGATCGGGGCCTGAACATGCAGGAGGGTGAAAGGAGGGCAAGGAATAGAGTGAATTGGAGCGATGTGGTATACCGGGGTTGACGTGCTGTCAGTGGATTGAATCAGGGCATGTGAAGCGTCTGGGGTAAACCATGGAAAGCTGTGTAGGTATGTATAGTTGCGTTTGTGGATGTATGTATATACATGTGTATGGGGGTGGGTTGGGCCATTTCTTTCGTCTGTTTCCTTGCGCTACCTCGCAAACGCGGGAGACAGCGGCAAAAAAAAAAAAAAAGATATTCAAATACTTCTATATATGAAATAATCAGGAAAATATATTAAAATGCTCTCTTAAAGATGACAACTCGTTATTTTAACACCAGATTTGTGTTCAGTGGGAAAAATTCTTTTTATAATGAGTCGTTAAAGGAAATTATTTTTCTGAGGCAAATACCAAAAATTGAAGGCAATAGGTTAGGGGAATTTCTAACTCAAAAAACTATTTTTTTCAAAATTGAAAATAAGATATTCAGACACTTCTATACTTGAAATGATCATTTAACATATATCACAATGCTCTGTTACCGATACATACCCAGTAAATACGATGCAAAGGAACAGAACATATTTTGAAATTGACTTCATTTAACTGCTTTAATGATTGTCATAAAGTTGACTAAATGATATTTTAACACCAGATTTGTATTCAGCAGGAAAAATGCTTCTTATGATGAGTCTTTAAAGGAAATCTATTTTTTAGGGCAAATACCAAAAATTGAAGGTAAAAGTTCAAGGGATTTTTTAACTCAAAAAACTATTCTTTCAAAATTGAAAGATAAGATATTCAGACACTTCTATATTTAAAATATTTATGCAAAATATATCATAATGCTCTTAGTCACCTATACATACTCAATAAGTGTGATGCAAAGGATCAGAAAATATTTAGAATTGAATTCATTTAACAGCTTAATTGAACGTCATAAAGATGACTAAATGATATTTTAACACCAGATTTGTATTCAGGATGAAAAATACTTCTTAAAATGAGTTTTTAAAGGAAATTTATTTTTTTAGAAAAACACTAAAAATTGAAGGGTATTTTCTAACTCCAAAAACCTTTTGTTTCAAAATTGAAAGATAAAATATTCAAACACTTCTATAATTGAAATAATCATGGAAAATATATCATAATGCTCTCAGTTACCGATATATACCCAGTAAATGCGATGCAAAGGAGCAGAACATATTGTAAATTGACTTCATTTAACAGCTTAAATGAATGTCATAAAGATGACTAAATGATATTTTAGCACCAGATTTGTATTCAGCATGAAAAATATTTCTTATAATGAGAATTTAAAGGAAATCTATTTTTATGAGAAAAATGCCAAAAATTGAAGGTAATAATTATGTTCAGGGTATTTTTTAGCTCCAAAAACTTTTTGTTTCAAAATTGAAAGATAAGATATTCAAACACTTCTATACTTGAAATAATCTTGGAAAATGTATCATAATGCTCTTAATCACCGATATATACCCAGTAAATATGATGCAAAGGATAAGAAAATATTTAGAATTGGATTAATTTAACAGCTTAACTGAATGTCATAAAGATGACAAAATGATATTCTAACACCAGATTTGTTTTCAGCATAAGATATACTTCTCATAATGAGATTTTAAAGGAAATCCATTTTTTGAGAAAAATACCAATAATTGAAGGTAATAATACTTCAGGGTATTTTTTGGCTTCAAAAACTTTTTGTTTCAAAATTGAAAGATTATCATGGAAAATACATTATAATGCTCTCGGTTTCTTATATGTACTCAGTAAATATGATGCAAAGGAAAAAAAAATGTTTTAAAATTAACTTCATTGAACTGCTTAATTGAATGTCATAAAGACAACAAACTGTTATTTTAACTCCAGATTTGTGTTCAGCAGGAAAAATACTTCTTATAGTGAGTCTTTAAGAAATCTATTTTTCTGATTCAAATACCAAAAATTGAAGGTAATAGTTCAGGGGATTTTTTGACTCAAAAAACTATTTGCTTCAAAATTAAAGATATTCAGACACCTCTATACTTGAAATAATCATTTAACATGTTATATATCATAATGCTCTCAGTTACCGATTCATACCCAGTAAATACGATGCAAAAGAACAGAAATGTTTTAAAATTGAATTCATTTAACAGCCTAATTGAGTGTTATTAAGAGGACTAAGTGTTATTTTAACACCAGATATGTGTTCAGCATGAAAATTTCTTCTTATAATGAGTTTATAAAGGAAATCTTTTTTTTAAGAAAAATAACAAAAATTTAAGGTAATACTTCAGGGTATTTTATTGCACCAAAACTTAATGTTTCAAAATTGAAAGATAAGGTATTCAAACACTTGTATACTTGAATTAATCATGAAAAATGTATCATAATGATGCAAAGCAACAGAAATATTTTAAAATTGTCTTCATTTAATAGATAAATTGAGTGTCATTAAGAGGGCTAAACATTGTTTTAAAACCATATTTGTATTCAAAAAGAAAAATACTTCTTTTAATGAGTTTTAAGAAATTTTTTTTCTAAGAAAAATACCAAAAATTGAAGGTGATAGTTCAGGGTATTTTTTTTAACTCCAAAAACCTTTTGTTTCAGAAGTGAAAGATACGATATTCAAACACTTCTATACTTTAAATAATCATTTGATATATATCATAATGCTCTCAGTTACTGATTCATACCCAATCATTACACTGCAAAGGATTAGAAAACATTTTAAAATTGACCAATTAAAAGCTTAGTTGAATGTTGTAAAGATGAGTAAATGATATTTTAACACCAGATTTGTATTCAGCATGAAAAATACTTCTTATAATGAATTTTTAAAGGAAATCTATTTGGCTGAGAAAAATGCCAAAAATTGAAGAGTATTTTTTAGCTCAAAAAACTTTTTGTATTATATTTGAAAGATTTAAGATATTCAAACACTTTTATACTTGAAATAATCATGAAATGAATATATCATAATGCTATAAGTTACCGATACATACCCAGTAAATATGATGCAAAGGATCAGAAAATATTTGAAATTGAATTCATTTAACAGCTTAATTAAATGTCGTAAAAATGACTAAACGATATTCTAACACCAAATTTGTATTCAGCCTAGATATACTTCTCTTAATGAGATTTTAAAGGATATCTATTTTTCTGAGAAAAATGCCAAAAATTGAAGGTAATAAATACTTCAGAGTGTTATTTTTTATTTTTTGCTCAGAAAACTTTCAAAATTGAAAGAGAAGATATTCAAATACTTCTATATTTGAAATAGTCATGGAAAATATATCATAATGCTCTCAGTTACGGATATGTACTCAGTAAATATGCAAAGGAACTAAAAATATTTTAAAATTGACTTCATTTAACACAACTGAACGTCATAAAGATGACTAAATGTTATTTTAACACCAGATTTGTATTCAGCTGGAAAAACACTTCTCATAATGAGTCTTTAAAGAAAATTTACTTTTCTGAAGCAAATACCAAAAATTGAAGGTAATAGTTCAGGGTATTTTCTAACTAAAAAACTATTTGTTTCAAAATTGAAAGATTAGATATTCAGACTTCTGTACTTGAAATAATCATTTAACATATATTATAATGCTCTCAGTTATGGATTCATACCCAGTAAATATGATGCAAAGGATCAGAAAACAGAAAATTGACTTCAATTAAGAGCTTACTTGAATGTCGTAGACAACTAAACGATATTTTAACACCAGATTTGTATTCAGCAGGGAAAATACTTCTTTTAATATGATTTTAAAGGAAATATGTTTTTCTGTGAAAAATACCAAAAATTCAGGGTAATTTTTACCTCCAAAAACTTTTTGTTTCAAAATTGAAAGATATGATTATCAAACACTTCTGTGCCTTAAATAATCATGGTTCTGTACTTTAAATAATCATGGTTAATATGTCATTATACTCTCAGTTACTGATATATACACAGTAAATATAATGCAAAGGATCAGAAAATATTTTAAAACTAACTTTATATAACAGCTTAATTGTCATTAAGATGATTAAACAATATTTCAACACCATATTTTTTTTTCAGCATGAAAAATAGTTCTTATAATAAGTTTTTAAAGGAAATCATTTTTTTGAGAAAAATTTCAAAAATTGAAGGTAATAGTTCAGGATATTTTTTAGCTTTTCCTTTTTCCATAGCCAGAGGTTGAACCATTATATGACATTCATTTTTTCATTCATTTCAAGCTAGAAGTTTCAGTTTTCTAAATTGTTTCTTACATTTTTCATATGTATATATGTATGTGTGTGTGTGTGTGTGTATATGTGCATATGTATGTGTATGTGTGTGTATATGTATATTATCCCTGGGGATAGGGGTGAAAGAATACTTCCCACGTATTCCTCTATTCCTCGTGTGTCGTAGAAAGCGACTAGAGGGGACGGGAGCGGGGGGCCAGAAATCCTCCCCTCCTTGTATTAACTTTCTAAAATGGGAAACAGAAGAAGGAGTCACGCGGGGAGTGCTCATCCTCCTCGAAGGCTCAGAGTGGGGTGCCTAAATGTGTGTGGATGTAACCAAGATGTGAAAAAAGGAGAGATAGGTAGTATGTTTGAGGAAAGGAACCTGGATGTTTTGGCTCTGAGTGAAACGAAGCTCAAGGGTAAAGGGGAAGAGTGGTTTGGGAATGTCTGGGGAGTAAAGTCAGGGGTTAGTGAGAGGACAAGAGCAAGGGAAGGAGTAGCAATACTCCTGAAACAGGAGTTGTGGGAGTATGTGATAGAATGTAAGAAAGTAAATTCTTGATTAATATGGGTAAAACTGAAAGTTGATGGAGAGAGGTGGGTGATTATTGGTGCATATGCACCCGGGCATGAGAAGAAAGATCATGAGAGGCAAGTGTTTTGGGAGCAGCTGAATGAGTGTGTTAGTGGTTTTGATGCACGAGACCGGGTTATAGTGATGGGTGATTTGAATGCAAAGGTGAGTAATGTGGCAGTTGAGGGAATAATTGGTATACATGGGGTGTTCAATGTTGTAAATGGAAATGGTGAAGAGCTTGTAGATTTATGTGCTGAAAAAGGACTGATGATTGGGAATACCTGGTTTAAAAAGTGAGATATACATAAGTATACTTATGTAAGTAGGAGAGATGGCCAGAGAGCGTTATTGGATTACGTGTTAATTGACAGGCGTGCGAAAGAGAGACTTTTGGATGTTAATGTGCTGAGAGGTGCAACTGGAGGGATGTCTGATCATTATCTTGTGGAGGCTAAGGTGAAGATTTGTATGGGTTTTCAGAAAGGAAGAGTGAATGTTGGGGTGAAGAGGGTGGTGAGAGTAGGTGAGCTTGGGAAGGAGACCTGTGTGAGGAAGTACCAGGAGAGACTGAGTACAGAATGGAAAAAGGTGAGAACAATGGAAGTAAGGGGAGTGGGGGAGGAATGGGATGTATTTAGGGAATCAGTGATGGATTGCGCAAAAGATGCTTGTGGCATGAGAAGAGTGGGAGGTGGGTTGATTAGAAAGGGTAGTGAGTGGTGGGATGAAGAAGTAAGAGTGTTAGTGAAAGAGAAGAGAGAGGCATTTGGACGATTTTTGCAGGGAAAAAATGCAATTGAGTGGGAGATGTATAAAAGAAAGAGACAGGAGGGCAGGAGAAAGGTGCAAGAGGTGAAAAAAAGGGCAAATGAGAGTTGGGGTGAGAGAGTATCATTAAATTTTAGGGAGAATAAAAAGATGTTCTGGAAGGAGGTAAATAAAGTGCGTAAGACAAGGGAGCAAATGGGAACTTCAGTGAAGGGCGCAAATGGGGAGGTGATAACAAGTAGTGGTGATGTGAGAAGGAGATGGAGTGAGTATTTTGAAGGTTTGTTGAAAGAGTGGCAGATATAGGGTGTTTTGGTCGAGGTGGTGTGCAAAGTGAGAGGGTTAGGGAAAATGATTTGGTAAACAGAGAAGAGGTAGTGAAAGCTTTGCGGAAGATGAAAGCCGGCAAGGCAGCAGGTTTGGATGGTATTGCAGTGGAATTTATTAAAAAAGGGGGTGACTGTATTGTTGACTGGTTGGTAAGGTTATTTAATGTATGTATGACTCGTGGTGAGGTGCCTGAGGATTGGCGGAATGCGTGCATAGTGCCATTGTACAAAGGCAAAGGGGATAAAAGTGAGTGCTCAAATTACAGAGGTATAAGTTTGTTGAGTATTCCTGGTAAATTATATGGGAGGGTATTGATTGAGAGGGTGAAGGCATGTACAGAGCATCAGATTGGGGAAGAGCAGTGTGGTTTCAGAAGTGGTAGAGGATGTGTGGATCAGGTGTTTGCTTTGAAGAATGTATGTGAGAAATACTTAGAAAAGCAAATGGATTTGTATGTAGCATTTATGGATCTGGAGAAGGCATATGATAGAGTTGATAGAGATGCTCTGTGGAAGGTATTAAGAATATATGGTGTGGTAGGAAAGTTGTTAGAAGCAGTGAAAAGTTTTTATCGAGGATGTAAGGCATGTGTACGTGTAGGAAGAGAGGAAAGTGATTGGTTCTCAGTGAATGTAGGTTTGCGGCAGGGGTGTGTGATGTCTCCATGGTTGTTTAATTTGTTTATGGATGGGGTTGTTAGGGAGGTAAATGCAAGAGTTTTGGAAAGAGGCAAGTATGAAGTCTGTTGGGGATGAGAGAGCTTGGGAAGTGAGTCAGTTGTTGTTCGCTGATGATACAGCACTGGTGGCTGATTCATGTGAGAAACTGCAGAAGCTGGTGACTGAGTTTGGTAAAGTGTGTGGAAGAAGAAAGTTAAGAGTAAATGTGAATAAGAGCAAGGTTATTAGGTACAGTAGGGTTGAGGGTCAAGTCAATTGGGAGGTGAGTTTGAATGGAGAAAAACTGGAGGAAGTGAAGTGTTTTAGATATCTGGGAGTGGATCTGGCAGCGGATGGAACCATGGAAGCGGAAGTGGATCATAGGGTGGGGGAGGGGGCGAAAATTCTGGGAGCCTTGAAGAATGTGTGGAAGTCGAGAACATTATCTCGGAAAGCAAAAATGGGTATGTTTGAAGGAATAGTGGTTCCAACAATGTTGTATGGTTGCGAGGCGTGGGCTATGGATAGAGTTGTGCGCAGGAGGATGGATGTGCTGGAAATGAGATGTTTGAGGACAATGTGTGGTGTGAGGTGGTTTGATCGAGTGAGTAACGTAAGGGTAAGAGAGATGTGTGGAAATAAAAAGAGCGTGGTTGAGAGAGCAGAAGAGGGTGTTTTGAAGTGGTTTGGGCACATGGAGAGAATGAGTGAGGAAAGATTGACCAAGAGGATATATGTGTCGGAGGTGGAGGGAACGAGGAGAAGAGGGAGACCAAATTGGAGGTGGAAAGATGGAGTGAAAAAGATTTTGTGTGATCGGGGCCTGAACATGCAGGAGGGTGAAAGGAGGGCAAGGAATAGAGTGAATTGGAGCGATGTGGTATACCGGGGTTGACGTGCTGTCAGTGGATTGAATCAAGGCATGTGAAGCGTCTGGGGTAAACCATGGAAAGTTGTGTAGGTATGTATATTTGCGTGTGTGGATGTATGTATATACATGTGTATGGTGGGGGGGTTGGGCCATTTCTTTCGTCTGTTTCCTTGCGCTACCTCGCAAACGCGGGAGACAGCGACAAAGTATAATGATAAAAAAAAAAAAAAAATTTTTAGCTGAAAAAACTTGTTTCAAAATTGAAAGGTAATCAAATACTTCTGTATTTGAAATGATCATGGAAAATATACCAATGCTCTTAGTTACTGCTATGTACCCTGTAGATACAATGCAGAGGAACAAAAAATATTTTGAAATTTACTTCATTTAAGAGCTTAATTGAATGTCATGAAGACAAACATTATTTGAACACCAGTTAACGGGGTAGCGTTGAGAACAGAGGACTGATCCATTGAGGGAATATCCTCAATAGCCAGCCCCCTTTTCTGTTCCTTCTTTTGGAAAATTAAAAAGGAGAGGGGAGAATTTCCAGACCCTCGCTCCCTCCCCTTTTAATCGCCTTGAACGACACGCAGGGAACATGTGGGAAGTATTCTTTCTCCACTATCCCCAGGGATACTTGAAATAATCATGGAAAATATATCATAATGCTCTCAGTCACCAATACATACACAGTAATTATGAAATTATGAAATATTTTAAATTGACTTCATTTAACAGTTTAATTGAGTGTCCTTAAGAGGACTAAATGCTATTTTAACACCAGATTTGTATTCAGCAGGAAGAATACTTCTTATTATGAGTTTTTAAAGGAAATCTATTTTACTGAGAAAAGTACCAAAAATTGAAGGGTATTTTTTAGCTTGAAAAACTTATTGTTTCAAAATTGAAAGATAAGATATTCAAACACTTCTATACTTGAAGTGATCATGGAAAATATATCATAATGCTCTCATTACCTGATACATACTCAGTAAATGCAATACAAAGGAACAGAAAATATTTTTAAATTGGCTTCATTTAACAGCTTAACTGAATGTCATAAAGATGACTAAACATTACTTTAACACCAGATTTGTATTCAGTAGGAAAAGTACTTCTCATATTGAGTCTTTAAAGGATATCTTTTTTTTTTTTTTTTTTTTGAAAAAAATACCAAAATTTGAAGGTAATAGTTCAGGAGATTTTTTAGCTCAAAAAGCTGTTTCAGAATTGAAAGGCAAGATGTTCCAAGATTTCTATACCTTAAATAATCATTGGAGTGTGTCATAATCCCCTCAGTTACTGATTCATACCCAGTAAATACGATGCAAAGGATCAGAAAATATTTTACGGTTGACTTCATTTAACAGGCTAATTAAATGTCATAAAGATGACTAAAAGATATTTTAACACCAGATTTGTATTTATGAAAAATACTTTTTATAATGACTTTAAAGGATATCTATTATTCTGAGAAAAATGCCAAAAATTCAGGGTATTTTTTAGCTCAAAAGACTTTTTGTTTCAAAATTGAAATGTAAGATATTCAAACACTTTTATACTTGAAATAATCATGAAAAATATGTCATAATGCTCTCAGTTACCAATACATACTCAGTAAATAAGATGCAAAGGAACAGAAATATTTTAAAACTGACGTCATTTAACAGCTTAATTAGGTGTCAAGAGGACTAAACGTTATCTCAACACCAGATTTGTATTCACCATGAAATTTTCTTATAATGAGTTTTTAAAGGAAATCTTATTTTCTAAAAAAAAATATTAAGAATTGAAGGTAATAGTTGTAGTAGCATATCTAGGGTATGGCAGGTGCCCTGGGCATCATTTGAAGGTGGAAGCCACTCACCAGGTTTCTTTTTTGATATGTGCTACCAAATTGGCATTTCTAATGGTTTGGTTTTGTGAGATAAAAAAGAAATTTGCCTACTTTTCAACTATAGTAATATTTTGCTATCAGTTGCATTACCGCTTCTATGTTACAATTTTGATCAAATAAGTCTTTAAGAGTTTATATAAATTCAAGTTTGGCCTAACTCTTCAACAGTTTGTAATTATACTGTATATATTTTTATGTACATCCACTGTTTGTACATTTTTAATCAAGCCAGGGTCGCAATTTCAATGCTTACCATAGGTGCTATTTCCCCTCGATATGCACCTGCTGTGGCCACCCTTTTGAGGGTGTTTCAAATGAAACAGGCATGAGATATAGATAGATAGCTACAGAATCATATAATAAAGCAGGTTAATGAAAATTGAGATAATCATGACAGAAATTGAGTAGGATAAAAGAATGCTGTACAGGTATATGAATTCAACATGCCGTACTGACTTACGTCTATTTCAAGATATGACCAGTCAGTCAGAATGGAACTTGGACATATGTCAGGGAGCACCTGTATATGAATCTTTATTGGAACATAAAATGATGTATTTTAAAAAGATGAAATGATAAGATCCTTTTCTCATACTTAAAATTCATTCATTATAGTCTAAGAAGGCTGAACTTTTATTTACCAACCCATCTGTCCTGTAGTGTGCTTTATCTGGAAAAATGACATCCCTTGCTAACTGGGCAGTGAACAAGAGATGGTCAAATGCCATCCATTGATATGCTTTCACAAAGTTGAGCCCTGCGTACAATATATACAAATTATTAATTACCGATATTCTGTCATAAGTATTGGCAGGGCCACTGTATTTATCATATGGAAAATTTTCCAAAGTAATCTTCTGCCTAGTTAAGATCTATATATGTACAGGAGATTGTAAGCACTGGTGTTTTGGCTTATCCGTTTAAGGCTCAGAAAATTAGATTTTTGTTCGTGTTAGGATACAAAAAAGATGAATTAGGGCCTCTCTGTGATGGTTACTTGCTTGAAAATGGTAATGTAAATAAAAGACATGTAAATCAAATAATGTAAGTAATGGAGATTAGGGGATTTTGCTATTAATAACGAAGTGCAAAATATTATTTTTATTTTTCTATTATACTTTGCCATTGTCTCCCATGTTAGCGAGTTAGCGCAAGGAAACAGACGAAAGAATGGCCCAACTCACCCACATACACATGTATACATAAACACCCACTCATGCACATATATATACTTATACATTTCAACGTGTACATACACAGACATATACATATATACATATTCATACTTGCTGCCTTCATCCATTCCCCTCACCACCTCACCACACATGAAATGCCCCTCCCCCCCTTGTGCACGCGCAAGGTAGTGCTAGGAAAAGACGACAAAGGCCAGATGCTTTCACACAGTCTCTAGCTGTCATGTGCAATGCACCGAAACCACAGCTCCCTTTCCACATCCAGGCCTCACAGAACTTTCCATGGTTTACCCCAGACATTTTACATACCCTGATTCAATCCATTGACAACATGTCCACTCCGGTATACCACATCGTTCCAATTCACTCTATTTCTCCCACGCCTTTCACCCTCCTGTATGTTCAGGCCCTGATCGTTCAAAATCTTTTTCACTCCATCCTCCCACCTCCAATTTGGTCTTCCACTTCTCCTCGTTCCTTCCACCTCTGACACATCCTCTTTGTCAATCTTTCCTCACTCATTCTCTCCAAAATATTATACCAGTGAAAAACTACACATGGAACTCCCTCAAGGGGATGACAACAACAGTAGTCTCCATTAACTACTGAATTCCAGTCTCGCTTCTTTGCTTTTAGTGCCTCACCCTAAACAGGCCACTGGCAGAGGACAACTCTAGCACAATATTTGCAGAGGATACTAATTGATGATCCTAATGACTACTACTACCAAATGCTCCTGCCTAATGTTCCTACCACCTACTACCCAGTGTTCCTACCTACTGCTCCAGCCTAAATGTTCATGATTATGGCTTCTATCTTTTGGTCCTACCATTTTAACTAAATACAGTGCTAGCGGATAGTCGTCACTATAAGAAAATGTAGAGGTCAGAAGAATAAGCTATGTAAGTTCAGTATTGTCATATGTCATGTATGACAAGAGGAGATTGTATGTTTGTGGACAGAATGTCAGTAGTCCATGTGTGGGTGAAGCAGAAAGAAAAGACACCTACGTGAGTCAGAAGAGTGCAACTTGACAACCACAAAAGTGATGGCTCACTATGCAGCCATTACTAATCCTCCCAATTGGGACCCAAGTGGGTAGCATTGGTAACATACCTCCCTGGTCACTGGCTTTCTGCCAATTACTCTCTGCTTTCCTTCAAAATATAAAGTATTACATGTGCAGTACAGTGAATTCTGTTAATAAAAAGAGAAAATAACAGACAGTTCAAATGATTACATTTACTGCTGTTCTTTAATTGTTTGCTGGTTCTGATGGAGAGGGAAGAGTTACTAGGGAAGAGGTTCATCTGGGTCAGATGATATTGTTGTGGAAAGTGGTGGTGATCGTTAAGTAAGTTCAGTTATACCATCACTAGATGTTGATGGCTGGTCCTCCATACAAGTGTCCTTTTTCCTCAAAAAGAAATCTAGTTATTGTTGTCTGTTTGTTCTTCTTTGTCTTCTCATGGTAGATTTCTTTATAGCACCTGATGTCAGCCAGAACATTTTAGGCCACCTTTGAATTCTGTTTGGGTCATCCTTATCAAACAGTGAGAGCTTGCTTCTCAGACAGCTCTGGCAATGCAACACCACAGCATTGCCAGCCCAAAGTATTGCATTTTCCAAACTTAAGCCTGAGCAAATTAAAAATGCTGTCAATAAACTGTGCACATTATTTCAAAAATGGCATAAATAGAGGTCAATGTAATGGTTCAGAATGCTTAGAAAAGACCTTGCTTACATCACCTTGTTATTAATGCTTGAATTAGCATATTGTTTAGATATCATACATCAAAACATCTTACACTACTTATGGAAATACTGCTGAAATAAGTAAATTTTGTATTTTCAGAAGTCTTGTAATACCAATGGAAATACTGCTGAAATAAACCAAAAATAGTGAAGTACACTATTATTTAAGCAAGATGAGGTATATTGTATTCCTTATATTTTTGTGTAATGTATTGTATCACATATTGACAGCAAGCTTGTTTGAAGGGCAACGTGAACCAGAAACAGTTGTTGAAGACATCTTCATCCGCAAGTTCATGACTGGCACATGGCATAATTTGTTTGTTTCAGAGGTGAGTGGAAATAATTCTCCTGTTGATTTTGAATTTTTGTAATTTACTGTTGCTTTTTAATTAATTTTCAATAGGCTTGCACCTTATTTTCCCTTAATTTGTAACTATATCTGATTATATGTTAAATAGTGTGCTTTGCCTTAAGTGTAGAAAGTATTTACTTATTCTATATTATTATACTTAATCGCCATCTCCCGCGTTAGCGAGATAACACAAGGAAACAGACGAGGAATGGCCCATCCCACCCACATACACATGTATGTGCGTAAATGCCCACACACGCATATATACACACATATACCTTTCAGCATATATACACGTCTTGTATATGTTCATGCTTGCTGCCTTCATCCATTCCCATCGCCACAGTGCCACACATGAAATAGCATCCCCCCAGCGAGTTAGCACTAGGAAAAGACAAAAGAGGCCACATTCATTCACACTCAGTCTCTAGCTTCATTTGTAATGAACCAAAACCACAGCTCCCTTTCCATTCCCACTCAGTCTCTAGCTTCATGTGTAATGCACAAAAACCACAGCTCCCTTTCCACATCCAGGCCCCACAGACCTTTCCTTGGTTTAATCCAGATGCTTCACATGCCCTGGTTCAGTCCATTAACAGCATGTTGACCCCAGTATACCACATCATTCAAATTCACTCTATTCCTTGCATGCCTTTCACCCTCCTGTATGTTCAGGCCCCAATCGCTCAAAATCTTTTTCACTCCATCCTTCCACCTCCAATTTGGTCTTCTGCTTCTTCTTCATTTTACCTCTGACACATATATCCTCTTGGTCAATCTTTCCTTGCTCATTTTCTCCATGTGACCAAACCATTTCAACACACCCTCTTCTGCTCTCTCAACCACACTCTTATTACCACACATTTCTCTTCCCCTTTCATTAAGTGTTGAAAGTGTGAATAGTTGTTATAGTGAATACCAATTTTTTTCCATTCCTGGAACATGAACGTCAAACAGCTTTTCTTTGCGAACTAGTGTTTTCAAGTATGTAAGGGTTTTTATGGTACTTATGATAAGAAGGAAGTTTGATATTGGCTATAGAACCGGTTTTATTATATGAGAGTGGGAGAGGCATAAATTTGGAGGTAACCATTTGATGTTTTGAAAAGAGGAATTATACATTAATCCATTTTCATACCTGTATGTGTGTGCATTTGGTAGATCTAACTTCAAGTTTCTCAGCAAAACATACCTAGAAATATGATTATCATGTATGTTTATTCCTCTCCAGGTTATTATCAAGAGACAACACAACATGATCCGTATTGCAGGCATTGTGCAGCAGAAAATAGCAGCTCGTAAGATGTACTTCCTTATTGGTTACTGTGAAGAGCTTCTTTCCTACTGGCTTAAGTGCCCTGTGAAATTGGAATTACAAACTGTGCCAGATAAAAAGGATGTGATATATAAATATATATGATTTATATGTGTTTGTCATCTTGAATATAGAACTTCAAAAGTTGTGTAAAAATCTTGTAACATATAGATTAAATAAATTCATAATATAGATATGAACTTTTTTGTGGCTTAATTGTGTGTTTTCATGCAGAATAATATCTTTTTATGCTTTATAGGACTGGCAGAGGGCAATTCTAGTGCAGTGTTTTCTGAGGCTTCTATCAAATGTTCCTACTGACTACTTTTACCCAATATGTCTGCTTAATGTTCTCACCTACTACTTCCATCCATTGTTCCTACCAACTTCTATCTAGTTTCTAGTTAATGCTCCTGTCAAATGTTCCAACCTAATACTTCTATCTGTTGCTCCTACCATATCACCAAAAGTCAGGACTAGCATACAGCTCTCTGCAGGAAAATTTAGAGTAATAAAGAATGATTGTGTGAGTTAAGTGTTCAGTATTATGCGTGACAAGGAGAGATTGTATGTTTGTACACAGAATCCCAGCAGTCCACATGAGGGTGAGGCAGAAAGAAAAGGAGTGCAGCTTGACATTCACTTAGTGCAGTCTCAACATAACCATTGCTAACCATCCTGGTACCCAAGCAGGTAGTTGGTGGCTGCATACCACCTTCTACCTACCATACTCACACATAACACTTGGTAAAACTTAACTCACACAACTTATTGTTTGTAACTCTAAATTTTTCCTGTGGTGAATACCATGCACTAGCTCTGCCTCTTGGCAAAATGGTAGGAGCAATAGTCAGAAGTAGTAGGTAGGAACATTAGACAGGAGCATTAGGTAGTGTGTAGGAACATCAGGTAGAAGTAATAGGTCGGGACATTAGGCAGAAGTTGGTAGGAACATTAGATATGAGTTGCCCTCCACCAGTAGCCTGTTTGAGTGAGGCACTAAAGGCTTAAAAGTGGCACTGGAGTTCACCAGAAATGGAGACTCTTTTTGCTATGGCCACCCTCTTGAGGAAGATCCTGAAGGGAGTGGCATCAGAAATGTAGATGGATAAATAAAAGTAGGTGGCTCAGAAAAACTACATTACCCTTTTTTGTCAGTGGAGGGTATTTAGTTATTAAAATGCCTTTAGCATTTGATTTACAATAGGTAAACATCAAGTGCATAGTCTGTAAAGGCATTAATGGATAGATGGTTGGCTCTAGCAGGCTTGCATAACCCTAGGAGAGACCCGATAAAGCCCAACATTCTCTCTTCTTTTCTGAAAACCTCTACAAATCTTCACCTTCGCCTCCACAAGATAATGATCAGACATCTCTCCAGTTGCACCTCTCAGCACATTAACATCCAAAAGGCTCTCTTTCGCGTGCCTATCAATTAACATGTACTCCAATAATGCTCTCTGGCCATCTCCCCTACTTACATATGTATACTTATGTATATCTCTCTTTTTAAGTCAGGAATTCCCAATCACCAGTCCTTTTTCAGCACACAAATCTACAAGCTCTTCACCATTTCCATTTACAACACTGAACACCCCATGTAAAATACCTGGTAAGTTCACGACTAAGCTTTCTGAAAAACATTTGGGTCATTAAGACAGTTTATTTGAATATACCACATTTCACCAAAGAACAGCTTTGATCAGATTTTGAACCACCAGAATGTTGTTGAGAGAGATATTCAAATACATTTAAATAAATTTAGCAGAGTAAGAGGTGTGCGCTGGAGAATGAGTTGGAATGATGTGGTACGTTGAGTGGAATTGTCAGTTGACTGAATCACAGGATAAGAAACAATCAATGTAAACTCATTTAGTTGGTGGAACTTGGCTGCAGATGGCAGTCTCCAATTTTGGTACAGTATACATGACAGCAAGGAATATCCAGATAGGAAGCTTAAATGGCACTCCTTTATGCTATTTTCAGAGAGATCCCAAAATTTGACCAATGTCATCTACTGCTGAGCTAGTGTATTACTTGACAAGAATGCTTAGGGTAAACTATAATGATCTGAATGTCATAGAAAATATTTCAATTGTATTTATAAATGCCATTAAAGCCAATAGAAATCATTTACTTGGTGCCAATTGAAAGGAAGGAACTTGGAAAAGTAGATTGAAAGAGGAACCTAAAGGTAGTGGGGATGATGCTGAAGGCAGCTGGAAAATATTTAGAACTATAACATTGGATTTATTCATAAGTCTGAAAGGAAATCAGTGTAGTAAATATATATGGAGACCAGGGATGAAAGATATGACATACTCTGAAGACCGAGAAATAAAGTTAGAAATTTGAGAAAGGGGAAGAAAGGATATTTTGGTAATAGTATCAAAATCTATACAAATTATGCAATACCTCTCTCATCCCTGGAGGGCAACTGAGCCTATGGCCTGTGAAGGTAATCATTGCCCATATATAAACCTACTTCCATACCTCACCCCAGAACTTTACAGAATTGTGGCAAAAAATCTGAATTCATAAATAAATGGGTAAAGTTACTAAATCATCAATTCTAAACACACACACAAAAGAAGGAACAGAGAAGGGGGCCAGGTGAGGATATTCCCTCAAAGGCCCAGTCCTCTGTTCTTAACGCTACCTCGCTATCGCGGGAAATGGCGAATAGTATGAAAAAATATATATATATATATATATATATATATATATATATATATATTATTTATATTATTATACTTTGTCGCTGTCTCCCGCGTTTGCGAGGTAGAGCAAGGAAACAGACGAAAGAAATGGCCCAACCCCCCCCCATACACATGTATATACATACGTCCACACACGCAGATATACATACCTACACAGCTTTCCATGGTTTACCCCAGACGCTTCACATGCCTTGATTCAATCCACTGACAGCACGTCAACCCCGGTATACCACATCGCTCCAATTCACTCTATTCCTTGCCCTCCTTTCACCCTCCTGCATGTTCAGGCCCCGATCACACAAAATCTTTTTCACTCCATCTTTCCACCTCCAATTTGGTCTCCCTCTTCTCCTCGTTCCCTCCACCTCCGACACATATATCCTCTTGGTCAATCTTTCTTCACTCATCCTCTCCATGTGCCCAAACCACTTCAAAACACCCTCTTCTGCTCTCTCAACCACGCTCTTTTTATTTCCACACATCTCTCTTACCCTTACGTTACTTACTCGATCAAACCACCTCACACCACACATTGTCCTCAAACATCTCATTTCCAGCACATCCATCCTCCTGCGCACAACTCTTTCCATAGCCCACGCCTCGCAACCATACAACATTGTTGGAACCACTATTCCTTCAAACATACCCATTTTTGCTTTCCGAGATAATGTGAAAAAAAGGGCAAATGAGAGTTGGGGTGAGAGAGTATCATTAAATTTTAGGGAGAATAAAAAGATGTTCTGGAAGGAGGTAAATAAAGTGCGTAAGACAAGGGAGCAAATGGGAACTTCAGTGAAGGGTGCAAATGGGGAGGTGATAACAAGTAGTGGTGATGTGAGAAGGAGATGGAGTGAGTATTTTAAAGGTTTGTTGAATGTGTTTGATGATAGAGTGGCAGATATAGGGTGTTTTGGTCGAGGTGGTGTGCAAAGTGAGAGGGTTAGGGAAAATGATTTGGTAAACAGAGAAGAGGTAGTGAAAGCTTTGCGGAAGATGAAAGCCGGCAAGGCAGCAGGTTTGGATGGTATTGCAGTGGAATCTATTAAAAAAGGGGGTGACTGTATTATTGACTGGTTGGTAAGGTTATTTAATGTATGTATGACTCATGGTGAGGTGCCTGAGGATTGGCGGAATGCGTGCATAGTGCCATTGTACAAAGGCAAAGGGGATAAGAGTGAGTGCTCAAATTACAGAGGTATAAGTTTGTTGCGTATTCCTGGTAAATTATATGGGAGGGTATTGATTGAGAGGGTGAAGGCATGTACAGAGCATCAGATTGGGGAAGAGCAGTGTGGTTTCAGAAGTGGTAGAGGATGTGTGGATCAGGTGTTTGCTTTGAAGAATGTATGTGAGAAATACTTAGAAAAGCAAATGGATTTGTATGTAGCATTTATGGATCTGGAGAAGGCATATGATAGAGTTGATAGAGATGCTCTGTGGAAGGTATTAAGAATATATGGTGTGGTAGGAAAGTTGTTAGAAGCAGTGAAAAGTTTTTATCGAGGATGTAAGGCATGTGTACGTGTAGGAAGAGAGGAAAGTGATTGGTTCTCAGTGAATGTAGGTTTGCGGCAGGGGTGTGTGATGTCTCCATGGTTGTTTAATTTGTTTATGGATGGGGTTGTTAGGGAGGTAAATGCAAGAGTTTTGGAAAGAGGCAAGTATGAAGTCTGTTGGGGATGAGAGAGCTTGGGAAGTGAGTCAGTTGTTGTTCGCTGATGATACAGCACTGGTGGCTGATTCATGTGAGAAACTGCAGAAGCTGGTGACTGAGTTTGGTAAAGTGTGTGAAAGAAGAAAGTTAAGAGTAAATGTGAATAAGAGCAAGGTAATTAGGTACAGTAGGGTTGAGGGTCAAGTCAATTGGGAGGTAAGTTTGAATGGAGAAAAACTGGAGGAAGTAAAGTGTTTTAGATATCTGGGAGTGGATCTGGCAGCAGATGGAACCATGGAAGCGGAAGTGAATCATAGGGTGGGGGAGGGGGGCGAAAATCCTGGGAGCATTGAAGAATGTGTGGAAGTCGAGAACATTATCTCCAAAAGCAAAAATGGGTATGTTTGAAGGAATAGTGGTTCCAACAATGTTGTATGGTTGCGAGGCGTGGGCTATGGATAGAGTTGTGCGCAGGAGGGTGGATGTGCTGGAAATGAGATGTTTGAGGACAGTGTGTGGTGTGAGGTGGTTTGATCGAGTAAGTAATGTAAGGGTAAGAGAGATGTGTGGAAATAAAAAGAGCATGGTTGAGAGAGCAGAAGAGGGTGTTTTGAAATGGTTTAGGCACATGGAGAGAATGAGTGAGGAAAGATTGACTAAGAGGATATATATGTGTCTGAGGTGGAGGGAATGAGGAGAAGTGGGAAACCAAATTGGAGGTGTAAAGATGGAGTGAAAAAGATTTTGAGTGATCGGGGCCTGAACATGCAGGAGGGTGAAAGGCGGGCAAGGAATAGAGTGAATTGGATCGATGTGGTATACCGGGGTTGACGTGCTGTCAGTGGATTGAATCAGGGCATGTGAAACGTATGGGGTAAACCATGGAAAGTTGTGTGGGGCCTGGATGTGGAAAGGGAGCTGTGGTTTCGGGCATTATTGCGTGGCAGCTAGAGACTGAGTGTGAATGAATGGGGCCTTTGTTATCCTTTCCTAGCGCTATCAGGCACACATGAGGGGGGAGGGGGATGGTATTCCATGTGTGGCGAGGTGGCGATGGAAATGAATAAAGGCAGGCAGTGTGAATTGTGTGCATGGGTATATATGTATGTGTCTGTGTGTGTATATATATGTGTACATTGAGATGTATGGGTGCGTATGTTTGCGTGTGTGGACGTGTGTGTATATACATGTGTATGGGGGTGGGTTGGGCCATTTCATTCTTCTGTTTCCTTGCGCTACCTCGCAAATGCGGGAGACAGTGACAAAGCAAAATTAAATAAAATAATATATATATATATATATATATATATATATATATATATGATAGAGTTGATAGAGATGATCTGTGGAAGGTATTAAGAATATATGGTGTGGGAGGCAAGTTGTTAGAAGCAGTGAAAAGTTTTTATCGAGGATGTAAGGCATGTGTACGTGTAGGAAGAGAGGAAAGTGATTGGTTCTCAGTGAATGTAGGTTTGCGGCAGGGGTGTGTGATGTCTCCATGGTTGTTTAATTTGTTTATGGATGGGGTTGTTAGGGAGGTGAATGCAAGAGTTTTGGAAAGAGGGGCAAGTATGAAGTCTGTTGTGGATGAGAGAACTTGGGAAGTTAGTCAGTTGTTGTTCGCTGATGATACAGCGCTGGTGGCTGATTCATGTGAGAAACTGCAGAAGCTGGTGACTGAGTTTGGTAAAGTGTGTGAAAGAAGAAAGTTAAGAGTAAATGTGAATAAGAGCAAGGTTATTAGGTACAGTAGGGTTGAGGGTCAAGTCAATTGGGAGGTAAGTTTGAATGGAGAAAAACTGGAGGAAGTAAAGTGTTTTAGATATCTGGGAGTGGATCTGGCAGCGGATGGAACCATGGAAGCGGAAGTGAATCATAGGGTGGGGGAGGGGGCGAAAATCCTGGGAGCCTTGAAGAATGTGTGGAAGTCGAGAACATTATCTCGGAAAGCAAAAATGGGTATATTTGAAGGAATAGTGGTTCCAACAATGTTGTATGGTTGCGAGGCGTGGGCTATGGATAGAGTTGTGCGCAGGAGGGTGGATGTGCTGGAAATGAGATGTTTGAGGACAATGTGTGGTGTGAGGTGGTTTGATCGAGTAAGTAATGTAAGGGTAAGAGAGATGTGTGGAAATAAAAAGAGCGTGGTTGTGAGAGCAGAAGAGGGTGTTTTGAAATGGTTTGGGCACATGGAGAGAATGAGTGAGGAAAGATTGACCAAGAGGATATATGTGTCGGAGGTGGAGGGAATGAGGAGAAGTGGGAGACCAAATTGGAGGTGGAAAGATGGAGTGAAAAAGATTTTGAGTGATTGGGGCCTGAATATGCAGGAGGGTGAAAGGAGGGCAAGGAATAGAGTGAATTGGATCGATGTGGTATACCGGGGTTGACGTGCTGTCAGTGGATTGAATCAGGGCATGTGAAACGTCTGGGGTAAACCATGGAAAGCTGTGTGGGGCCTGGATGTGGGAAGGGAGCTGTGGTTTTGGGCATTATTGCATGACAGCTAGAGACTGAGTGTGAACGAATGAGGCCTTTGTTGTCTTTTCCTAGCGCTACCCTGCACACATGAGGGGGGAGGGGGATGGTATTCCATGTGTGGCGAGGTGGCAATGGGAATGAATAAAGGCAATGTGAATTGTGTGCATGGATATATATGTATGTGTCTGTGAGTGTATATATATGTGTACATTGAGATGTATAGGTATGTATATTTGCGTGTGTGTATATACATGTGTATGGGGGTGGGTTGGGCCATTTCTTTCGTCTGTTTCCTTGCGCTACCTCGCAAACGCGGGAGACAGCGACAAAGCAAAATAATAATATATATATATATATATATATATCATACAACATACAAAGCTCCATCAGCCAGGATCGAACCTGGGACCCCTTGTGCAAGAGGCAGGCATGCTAACCGATAGGCTAAGGGACTGTATAATAAGAAACAACTATTCGAAATACTAATGGATGGAGCTTTGTATGTTCTATGGAGGTGCGCGTTCATATACACTTTATTCGTATTCATATAACTCCGCGTTGTACAGTCAGGTTCGGTAAAACGCTATCAGCTGGCTATGTGTTCTGTTCGGAAACAACCGATAGACCCCGTTGCTCACCAAAGTGAGACGAAGGGTATTCGAGTACTTAGTATTTCGAATAGTTGTGTCCTATTATACAGTCCCTTAGCCTAGCAGTTAGCATGCCTGCCTTTTGCACAAGGGGTCCCAGGTTCGATCCTGGCTGATGGAGCTTTGTATGTTCTATGGAGGTGCGCGTTCATATACACTTTAATCGTATTATATATATATATATATATATATATATATATATATATATATATATATATATATATAAATGCCCACATATACATACATAAACACATCAACATATACATACACATATGCAGACATTACATACATATACATGTACAAATTCATACTTGCTTGTCTTCCTCCATTCCTGTCGCTACCCCGCCCCACAGGAAAACAGCATTGCTATCCCCTGCTTCAGCGAGGTTGCTCCAGGAATACAGACAAAGGGGCCACATTCGTTCATGCTCAGTCTCTAACTGTCATGTATAATGCACTGAAACCACAGCTCTATATCCACATTCAGACCCCACAGACCTTTCCATGGTTTACCCCAGACACTTCACATGCCTTGGTTTTGTCCACTGACAGCACATCGACCCCAATGTATCACATTGTTCCAATTCACTCAATTCCTAGCACGCCTCTCATCCTCCTGTCTGTTCAGGCCCCTATAGCTCAAAATCTTTTAGGTCTTGCAATTATCCTTGTTCCCTCCACCTCTTACAAGCATATCCTCTCTTTCAATCTTACCTCACTCATTCTCTCCATGTGTCCAAACCATTTTAACACACCCTCTTCTGCTCTCTCAACCACTCTTTCTATTTCCACACATCTCTCTTACCCTTTTATTTTTTATTCGATCAAACCACCTCACACCACATATTGTCCTCAAACATTTCATTTCCAACACATCCACCTTCCTCTGTACAACCCCATCTATAGCCCATGCCTCACAACCATATAACATTGTTAGAACTACTATTCCTTCAAACATACCCATTTTTGCTCTCCGAAATGATGTTCCCTCCTTCCACACATTTTTCATCGCTCCCAGAACCTTAACCCCCTCCCCCACCCTGTGACCCACTTTCGCTTCCATGGTTCCACCCGATGCTAAGTCCACTCCCAGATATCTAAACCACCTCACTTCCTCCAATTTTTGTCCATTCAAACCTGCATCCCAATTAACTTAACCCTCAAACCTACTGAACCAAATAACCTTGCTCTTATTCACATTTACTCTCAACTTTCTCCTTTCACACACTTTTCGAAACTCAGTCACCAACTTTTGCAGTTTCTCACATGAATCAGGCACTAAAGCTGAATCATCGACGAACAACTGATTCACTTCCCAGGCCCTCTCATCCCCAACATACTGCAGACACGCCCTCTCTCTAAAACTCTTACATTTACCTCCCTAACCACCCTATTCATAAACAAATAGAGAGAGAAGGCATTATTAATATCACTACTCATTTTCACATGCATGTGTGACTCAGCTCTCAGCAAGAGGGAGGACTTACATAGTATAGTGATGGCATTTCCCATGACCCCTGCAAATTTAAGGTATAGAGTACTCCCTTCACTACACTTGCTTGTATGACTCTGTAACCAACAATTGCGGAAGGGCTCAGGTGGTAGTATTGCTCCCTTCCAATACCCCGGCTAACTAAAGGAATATCCTGTCCCCTATCCTTGGAGCAATCACTTAGGTATTAGGCTTTTGATAGCACTTGCCTAGGGTGGTACTGCTATCATGAGTGTTCACAACCGTCTTACACTCGATATTAGGATATCTGGTCTTACTTTCAGTCTAATCAAAATGGGACTACCAGGATAGTCTTGTCCTCTTCTTGCAAGCACCATATGCCTACTCACACCTAGCTCATTTTCTTCACATATGTACCGTTACAAATTCCTGTCTATTCAAATGTTTTTAAGCATAATCCCATTTCTCCTCCAACTCCACTTTGGATGATTCTAACAGTCCTTCATCCCTTGATACTCCTCTTACTAATCCTATGCCCCTCCCTATAATCTCTTTTTGGACTGTCTGAAAAGCTTCATCTCTCTCGACACAAGCAAGGCTTATGCTTCTGATGGCATTCATTCCTGTGTACTGAAAGAGTGTGCCTCTAAACTTGTACTTTAGTTTGCTGGTCAGTCCCATGTTTAAAAGCTGTTTAAAAACTAAAACTTTTCCCTCTTCTTAGAAGCTTGTGTTGATACAACCCATCCCAAAGAAGGGTGACTGTTTTGATCCTTCTATCATCATACTGCTTTGACATCTACCATTTACAAAGTCTTTGAATCGCTCCTCAACTACCATATCCTTAGACACGTTGAAACTCACAATACTGGTAAAGCTTCTAAATGGCAAAATCCACGGTGATATTCTTTCCTATCTTACTAATGTCTCGTCAGAAGGTGAGATCCACTTGTGATATTCTTTCCAGTCTTACTAATGTCTGATCATCATCCCTGAAAGATTTTGGGGAGTCCTGTGTAGCTGTCCTTGACATACCCTAAGTCTTTTGACACAATGTGACATTTGGTTCTCATTTCTAAGCTCCCCTCTTTTCGCTTCCCACCCTCACTTTCCTCTTATGTAACAGCTTTTTCTTTAGCTCTGGTCGTTGATGGATCAGCCTCCCCCACTTTTCCCATCAACAGCGATGTACTTCTCAGTTCTGCTCCGTCGTGTCCCCTACATTTTTCTCCTTTTTATTAACGATATCCTCTTCCAAAAATAACCAAATGCTGATGACTCGAAAGCTGCATTCAGCCACATATTTCAAACTGTTCTTTCTTTCACTCGATCTGCTTTTCGTCTTGACACAGCTTCCTCAATAAACTCAGACATTATATCTCAGTGGGGTAGACGATATCTAGTCAAGTTTAATGCCTCCAAGACCCAATTTGTACCTATTTCTCCAAAGAACACGCACCACAACTCTCGTCTCTCCTTTGACAGTTGCGTTATTCCATCTCTTGACTAAGAATCATACTTGGTATTACTCTTTCTTGGAAAGCCCATGTTTAGAAAATAGCTAAGTCTGCCTGTAAGAAACTGGGAGACCTTGTTAGATGTCCAAGTTTCTTTTCTTCTGAACAGTTGCTCACTTTAAAGAAAGGACTGATTCGAGTTGAAAGCGGTCAAACTTTTAAACTCCCACGATAATTTCAAAACTTGACCGTTGCCTACGCTGCAATGGAGGTTCACTTTCGATAGGTATTACTTTGGTTCTTGTTCCCAGGAGCTGGCTGCTTGTGTGCCCATACCACTAACTAGACCACACAATATTCGGCAAGCCGCTGCGTCACAGGATTACTGTGTGGCCGATGACAACTCAAGGGTGGGCCGTTTTGATAACTGCTTCTTTCCCTACACCTCAAAGCTTTAGAACTCTTTACCCTCTCATAACTTTCCCAATAACTATGACCTGGCATATTTCAAAAGACAGGTTTTTACCTCCTCCAAAATTTGTAAATAATTTAACTATTTCGTCCTCTCACAATCACCTCCATATTTCAATTAAGACCCGGCCTTCATGTGGACTTTTGTCCGTAACTGTAGCCTCAAATTAAAAAAAAAAAGTAATGAATCCTTTGGCAGAATGAATGGTAGTAATAGTCGTGCACATTCCCTCAGTGAACATCATATGTTTCAGTAAATAATTTATCAAATAAATTCTCAAATGACATCAGGTCCTTAAAGCGCATCATTACCAATCCTTAAAGGGAAAGGTAAGGTGACTTCTTAGGTGAACCATTAAAGGGTGAAATCAAAATGCAGTCAAAGTCTTATGCTGGGAGAGGAGGGGATGGGCCTTGTTCCTCATATATAGGTGAATGATATTTACTCGCTCATCCTGTGTAGCATGTTGAGTCTACATGGTGTGTATTCTGTGAAGAATTGGTAATAATTCCATTGTATCGATCATACAAGATCAATTATCCACCAAGCAGTGATGGCAGACTTTTTGCCGCGAATCATGTAAGTTTGACGGTGACATTTCATATCAAGATGTATAACAGGTACCCGTCTATTTGTAAGTATGATTTTAGTAATTTCTAATTATTATGACTTCATCGTATTTAAATTCGGGACTGTTTTTGCGTACTTGGAAGCTACAATATGAACATTAAAATACTCATTTTCACACGTGAGGATGATCAGTTTCAAGATGAAACTCTTAGTGCCATGTACAATTATTAGGGGAAAAGGCAATCAATTAATGACAAAGTACTTTATACATGAGACCACACAGCAGAAAGAAACTTAACGAGAGGGACATTAACATTATGGAACATAATCGAAAACATTAAGTGAAATCGTCTTTGTTAGTCCAGAGTAATCTGTTATGTACATTGCAGAGGAGTTTCATTTATTTCGTTAATTTCATTCAATTTTTCCATCTTAATTTCTTCACATGTCTTGTTGGTGCGGGAAAACTTGAAATTGCTTTAATCATTTATCATCACTTTCTTTTTTTATCCTATGATCTTAGCCGTAGAAGTATTCCTTGTTTTACATGTTTTTCCAATGATTTTCACAGCTTGGTCATGATATTTATTTTGTGGTATATTGATAATTATGATGAGTTGTTTCAATAGGATATCTTTCGATGAATTTCTTGATAAGTACCACTAATTGGGGAGGAGGAAATCTTAAATTGTATGGCGAATCTTAAAAGATTGAATTAAAAAATAATATCCATATTTAAGTTTAGGTTATTTCATATTGTGAACATTTGATAAAATTGATGATAAGAAATTAAAGTTGTATTGCCTGAGAGGAGTAGTGTGAGGCTCCACGTCATAACAAACATCACTTGAGCTGAACCGAGTCGTGTTGGTATTACTATTAACATCAGGTGAGGTTCTCTCTCTTTCTTCATTTTAACAATAATTAATATTAAGTAGTAAGACTAGTATCAGTTTATGAGTTGTATCTGTATTGTAGGAAGTGTTGGTGACGTCAGGCCGCCACACAACTCCCGTCAAGTGCACAAGACATGGCAAGACGTGTTACTGTTGGTCTAGTATTAGGAAATTCCTGTTACACAGAGAGATGTCAGCTCAAGATGAATAAATGCCACTTGACATGTACACATGTCTACATGTCGGACTAACTTCTCTAAATGTAGTTCTTTTTATGCTGAATTGATCAGCCAGTCTTGTCAGATGACGGTGATGGTGCGCCGGCCCACCTCACCAAGATGTCTGGTATTAGTGCAGATTTTTGACTACAATTTATTACAACTACAGTGTAGGGTTACAGTGAGGTTTGTCAACTCCACCATTAAGGGCTGGTGCTGCCTCCAATGTGCAGGAATTCTTGCAACTCTTGTACTTCCATATCACTTTTAAATTTGGATATGGAAGGATTCTCTCTCTCTCTCTCTCTCTCTCTCTCTCTCTCTCTCTCTCTCTCTCCCCTTCTCTCTCTTTCTCTCTCTCCCTCCCTCTCTGTCTGTCTCTCTCTCTCTCTCTCTCTCTCTCTCTCTCTCTCTCTCTCTCTCTCTCTCTCCCCCCTTCTCTCTCTCTCTCTCTCTCTCTTGGAGTAGTAGTAGTAGTATAGAATTTGAAGTGATTGCTGCATAGCATGAATGTGAGCATTAGCAATATCGTAGTGAATTTTTTGACTCTAGGTTCCCTAAAATTACATCAAAACTGGAATTAACACAAATCTAACATGTATTTTCCTGACTCTGTTATTAGACATTGCCTCTTTAGGGTTACACTATGATTGAAAAGTCAACTTTAGCAAATGTATATCATTAGGAGCCTGTACAGTGTTGTCTAAGTAAGCTTCTGTGAGGCAGTACGTGTTTTCTTGCAACTGGAAGTAGTACACCCTTTGGCTGCGGGAATTTATGGAAGAATACTCTAAGTAGCATCTGAATACAATGGTTTTAACTTGAAAGTAGATGAATATACATCTCTACACTTGCAGGGTTGGCATTTAAGAACCTAATGATTCTTACTGGAAACTAATTACCTTTGATATTTCAGTTAAAGTGCTCCTCTTTGTTCTGTTTTAAAAGGTGGTTCAGTGATATTCAAGAACCACATCGAAAAACATTGAAGTAATTTACATCTGTACAGCTATGCTAAAGTTTATAGACTTAAATTGTGTCTCCTGTCAGCTTTCTGTCCTTTAAGGTCCAAATCTCAATGATTTTACACATTACATTCCAAATCAGCAGTGTCTGAAATCGATTTATTTCTCCAAAATTGAACGCTGTCTAGATAAACTGTTTCTGTAATAGAATGTAAGAACCAGCTTTATACAACATATTCAAGAATTTTTCTTGAATAGATTACTTTTTTTCTTAATTTTGCCTAATCTGCTATTAACTTGAGTAACAATCTTGCCTATATGCACTGCTGCATTCAGATTAGAGGAACCATACATTTATGGAAAACCCTGGCTTAGATCAAAGGTTTTATTTGATGAGGGATTCCATACATTCAAAATTTAGAGTAATAGGATACTATGGAAACAAACATATACATAGTTTTGAAGTTTCAGAAGTGAAATGATAAAATATCAGATTTTTTTCTTGCTGATGAGAAATATAATGGAATAATGGGTAGTGATGAAGTGAGAAGGAGATGAAGTGAGTATTTTGAAAGTTTGTTGAACGTGTTTAATGATAGAATGGCAGATATAGGTGTTTTGGTTGGGGTGGTGTGCAAAGAGAGGGTCAGGGAGAATGGTTTGGTGAAGAGAGAAGAGGTTGTGAAAGCTTTGTGGAAGATAAAATCCAGCAAGGCAGAGGGTTTGAATGGTATAGCAGTGGAATTTATTAAAAACGGGAATGACTTGTTGATTGGTTGGTAAAGATATTTAGTGTATGTATGGGACATGGTGAGGTGCCTGAGGATTGGCGGAATGCATGCATAGTGCCATTGTACAAAGGCTAAGGGGATAAAGGTGAGTGCTTAAATTACAGAGGTATAAGGTTGTTGAGTATTCCTGGGAAATTATATAGGAGGGTATTGATTGAGAGGGTGAAGGCATGTACAGAGCATCAGACTGGGGAAGAGCAGTGTGGTTTCAGAAGTGGTAGAGGATGTGTAGAGCAGGTGTTTGCTTTGAAGAATGTGTATGAGAAATACTTAGAAAAGCAAATGGACTTGTATGTAGCATTTAAGGATCTGGAGAAGGCATATGTTAGGGTTGATAGAGATGCTTTGAGGAAGGTATGAAGAGTAATTGGTGTGGGAGGTAAGTTGCTAAAAGCAGTGAAAGTTTTTATCGAAGATGTAAGGCATGTGTACAAGTAGGAAGAGGAGAGTGATTGGTTCCCAGTGAATGTCGGTTTGCGGCAGGGGTGTGTTATGTCCCCATGATTGTTTAATTTGTTTATGGATGGGGTTGTTTGGGAGGTGAATGAAAGAGTTTTGGAGAGGGGTGAGTATGAAGTCTACTGGGGATGAGAAGGCCTGGGAAGTGAGTCAGTTGTTGTTTGCTGATGATACAACTCTAGTGGTTGATTCGTGTGAGAAACTGCAGAGGTTGGTGACCGATAAAGTATGTGAAAGGAAAAAGCCGAGAGTAAATGTGAATAAGAGCAAGGTTATTAGGTTCAGAAGGGTTGAGGGACAAGTTAATTGAGATGTAAGTTTGATTGGAGAAAAATTGTAAGAAGTGAAGTGTTTTAGATATTTGGGAGTGGACTTAACATCGGATGGAAGCTGGAAGCGGAAACGAGTCACAGGGTGGCGGAGGGGGCGAAGGTTGTAGGAGCAATGAAGAATGTGTGGAAGGAGAGTGCTTTATCTCAGAGAGCAAAAATGGGTATGTTTGAAGGAATGGTAGTTCCATCAGTGTTGGATGGTTGCGAGGCATGGAGTATAGATAGGGTTGTACGGAGGAGGGTGGATGTGTTGTAAATGAAATGTTTGAGGACAATATGTGGTGTGAGGTGGTTTGATCGAGTAAGTAATGAAAGGGTAAGAGAGATGTGTGGTATTAAAAAGAGTGGTTGAGGGAGCAGAAGAGGATGTGTTGAAATGGTTTGGACACATGGAGAGAATGTGAGGAAAGATTGACTAAGAGGATATATGTGTCAGAGGTGGAGGGAAGGAGGAGAAGCAGGAGACCAGTTTGGAGGTGGAAGGATTGAATGAAATAGATTTTGAGTGATCGGGGCCTGAACATACAGGAGGGTGAAGGCATGCAAGGAATAGTGTGAATTGGAATGATGTGGTATACTGGGGTCGATGTGCTGTTAATGGATTGAACCTGGGCATGTGAAGCGTCTGGGGTAAACCATGGGAAGTTTTATGGGGCCTGGATGTAGAAAGGAAGCTGTGGTTTCGGTGTATTACACATGACATCTAGAGACTGATTGTGAACGAATTTGGCTTTTGTTGTCTTTTCCTAGTGCTACCACGCGCGCGCGTGGGAGGAGTGGGATGCCATTTTCATGTGTTTCAGGGTGGCAACAGGAATGGATGAAGGCAGCAAGTATGAATAAGTACATGTGTATATATGTATATATCTGGGTATGTATATGCTGAAATGTATAGGTATGTATATTCCTATGAGTCTAAGGGGAAAATGGAACACAATAAGTTCCCAAGTGCACTTTCGTGTAATGATCACATTATTAGGGGAGACACAAGAGAGAAATAAAAGTTGGTTGATATACATCAAAGAGACGAAGCTAGGACGCCATATGATAAACAACAGTCACCAGCAACACAGTCACCCCTTTTTGTAATAAATTTCACTGCAATACCATCCAAACCTGCTGCCTTGCCGGCTTTCATCTTCTGTAAAGCTTTTACTACCTCTTCTCTGTTTACCAAATCATTTTGCACACCACCTCGACCAAAACACCCTATATCTGCCAATGTATCATCTAACACACACACACACACACACACACACACACACACACACACACACAATTAATAAACTCAATAAAAATGAATGAATATATATTATTATTATTATTATTATTATTATTACCATTATTATTATTACACTTTGTCGGTGTCTCCCGCGTTAGCGAGATAGCGCAAGGAAATAGACGAAAGAATGGCCCAACCCACCCACATATACGTGTATGTATATACACGTCCTCACACGCACATATACATACCTATACATCTCACCGTATACATATATATACACACACACACATATACATATATACACATGTACAATTTTTCAGACTGTCTGCCCTTATTCATTCCCGTCACCACCTGCCACACATGAAATGACAACCCCCTCCCCCTGCATGTGCGCGAGGTAGCACAAGGAAAAGACAACAAAGGCCACATTCGTTCACACTCAGTCTCTAGCTGTCATGTATAATGCACCGAAACCACAGCTCCCTTTCCACATCCAGGCCCCACAAAACTTTACATGGTTTACCCCAGACGCTTCCCATGCCCTGGTTCAATCCATTGACAGCACGTCGACCCTGGTATACCATATTGTTCCAATTCACTCTAAACCTTGCACACCTTTCACCCTCCTGCATGTTCAGGCCCCAATCGCTCAAAATCTTTTTCACTCCATCTTTCCACCTCCAATTTGGTCTCCCACTTCTCCTTGTTCCCTCCACCTCCGACACATATATCCTCTTTGTCTATCTTTCCTCACTCATTCTTTCCATGTGACCAAACCATTTGAAAACACCTTCTTCTGCTATCTCATCCACACTCTTTTTATTTCCACACATCTCTCTTACCCTTTCATTACTTACTCGATCAAACCACCTCACACCACATATAGTCGTGAAACATCTCATTTCCAGCACATCCACCCTCCTCCATACAACTCTATCTATAGCCCACGCCTTGCCGTTGGGGTTCATACAATTTTAACATAATATTTCTGTACATGTGGCTAGACATGTTTCATGGAGACAGCCCACCTCATCACATGCCAGTATTTAACAAATTCATTCAAATCCCAGCATCACACCTGAGTACCTCCGTCTAGCATCACCCAGTACGTTCCAGTGGGAGGTAAGACGTGTAGTAATAAAAAGAGTGTGGTTGAAAGAACAGAAGGGAATGTGCTGAAATGGTTTGGACATATGGAGAGAATGAGTGAGGAAAGGTTGACAAAGAGGAAACGTGTCAGAAGTGGAGGGAACAAGGAGAATGGGAGAATAAATTTGGAGGTGGAAGGATGGAAAGAAAAAGATTTTGAGCTTGAACATGCAGGAGGGTGAAGGGCACACACGGGATAGTGAATTGGAATAATGTGTTATACTGGGGTTGACATACTGCCAGTGGACTGAATCAGAGCTTGTGAAGCATCTAGGGATGATGAATAGATACTAGTAAGATAGGAAAGAATATCACCAGTGGATATCACCTTAGGGATCAGAGAGAAGACTGTGAGATTCAAGATGTTTAAGGATATGGGAGTTGATGAGGGATTCAAAGACTTTGGAAATGGTAGATGTTGAAGCAACAGGATGATAGTCCAAGGGGTTAGAATGGCCACACTTCTGTTACTTTCCCTGTGGTTCTTTATAAGATTTTTTTTTTTTTTTTATACTTTGTCGCTGTCTCCCGCGTTTGCGAGGTAGCGCAAGGAAACAGACGAAAGAAATGGCCCAACCCCCCCCCCATACACATGTATATACATACGTCCACACACGCAAATATACATACCTACACAGCTTTCCATGGTTTACCCCAGACGCTTCACATGCCCTGCTTCAATCCACTGACAGCACGTCAACCCCGGTATACCACATCGCTCCAATTCACTCTATTCCTTGCCCTCCTTTCACCCTCCTGCATGTTCAGGCCCCGATCACACAAAATCTTTTTCACTCCATCTTTCCACCTCCAATTTGGTCTCCCTCTTCTCCTTGTTCCCTCCACCTCCGACACATATATCCTCTTGGTCAATCTTTCCTGACTCATTCTCTCCATGTGCCCAAACCACTTCAAAGCACCCTCTTCTGCTCTCTCAACCACGCTCTTTTTATTTCCACACATCTCTCTTACCCTTACGTTACTCACTCGATCAAACCACCTCACACCACACATTGTCCTCAAACATCTCATTTCCAGCACATCCATCCTCCTGCGCACAACTCTATCCATAGCCCACACCTCACAACCATACAACATTGTTGGAACCACTATTCCTTCAAACATACCCATTTTTGCTTTCCGAGATAATGTTCTCGACTTCCACACATTCTTCAAGGCCCCCAGGATTTTCGCCCCCTCCCCCACCCTATGATCCACTTCCGCTTCCATGGTTCCATCCGCTGCCAGATCCACTCCCAGATATCTAAAACACTTCACTTCCTCCAGTTTTTCTCCATTCAAACTCACCTCCCAATTGACTTGACCCTCAACCCTACTGTACCTAATAACCTTGCTCTTATTCACATTTACTCTTAACTTTCTTCTTCCACACACTTTTCCAAACTCAGTCACCAGCTTCTGCAGTTTCTCACATGAATCAGCCACCAGCGCTGTATCATCAGCGAACAACAACTGACTCACTTCCCAAGCTCTCTCATCCCCAACAGACTTCATACTTGCCCCTCTTTCCAAAACTCTTGCATTCACCTCCCTAACAACCCCATCCATAAACAAATTAAACAACCATGGAGACATCACACACCCCTGCCGCAAACCTACATTCACTGAGAACCAATCACTTTCCTCTCTTCCTACACGTACACATGCCTTACATCCTCGATAAAAAGTTTTCACTGCTTCTAACAACTTTCCTCCCACACCATATATTCTTAATACCTATATATATATATATATATATATATATATATATATATATATATTTTTTTTTTGCCGCTGTCTCCCGCATTTGCAAGGTAGCGCAAGGAAACAGACGAAAGAAATGGCCCAACCCACCCCCGTACACATGTATATACATACGTCCACACACGCAAATATACATACCTACACAGCTTTCCATGGTTTACCCCAGACGCTTCACATGCCCTGATTCAATCCACTGACAGCATGTCAACCCCAGTATACCACATCGATCCAGTTCACTCTATTCCTTGCCCTCCTTTCACCCTCCTGCATGTTCAGGCCCCGATCACACAAAATCTTTGTCATTTCATCTTTCCACCTCCAATTTGGTCTCCCACTTCTCCTCGTTCCCTCCACCTCTGACACATATATCCTCTTTGTCAATCTTTCCTGACTCATTCTCTCCATGTGACCAAACCATTTCAAAACACCCTCTTCTGCTCTCTCAACAACACTTTTTATTACCACACATCTCTCTTACCCTATATATATATATCCCTGGGGACAGGGAAGAAAGAACACCTCCCACGCATTCCCCGCGTGTCGCAGAAGGCGATCTTTATAAGATACCATTAATAATCTTTCCTTGACCCATATCTTCTTTACTCAAAGTCATCCTCATTAGATTCCTTCAGGTTCACTTCTGCTTATTTGTACATTGTGTCTTAAGTCTTGCATCTAATTTTTATCATTTTTCAATAAATTAATTCTGTTTACTCAGGTGTCATCAGCAAAGCTCCTTACCCTGCTTTCCTTTACTTTGCTTTTGATATCTGCTGCCAGTGGATGGAACCAGGGCATGTGTAGCATCTGGGGTAAACCATAGAAAGTTTTATGCATTATACATGACAGCTAGAGACTGAGTATGAATGAATGTGGCCTTTGTTGTCTTTTACTAGCGCTACCTTGCGCACATGCGGGGGTAGGGGGCTGTTATTTCATGTGTGGTGGGGTGGCGATGGGAATGAATAAAGGCAGACAGTATGAATTATGTACATGTGTATATGTCTGTGAGTATATATATATATATGTATACGTTGAGATGTATAGGTATGTATATTTGCGTGTGTGGACGTGTATGTATATACATGTGTATGTGGGTAGGTTGGGCCATTCTTTCGTCTGTTTCCTTGCGCTACCTCGCTAACGCGGGAGACAGCGACAAAGCAAAATAAAGAAATAAAAATATTATATATATGCATGTTTTACTTTCAGGAGTGTGCTCTGCTGATGTGTAGACAATGTTGACAAAATTCGAGACAAAGAGTGCGAGAGTAAAGGGACTGTCTTTCCACTCTAAACGTCCCTGGGTCCTGGCCAGGTAGGACTTGCCTGCATCATTCTTTGTTGTTGCTATCAAAACTAGTTTCTTTTCAAAATTGTTTGTTATTTTTATGACATTGCTTGATATGTATGTGACATGTTGCTTCTAAAGGTAAGGTAGCTTTTGTTTTAATGGAAGTTGATATACTAATTGGAACATGATCTAACCCAGTTTTGAATGTCTGTGTCTAGTTCCCCCCCTGTATACTCCCATCGAAACTATGCTCTTCCTTATATTTTCCTTATGCTTGGTCTTTCAAGAACTATAACAGCTCCAAGTGGGTAATGCATATGGCACAGATGGCATACCTCATCAAATCCGAAGGGAGTGTCTTTAGCTGTCTTTTATCCTTGCCTGCTTGCTTCATCTGTTTAAGAATTCTAAGTTTTCCCTCTTAGAAGCATGGTCCAGCCTATTCTTTGTATGAGCGTGCCATGGTGCAGCCTATCCATAGGAAAGGAGACCATTGTAATCCTTTTAACTATCACCCCATTGCTCTCACCTCTATCTTTGAAGTCCAAATTTGTCACTTTGCTTTACTCTTACTTTCTCAAATGTTTACAGTCCTGTTCCCTCTTTTTGATCTTATGTGATTTTAGCGGTGCAGTCTACTGGTGATTTTTTTTTATTCAGATCTGTCCGTATTGCAAGGCTTGTACATCATAGCAGAATGCTGTTCAATGATATTGTTATTATAAGGGCCTCCTCTTTTTGTCATTGCTGTGGAGGGTGGTGTTAAGTAGATTTTGTGAGAGGATACGTCAGGGAACAGTGTCAAATGCTTTTGTTGATGTCTGTTGCCACTAGTGCTGTGTGAATAGGAGGTTGTGGGTGGTTGAATCCACCTAGGATGTGTCATGTGAGCTCAGTGTGTAGTGTAGTTGTAAAGTGTTCGGGTCAACCAATGCAGTGTGGGTGAGACTTTGATATTTTGTTTGATTTTGTTGTGGATCAGTTTTTCACAGAGTTAGCTTACTGAGGATATTAGAGAAGTAGGGGAGGAGGAGGAGTGGGTATGTGGTTGGTTTAGTGGGTTTTAAGAATATTATGTTGGCAGGATTCTAAATGTTAGGGATTTTGTTGTGTATTCAGTACTAGTTGAATATGTCTGTCAGTGCTTAAATTGCAAATGGACTGTAGGACTTTATGTGAAAGTTTGGTATGTTTTTAGGGCATGTAGAAGGAGAACCTTTTAAGGTTTAAGTTGCATTTCTTGTATCAACAACAAGGCTGTTGTTTCTGGATGGATTTTATGTAGGTTTTTCATGACTTTCCTGTTTAGGGGTGAGGTTGGTATTTTAATAGTGTCTCGTAAGTATGTTTGTGTGTTCTCTAGGTGAACACAATGGGTCAGGTGTACTTCATAATTGGGAGCTTCATTGGTGCGATAAGAAGAGATTATACTTTAATGTATAGTTGGATGCTGTAGGTCTTGGGATTCATTGTGTTGAGGAAGGAGTGCCAATTTTCAGTTTGTCTTTCTGCTTTCTGTGCTTAAGTTAATGATGGTATTATGAGTTGGTTTCTTTGCTTTATGAATTGTGTAACTTGTGGTGGGAAATCTTGGTTGTTCCATTTTTCTCTGTGCCCTTGTGATATTTGCCATTTGCTGGTTTGGATGGAGACACTGATGAAATGGGAGGTTGCATTATCTGAGGATGAGAAATTATTGATATTGAAGCTTTGTCTTTATGCATTGGTTGAAGGCTGGCTAGTTGGCTTCCCTTTAGTTTGTGCAATTTTTGGTTGTTAATTGGGTGGGTTAGATGGAGTGTTATTAGTTTGGGCAAGTAGTCAGAGGATAGTTTGTATAGCTTGCTCCAGTTGGTCCTTGTGTGTAGAGCTTGTTAGCAGAATGTAATGTCTTATGAGGTTGGCTGATTGAGGTGGCAGGTTGGGATTTTGGTTGGCTGATTGCATAAGTTGAGGATATTGAGAAGTAGTAGTTGGTAAACGAGCAGTTCAATTTGGGGTTCATTGGTGTGATTGTTGAGCCAAGTGGAATGGTGAGTACTGAGATCTTTCAAGAGATGGTTATGGGCATGCTGGTGAGATTCTGCAGTTGGGGAGTGTATGTGGGGAGGAGTGGAGGGTAAAGTATGCAGGCATTAATGATGTTGAAATTGACTCTGTGAAGTTTTATTTTGTGTTGTATTTATAAGGTGTTGTCATTGTCTGTTGAGCTGTCTTGTGTTGTCAGTAGTGTTGGAGAAAGTTATGGTTTGGTGTACAAATGTTTTATCATGTCCCCCTTTTCCTATTTGTTTGTCATATCTCATGGTTTTGTAGTTGTTGAAAAGTGGAAGGGTAGAGCTGGGTGTAAGGCTGGTTTCTTGGATTAGGGCTATGTGGATGTTGTCTTCTGCGTAGGTTAAGTATGTCAATACATTAGTTTTTGATGTCTTTGGTGTTGATTTGCAATATGCTTAGCTTGTCGCTGGAGTTCTTTGGAGTGAATGGTTGGTTTTTGAAGCGAGGTTGCACATCATGTTATGTTTGTTGTGTTTTTTTGTTGGTGATGAGGAGGTTTGTGTTGGGGTTTTGCAAGTTCCTGTCTGAGTCATGGCTACATTTAAAGTGTTCTGAGTAGTTTCTGATGGATGGCAGTGATATGCAGTATAGTTGATGGCACTGACTCCAGTTAGAGTAACTGATGGAGTAATTCCTTTGGTGACAGGCATTTGGCACTATGGTTTGAGGTATACTGGTGTTCTAGGATAAGCATTAATGTCATTGCCTTACATTAGCAGGTAGATGATGACTGGTCCATTAACAATTAATAAAAAAAAAATGTGTGAATGTATAAGATGTTCGAGTATGACCTTTGGTTCAGCATAGCAGCCAAGGACAGCTTGTGGCTGTGCTCCTTGTGGTAACAGGGATAGATGAGACTTCAGTTGGTAGCATGCCAGTCTTCTCTTCAAGAGTGTACGCTATAGGCTGCTGCAGAATGATGTCCCTTCATTTTCCTTTCATACCTGCAGTGATATGACAAAGCAAGCAAGCACATACAAGTGGCACCAATAACACACACACACACACACACATACATGCATATATTTTTTCATACTTGATTGCCATTGAGGGACAAGTTAGGTGGGATGTAGGTTTGATTGGAGAAAAATAACAAGACATTTTTACAGAAGAATCATGTAGTTATGTCTTGTTTTTAGGGTTTAGTGTTGCCTTATTCTCCTAACTTGGCTAATGTAAAACAGGTACATACTAAAAGACAGTGCTTTAATGTTGCTTTCAAGTACAATAACACTATCAGTAAGATGATTAAAAGTAGGCCGAATTATCCAAAAATTGTCGGTGTTTACATTGTCAAATGTAAGTCATGTAAAGATGTATACACTAGCCTGACCAGTAAAACAGTAATTCAGAGATGTGATTGGCACTGCTTTCATTACGTAGGGATGACAACAAAAATGTGATCACTAAACACTGTCATGAAAATGATCATCCTGTAGACCTTAACAACCCAGTCACATTGTACCCCTCTTCTGATTATGCTACCCGAAATGTCATTGAATCTGTCTTAATTGCTAATACTAAGAACTTTAATTTGTCTCCAGGTAACTGTAAAACACATCCTATTATCAACCAAGTCATTAGGAAACTATTGTCAAGGAATGAAAACATAAGAAAATAGGTGAACACTCATCTTTTTACCCAGGCCAAAGAATGGCCCATCCATTCATGTACACACATATATACATAAACTCCCATACATGCACATATACTTAACAACATTACATATACAGACATATACAAATACACACAAGGATATATTCATACTTGCATGCCTTCATCCATTCCTGGCGCTACCCTGCCCCATAGGAAACAGCAACACTACCCCTTGCTTCAGCAAAATAGTGCCAGGCAAACAGGCAAAAAAGGCCACATTCGTTCACACTCAGTCTCTAGCTGTCATGTGTAGCACCGAAACGACAGCTCCCTATACACATCCAGGCCCCATAGACCTTTCCTTGGTTTACCCCAGGTGTTTCACATGCCTTGCTTTAGTCCATTGACAGCAGGTCGATCCTGATATGCCACATAGTTCCGATTTACTCTATTCCTTGCACGCCTCTAACCCTCCTGTGTATTCAGGACCCAATCGCTCAAAATCCTTTTCACTCCATTCTTCCACCTCCAGTTTGGTCTTCGGCTGCTCCTTGTTCCCTCCACCTCTGACACATATATCTTTGTCAATCTTTCCTCTCTCATTTTCTCAATATGCCCAAACATTTCAGCACACCCTCTTCTGCTCTCTCAACCACACACTTTTTATTTTCACACATCTCTCTTACCCTTTCATTACTTACTGAGTCGAACCACCTCACACCACATCTTGTCCTCAAACATTTCCTTTCCAACTCATCCACCCTCTCCTATACAACCATATCTATAGCCGATGCCTCTCATCCATATGACAATGATGGAACTACTGTCCCTTCAAACTACCCATTTTCTCTCTCCAAGATAACATTCTTTCCTTCCACACATTCTTCATTGCTCCCAGAACCTTGGCCCCCTTGTGACTCACTTCTGATTCCATGGTTTCATTCGCTGCTAAGTCCACTCCTAGATATCTAAAACACTTCACTTCAGTTTTTCTCCATTTAAACTTACATCCCAGTTAACGTGTCCCTCAACCCTACTGAACTTGGCAGCAAATGGAACCATGGAAGTGGAAGTGAGTCACAGGGTGGGGAAGGGGCGAAGGTTTTGGGAGCGATGAAGAATGCGTGGGAGAGAAAATTATCCCGGAGAGCAAAAATGGGTATGTTTGAAGGAATAGCTGTCCCAACAATATTACATGGTTACGAGGCATGGGGTATAGATTGGGTTGTATGGAAGAGGATGGATGTGTTGGAAATGAAATGTTTGATGACAGTATGTGATGTAAGGGGAGAGCAAAAATGGGTATGTTTGAAGGAATAGCTGTCCCAACAATATTACATGGTTACGAGGCATGGGGTATAGATTGGGTTGTATGGAAGAGGATGGATGTGTTGGAAATGAAATGTTTGATGACAGTATGTGATGTAAGGTGGTTTGACCAAGTATGTGATGTAAGGAGGTTTGACCAAGTAAGTAATGAAAGGGTGAGACAGATGTAGGGAAACAGTGTGGTTGAGAGAGCAGATGAGGGTGTGTTGAAATGGTTTAGACATTTGGAGAGATTGAGTGAGGAGAGATCGACATAGAGGATATGTGTCAGGTGGAGGGAACAAGGAGAAGTGGGAGACCAAATTGGAGGGGAAAGGATGGAGTGAATAAGATTTTGGGCAATCAAGGCCTGAACATACAGGAGGGTGAGAATCATGCAAGGAATAGAGTGAATTGGAACGATGTGGTATACCAGCGTTGACGGGCTGTCAATGAATATGTACAAATATGCCCAAACCATTTCAACACATCCTCTTCTACTCTTTAAACCACACACATTTTCTTACCACACAGCTTTCTTACCCTTTCATTACTTACCCAATCAAATCACCTCACACTACATATTGTCCTCAAACATTTCATTTCCAACACATCCACCTTCCTCCTCCGTACAACCCTATCTGTAGCCCATGCCTTGCAGCCATATAATATTGTTGGAACTACTATTCCTTCGAACATACCCATCTTTGCTTTCTGAGATATCGTTCTCTTTCCACTGATTCTTGATATAGCATGGATGAGATGGCCTTGATTAAGGCATTCTGTTGCCTGTACCATCTCAGATAACAAAAAAGACATTGTCTTGTAAAGTGAACTGAAACCAGAGTCCCATTCATATCCAGGCCCCACACATCTCTCCATGGTTCCCCATCCACTTCATGTGTCAGACCATTGACAGCATGTACTCTGTATACCCCATATGTGTGCGTGTTTGTATTGGATTTCATGAAAATCATCCTTTGTAAGTGCTCCAAAAAAGCCATTATTTATTTACTTTTTTCACTCTTCTTGAAGAGCCAAGGTAGTACAGAATATATTTAGACATTCACAAAGAATATAGTAGTAAAACATTACATATCAGTGATTTGTTTTAGATTGGCTAGCATTGCCATTTTGCATTTTTGGGAATCGTATAAATTTTCTCTAATATAGATATTAAAATGGAATACAGTTTTATACGCTTTGGGAACATTGAGGGCTTGATTGGGGAAGATTAATTCAAAGATGCTCTGCTTATTTGTACTTGCCAAATGATATAAAGGTAATTGGTTAAGATACATGATTCTAGGTTAAATGTATGCAAGTTTTAGAAATACATTGTAGATAATGAGATCGTCTGCTCTTCAGAAATTTATTTATGATGTTTCCTTAACTCTTTTCATAAAAAATTTGGATATACAGTATCCGATTTATGTTTTCTGTTGTATCAGGATTTACCTGACACATTTCTTGTTTGTATTTACTGCAAGATTTCCTGTCTATAAGGATTAATGTCAGATTGATGGCAAAATTTTATACGAGTATTGCATTTGAATATATATATATATATATATATATATATATATATATATATATATATATATATGTCTCCCGCGTTTGCGAGGTAGCGCAAGGAAACAGACGAAAGAAATGGCCCAACCCACCCCCATACACAAATATATACATACATGTCCACACATGCAAATATACATACCTATACATCTCAATTTACACATATATATACACACACAGACATATACATATATACACATGTACATAATTCATACTGTCTGCCTTTACTTATTCCCATCGCCACCTTGCCACACATGGAATAACATCCCCCTCCCCCATCATGTGTGTGAGGTAGCGCTAGGAAAAGGCACCAAAGGCCCCATTTGTTCACACTCAGTCTCTAGCTGTCATGTAATAATGCCCAAAACCACAGCTCCCTTTCCACATCCAGGCCCCACTGAACTTTTCATGGTTTACCCAAGATGCTTCACATGCCCTGATTCAATCCATTGACAGCACGTCGACCCCGGTATACATCAATCCAATTCACTCTATTCCTTGCCCGCCTTTCACCCTCCTGCATGTTCAGTCCCCGATCACTCAAAATCTTTTTCACTCCATCTTTCCACCCCCAGTTTGGTCTTCCACTTCTCCTTCCCTCCACCTCTGACACATATATTCTCTTGGTCAATCTTTCCTCACTCATTCTCTCCATGTGCCCAAACCATTTCAAAACACCCTCTTCTGCTCTCTCAACCACGCTCTTTTTATTTCCACACATCTCTCTTACCCTTACATTACTTACTCGATCAAACCACCTCACACCACATATTGTCCTCAAACATCTCATTTCCAGCACATCCACCCTCCTGTGCACAACTCTACCCATAGCCCACGCCTGGCAACCATACAACATTGTTGGAACCACTATTCCTTCAAACATACCCATTTTTGCTTTCCGAAATAATGTTCTCAACTTCTAAACATTCTTCAAAGCTCCCAGGATTTTCGCCCCTCCCCCACCTTATGATTCACTTCCACTTCCATGGTTCCATCCGCTGCCAGATCCACTCCCAGATATCTAAAACACTTTACTTCCTCCAGTTTTTCTCCATTCAAACTTACCTCCCAATTGACTTGACCCTCAACCCTACTGTACCTAATATATATTTTTTCTTTCTTTCAAACTATTTGCCATTTCCCGCATTAGCGAGGTAGCGTTAAGAACAGAGGACTGGGCCTTTGAGGGAATACCCTCACCTGGCCCAATTCTCTGTTCCTTCTTTTGGAAAATTGAAAAAAAAAAAAAAAAACCGAGAGGGGAGGATTTCCAGCCCCCCGCTCCCTCCCCTTTTAGTCGCCTTCTACGACACGCAGGGAATACGTGGGAAGTATTCTTAATCCCCTATATATATTTATTTATTTATTATTTTGCTTTGTCGCTGTCTCCCGCGTTTGCGAGGTAGCACAAGGAAACAGACGAAAGAAATGGCCCAACCCACCCCCATACACATGTATATACATACATGTCCACACACGCAAATATACAAACCTATACATCTCAATGTACACATATATATACACACACAGACACATACATATATACCCATGCACACAATTCACACTGTCTGCCTTTATTCATTCCCATCACCACCTCGCCACACATGGAATACCATCCCCTTCCCCCTCATGTGTGCGAGGTAGCGCTAGGAAAAGACAACAAAGGCCCCATTCGTTCACACTCAGTCTCTGGCTGTCATGCAATAATGCCCGAAACCACAGCTCCCTTTCCACATCCAGGCCCCACACAACTTTCCATGGTTTACCCCAGACGCTTCACATGCCCTGATTCAATCCACTGACAGCACGTCAACCCCGGTATACCACATCGATCCAATTCACTCTATTCTTTGCCCGCCTTTCACCCTCCTGTATGTTCAGGCCCCGATCACTCAAAATCTTTTTCACTCCATCTTTCCACCTCCAATTTGGTCTCCCACTTCTCCTCGTTCCCTCCACCTCCGACACATATATCCTCTTGGTCAATCTTTCCTCACTCATTCTCTCCATGTGACCAAACCATTTCAAAACACCCTCTTCTGCTCTCTCAACCACTTCACTTCCTCCAGTTTTTCTCCATTCAAACTCACCTCCCAATTGACTTGACCCTCAACCCTACTGTACCTAATAACCTTGCTCTTATTGACATTTACTCTTAACTTTCTTCTTCCACACACTTTACCAAACTCAGTCACCAGCCTCTGCAGTTTCTCACATGAATCAGCCACCAGCGCTGTATCATCAGCGAACAACAACTGACTCACTTCCCAAGCTCTCTCATCCCCAACAGACTTCATACTTGCCCCTCTTTCCAAAACTCTTGCATTTACCTCCCTAACAACCCCATCCATAAACAAATTAAACAACCATGGAGACATCACACACCCCTGCCGCAAACCTACATTCACTGAGAACCAATCACTTTCCTCTCTTCCTACACGTACACATGCCTTACATCCTCGATAAAAACTTTTCACTGCTTCTAACAACTTTCCTCCCACACCATATATTCTTAATACCTTCCACAGAGCATCTCTATCAACTCTATCATATGCCTTCTCCAGATCCATAAATGCTACATACAAATCCATTTGCTTTTCTAAGTATTTCTCACATACATTCTTCAAAGCAAACACCTGATTCACACATCCTCTACCACTTCTGAAACCACACTGCTCTTCCCCAATCTGATGCTCTGTACATGCCTTCACCCTCTCAATCAATACCCTCCCATATAATTTACCAGGAATACTCAACAAACTTATACCTCTGTAATTTGAGCACTCACTCTTATCCCCTTTGCCTGTGTACAATGGCACTATGCACGCATTCCGCCAATCCTCAGGCACCTCACCATGAGTCATACACACATTAAATAACCTTACCAACCAGTCAACAATACAGCCACCCCTTTTTTTAATAGACTCCACTGCAATACCATCCAAACCTGCTGCCTTGCCGGCTTTCATCTTCCACAAAGCTTTTACTACCTCTTCTCTGTTTACCAAATCATTTTCCCTAACCCTCTCACTTTGCACACCACCTCGACCAAAACACCCTATATCTGCCACTCTATCATCAAACACATTCAACAAACCTTCAAAATATTCACTCCATCTCCTTCTCACATCACCACTACTTGTTATCACCTCCCCATTAGCGCCCTTGTCTTACGCACTTTATTTACTTCCTTCCAGAACATCTTTTTATTCTCCCTAAAATTTAATGATACTCTCTCACCCCAACTCTCATTTGCCTTCTTTTTCACTTCTTGCACCTTTCTCTTGACATCCTGTCTCTTTCTTTTATACATCTCCCACTCAATTGCATTTTTTCCCTGCAAAAATCGTCCAAATGCCTCTCTCTTCTCTTTCACTAATAATCTTACTTCTTCATCCCACCACTCACTTCCCTTTCTAATAAACCCACCTCCCACGCTTCTCATGCCACAAGCATCTTTTGTGCAATCCATCACTGATTCCCTAAATACATCCCATTCCTCCCCCACTCCCCTTACTTCCATTGTTCTCACCTTTTTCCATTCTGTACTCAGTCTCTCCTGGTGCTTCCTCACACAAGTCTCCTTCCCAAGCACACTTACTCTCACCACCCTCTTCACCCCAACATTCACTCTTCTTTTCTGAAAACTCATACAAATCTTCACCTTAGCCTCCACAAGATAATGATCAGACATCCCTCCAGTTGCACCTCTCAGCACATTAACATCCAAAAGTCTCTCTTTCGCGCGCCTGTCAATTAACACATAATCCAATAACGCTCTCTGGCCATCTCTCCTACTTACATACATATTTTTATGTGTATCTTGCGTTTTAAACCAGGTATTCCCAATCACCAGTCCTTTTTCAGCACATAAATCTACAAGCTCTTCACCATTTCCATTTACAACACTGAACACCCCATGTATTCCAATTATTCCCTCAACTGCCACATTATTCACCTTTGCATTCAAATCACCCATCACTATAACCCGGTCTCGTGCATCAAAACCACTAACACACTCATTCAGCTGCTCCCAAAACACTTGCCTCTCATGATCTTTCTTCTCATGCCCAGGTGCATATGCACCAATAATCACCCATCTCTCTCCATCAGCTTTCAGTTTTACCCGTATTAATCGAGAATTTACTTTCTTACATTCTATCACATACTCCCACAACTCCTGTTTCAGGAGTACTGCTACTCCTTCCATTGCTCTTGTCCTCTCACTAACCCCTTACTTTACTCCCAAGACACTCCCAAACCACTCTTCCCCTTTACCCTTGAGCTTCGTTTCACTCAGAGCCAAAACATCCAGGTTCCTTTCCTCAAACATACTACCTATCTCTCCTTTTTTCACATCTTGGTTACATCCACACACATTTAGACACCCCAATCTGAGTCTACAAGGAGGATGAGCACTCCCCGCGTGACTCCTTCTGTTTCCCATTTTTAGAAAGTTAAAATACATATATATATATATATATATATATATATATATATATATATATATATATATATTATTTATTTATTATACTTTGTCGCTGTCTCCCGCGTTTGCGAGGTAGCGCAAGGAAACAGACGAAAGAAATGGCCCAACCACCCCCCATACACATGTATATACATACGTCCACACACGCAAATGTACATACCTACACAGTTTTCCATGGTTTACCCCAGACGCTTCACATGCCTTCAATCCACTGACAGCACGTCAACCCCGGTATACCACATCGCTCCAATTCACTCTATTCCTTGCCCTCCTTTCACCCTCCTGCATGTTCAGGCCCCGATCACACAAAATCTTTTTCACTCCATCTTTCCACCTCCAATTTGGTCTCCCTCTTCTCCTCGTTCCCTCCACCTCCGACACATATATCCTCTTGGTCAATCTTTCCTCACTCATTCTCTCCATGTGCCCAAACCACTTCAAAACACCCTCTTCTGCTCTCTCAACCACGCTCTTTTTATTTCCACACATCTCTCTTACCCTTACGTTACTCACTCGATCAAACCACCTCACACCACACATTGTCCTCAAACATCTCATTTCCAGCACATCCATCCTCCTGCGCACAACTCTATCCATAGCCCACGCCTCGCAACCATACAACATTGTTGGAACCACTGTTCCTTCAAACATACTCATTTTTGCTTTCCGAGATAATGTTCTCGACTTCCACACATTCTTCAAGGCCCCCAGAATTTTCGCCCCCTCCCCCACCCTATGATCCACTTCCGCTTCCATGGTTCCATCCGCTGCCAGATCCACTCCCAGATATCTAAAACACTTCACTTCCTCCAGTTTTTCTCCATTCAAACTCACCTCCCAATTGACTTGACCCTCAACCCTACTGTACCTAATAACCTTGCTCTTATTGACATTTACTCTTAACTTTCTTCTTCCACACACTTTACCAAACTCAGTCACCAGCCTCTGCAGTTTCTCACATGAATCAGCCACCAGCGCTGTATCATCAGCGAACAACAACTGACTCACTTCCCAAGCTCTCTCATCCCCAACAGACTTCATACTTGCCCCTCTTTCCAAAACTCTTGCATTTACCTCCCTAACAACCCCATCCATAAACAAATTAAACAACCATGGAGACATCACACACCCCTGCCGCAAACCTACATTCACTGAGAACCAATCACTTTCCTCTCTTCCTACGCGTACACATGCCTTACATCCTCGATAAAAACTTTTCACTGCTTCTAACAACTTGCCTCCCACACCATATATTCTTAATACCTTCCACAGAGCATCTCTATCAACTCTATCATATGCTTTCTCCAGATCCATAAATGCTACATACAAATCCATTTGCTTTTCTAAGTATTTCTCACATACATTCTTCAAAGCAAACACCTGAACCACACATCCTCTACCACTTCTGAAACCACACTGCTCTTCCCCAATCTGATGCTCTGTACATGCCTTCACCCTCTCAATCAATACTCTCCCATATAATTTACCAGGAATACTCAACAAACTTATACCTCTGTAATTTGAGCACTCACTCTTATCCCCTTTGCCTTTGTACAATGGCACTATGCACGCATTCCGCCAATCCTCAGGCACCTCACCATGAGTCATACATACATTAAATAACCTTACCAACCAGTCAACAATACAGTCAACCCCTTTTTTAATAGATTCCACTGCAATACCATCCAAACCTGCTGTCTTGCCGGCTTTCATTTTCCACAAAGCTTTTACTACCTCCCCTCTGTTTACCAAATCATTTTCCCTAACCCTCTTACTTTGCACACCACCTCGACCAAGACACCCTATATCTGCCACTCTATCATCAAACACATTCAACAAACCTTCAAAATACTCACTCCATCTCCTTCTCACATCACCACTAATTGTTATCGCCTCCCCATTAGCGCCCTTCACTGAAGTTCCCATTTGCTCCCTTGTCTTACGCACTTTATTTACCTCCTTCCAGAACATCTTTTTATTCTCCCTAAAATTTAATGATACTCTCTCACCCCAACTCTCATTTGCCCTCTTTTTCACCTCTTGCACCTTTCTCTTGACCTCCTATCTCTCTTTTATACATCTCCCACTCAATTTCATTTTTTCCCTGCAAAAATCATCCAAATGCCTCTCTCTTCTCTTTCACTAATAATCTTACTTCTTCATCCCACCACTCACTACCCTTTCTAATCTAATTAAGTTTGAAGTAATTGGTAGTGTTACCAGCTTTGGAGTCTGCATTTTCCTGCCACTAGAAGTAATTAACCTTGGGCTGCAGAATCCTATATGAGGAGGTCCTGGGTACATTCATATACATCATCCTTTGGTAATTAAAACTTAAATAGAATTGGTGAAATTTTAATTTTGAAAATCGGTGATTTCATTTTAACTTAAGGTGATTTTGATGTCTTATTTGTTAAGTGTCAAATTTATAAAAATAAAAAGAAATATCAAATAAGGACTTATTTTTCAGCAGACAATTCATCTCTTTGAGGAACCTCATGAAATCTAATTGTGCAGTGAAAGGGTTAAGGGATGTAATTACCACCAAATCTTATGTAGGAATATTTAGCTAGGTAACACATTGCAGTATCTAGCAAAAAGGTATTAAGTTATTGCAAAGCTAAATTTCCTTTTAAGGATAGTGGTTCAAGTGGAAATTCTTTACATCCTGTGGCAATAGCACAGCTTTTGGTTGATTTCCTTTTGAAAAATTAGATGTAAAAGTGAATCAGCAATGTCTTATGTTAACATTGATTTGTCTCGCATATACTGCATATGAATTAAAAGCCAGCTTAAAGTCTGTGTCATATTTTCCTGTCATGTTGTAGATATACAAGAAAAGCATATACAGTAATATATTTGGAAATAATGATAAGTTTATTTTACACTTCTTCCACTTTGATTTTCTTATGCAACTGGGAAGAAACGAGCATTCACAGGGTTTGATTGTGATGTTTCACTTTGTCCTTCGAGATTTTTCTCTTGAATCGTATCACCGTGTCTTCGACTGTTTAGGCGACGTCGACGTTGATTCTTACGAGTTCTTGCCTTAGCAGGATTTTGGTCTCTTGTAGTACCTTCTGTGATAGTAGATTGGCTTGGAACAGTAGTAGTTTCAGGAATGGTAGTTTTTTTAGAGGGAGGACTTGCTGGGGGTGAATTTGGCTCACTTTTGACTGGACGTAATTCGTCTAGAAGACCAGGGTTCTCTTTAATGAGGTCTACAATGCTGACTTTGCGAACTATTGGGTCAGAAGTTCGAACTTGTACTACAGCACACACCACAAGCAGGGCTAAGATATACTGGAACAGAACAATAGAATGTTAATTACATTGTATTTGAAGAGCATGTTAGTCTTGGTTAATTTTCATTTACCTGTTATTTTAATTTTGTGTTGGGGTAGGTGCACCAGTGTCATGTCAGTGGTACAAAAGTGATTTAATGGCATGTTCTAGAAAAGTGAACAGGTCTGAATTTAGTAATTAGGGATGTGTGTAAAGGTGGCATATTTCGAATGGCATTGTTGTAGTTTGAGGATAAAAGAAAAATAAGAATTTAAGATTTCACGGTTAGTGAACTCCTGTACCATATGGCATCTCAAAGTGACTTGCATATTCATCAAGTAAGATGGTGCTATGGCACAAGTGCTCTGAGCTGTGCCAGATCAGTATATGCATTTAAAAATGAAACCTGACAAAATTGTTGGTAAATGAAATAGGGAGCTGTCATTTGGAATAAGAGTAACTAGGATTGCTAACATTTAGCTCTCATAGAAGAAGCAAATTATATGCCACATCACAACAGGGTTGAGAGATGTTACAAAAGTGAGTGAATTACCTCCTCTTTGACCTTGTTACCTTGGCATATATTTTGCAGAGTCATATAGGAGTAAAAATGCTAATGAATGCTATAAGTCTGCTGGGCAGTATAGTTTGCAAAAGAAGCAACCACAACGTTTTTTCAACTTATGTTCTGTACACCCCTGATTACTTTCATGAATTGGTTTTTAGCTCAAGTTATGACATTATACCTGTTTTGGGGGAGGTTCTGTTACCTTGATATTGCATAAGGATTATCAGGGAAGGTTTATTCTCAAAGTTTTTGTTTTCTTATACTCAAGTAAATGTGGTTTTTGTTTTGTTTTTTAAAAGTACACTTACACAAATAATGTAATGAATTTGGGTTGTTTGTATGGAATTGACAATGTGATTGCTGGTCTTCTCTTGTGTAGATTGTACCTCTTTTCGTATGTAGTGATGAGCTGATTTTACAAATCAGATGATAAGTAGGATGAATTCAGGTGAACTTGTTTGTAGCTGATGTTCAGGTATGTGCAGTTGGTTAAGGGTTGTTATCCATGAATATGTGTGCAACATTTGTCAGCATTCTTTTGTGCATGCACATGTAATACTCATTGGAGCTAATGGCTTGTACCTCATGTACTTACGAAGGGTTTTATAAACCAGATGGTTTTCCAAGTTGTGTCTTTGAGTGGCAGGGCATTCAGTGTGAGAGAGAGGTAGGTTTCTGAGCAGTATTAATGTCTGATATACAGTACACACCACCTGATAGCAAGATGTTTATCACTGCCTGTACAGATAACAGAAGTACTTAGTAGGGTTTCTTACTTGCTTAGAACTCCCCTTCCTTTCATATATGTGCTTTGGTTAATGGGGTGGAAACCCTCTTTTGCACTGGTGAAATAGTAATATTGACATAAATGTAGCGAATCTTATACCTCTATTGTCCAGCAGTCCATTTTCTGGCACCACCTACTTTCTGGCTATTTTTAGGATAGAGCACTTTTGGCAAACCATCCTAGAATGGACAGATTTAGTTCTTGGGTTGGTTGTTCACTCAAGAGGCATGTCAAAGCTTTCCTGCTAATCATACTTCCAGCTGGATGGAGACATCTCCATTTTTTACATCAGCAGTGCCCATGTTTTTATCTCCTTTATCATTATTCATGTGCTGCCTGAAATAAAACAAGTGGCCCCAGAGGAATGGGGTGTTTCATAATGGAAAAGGCTGCATTGCTGTGTAACGACAGTGCAACCACATGTGTAACTTTCTCATTTATTTATCATCTGTGTATAACCAGAAGAACCGACTGACACGTCATGAATTCCATTTAGACTGACAAAAAACATGTTGACTTAGATATGGCATTAATGGCTGTGTACAATGAAGTACAGTATGAAAATACAATTCTTGTCACTTTTTTTATTTATATATATTACTCTAATCAGATGACCTGAAATATGGTATACCCAAAGCTCTAGCAAGGCTCAGGTCTCAAGGTTGCTGGATTTGGGAGTTTTGACTGTACTTGGCTCTTACACAATATTGTGTTTAAGAACTGTGACATGCATGTTGTTAGAATGTGCCATATAGAATTAGAATCGGGAGCATTCTGAGACTGCGGTTCATCAGTTGCAGCGCGAATAATATGCCAGTGCTCCAATGGAGATGTGTGAAATCATGATAGATGTAAGCATATATATGTAGCTTATGTTAATCCTTTTTCTGTTTTAGGAAACTGAAACCTTTCTGATCAGTTGCATTTACTGAGACATCAACGAAGTAACTATTTTGTGAACAGTTTTGTGATATTTTACTTGTCCACAAAAATGATATTATGTAGTGAGAGGGGATGTCACATAAGCCAAACATTTACCAGGATGCATGCCATATCTTGTTGTCGGTAAATTGCACTTGGGCTGGTGTTTTCATAGGAAAATGCGAATGACTGTTGTTTATTTTCATTATTAATTGCTTATTCCTGAAATGGAGTGAGTGAAGATATGAGCTGATGTTTCCATAGCATATTAGGTGTGATTTCTGTGTGATGTTGAAAGTTAGTTCAATATGAAACCACTGGTTATGCCAAAGAAGTGACTTGGTACATTGTGTCAACAGTGTTGTAGTTATACAAGTTTTTCTGCCTACTTGCAACGATTTAGATGCTCAGCCTTACCATCCTCATTTGCTAAACATTTTTGTCCAAATATAAACATTATTTCACAACATTACTTTTTAAGCTATGACCTCATGGTTTATATCTGCAGGAAAGATAAGGATCTTTATGAAGATGATGCAGTTGATTTGGCAGAGATGGTGAAGTTGAGGATGGCAGTAGTAGATCAGTGGTGGTAGTGATGGTGTTGGGATGGTAATATTGAAGTTGGTGCGATGGTAATTGTGAAGTAAGTGATGTTAGTGTGGCAGTGATGGTGTTGGTATAATAGTACTAATGGTGTGGCACAAGTAATAGCTGTGATCATGGAAGTATGGTATTGGTGATAGTGGTTGTGGAATAGCATTGGTGATTATGTCTTGACATTAGTGATGATGAAGTACAGCAATAATCATAGTGTTATTTCAGTGATGATATTCACGTGGCTGTGGCAGTGGATATAGTTATACTTGTATGGTGGTTAGAGGCTTGGAAATGGTGGTTTTAATCATATGGTCACAGGAGGTGTGGCAGTATTGATGGTGGTTGTGTGTGGTGATAGTTATTGTTATAAGACAGTAGTGGTCAAGGTGGGTGTACGCCATTGATGATGAGACTGGTAATGGTGCTGATGAAGTATTAATGATAATAGTAGTGAAGTAGTATTGGTCTTAGGGATGATAATTGGGTGATGTTGATGCAATGGTAGTCTTGGTAGTTGATGCAGTGGTGGTTGTAACTGAGACTTTCACTATTGCTTCAGAATGTTGGTCCCTCCCTACCAGTCACTACTGGCTTGGGCTGGATGTGCAGGACCCTGTGCCCATTTATGCTTGATGATGATCACTCCCCCTTCTCTGCACATGTTTGCTGCAGAAGGTTCTTCAAGACCCTAAACATTTTAATTGGATGGTTTGGAGGGAAAAAAAGAATGGGGTTATACTTGTTTGGAAGAAATATTGGAGAAATAGAAGGTAGTTACACAGTATTGGGATAAGATGTATAATGTAGGTTGTATGGAAGTGTACGGATGGTTTGCTGGACATGCATTTTTGATGCCATGGTCCTTCCCATCCGACCCCTAGCAGATGTTATCTGGGGTTGGTCCAGCAGTAACCTGCACCTCCACATATTCACATTTATGGATCCTTCTCCAACTACATTTAGTTATAACTGGTCCTAAAGGGCACAGCATCTCCTCATTTTGCTTCACATTTTTGCACACTTGAAATTTATGGAAATTCTAAACATATTCCCTGTTATCAGCTTAAGAAAAATCCATATCTTTTTCATAAAAATGTGAAACGTTAGTATTTGTCATGGTGAAAAAGGAAGTGATAATCTTTAGTTGTTTAAAGAAATTAAAACTTATCTCCTGAAACTGTGCTGGGTGGTGGAATGTTGCTGCAGTTTAAGCAGAGCATGACAGGTGGAAGAGAAAGTGTTAGCACCATGTCTTTTTTATTGATCACAGTCACAGTTTCACTCCAGTCACTCTCTTGTCTAGTGTTCTTGGAGTTTGGTTCCTTCATCAGTTATTATAAAATGTTCCAATGTGTTTTCCCACACTGGTGGTGCAATGTCCCCTTATCACTGGTGGCACAGTGTTCCTTCATCACTGGTAGCACAGTGTCCCCTTATCACTGGTGGCACAGTGTTCCTTCATCACTAGTGGCACAGTGTTCCTTCATCACTGGTGGCACAGTGTTCCTTCATCACTGGTGGCACAGTGTTCCTTCATCACTGGTGGCACAGTGTCCCCTTATCACTGGTGGCACAGTGTTCCTTCATCACTAGTGGCACAGTGTTCCTTCATCACTGGTGGCACAGTGTTCCTTCATCACTGGTGGCACAGTGTTCCTTCATCACTGGTGGCACAGTGTTCCTTCATCACTGGTAGCACAGTGTCCCCTTATCACTGGTGGCACAGTGTTCCTTCATCACTAGTGGCACAGTGTTCCTTCATCACTGGTGGCACAGTGTTCCTTCATCACTGGTGGCACAGTGTTCCTTCATCACTGGTGGCACAGTGTTCCTTCATCACTAGTGGCACAGTGTTCCTTCATCACTGGTGGCACAGTGTTCCTTCATCACTGGTGGCACAGTGTTCCTTCATCACTGGTGGCACAGTGTTCCTTCATCACTGGTGGCACAGTGTCCCCTTATCACTGGTGGCACAGTGTCCCCTTATCACTGGTGGCACAGTGTTCCTTCATCACTGGTGGCACAGTGTCCCCTTATCACTGGTGGCACAGTGTTCCTTCATCACTGGTGGCACAGTGTTCCTTCATCATTGGTGGCACAGTGTTCCTTCATCACTGGTGGCACAGTGTCCCCTTATCACTGGTGGCACAGTGTCCCCTTATCACTGGTGGCACAGTGTTCCTTCATCACTGGTGGCACAGTGTCCCCTTATCACTGGTGGCACAGTGTTCCTTCATCACTGGTGGCACAGTGTTCCTTCATCACTGGTGGCACAGTGTTCCTTCATCATTGGTGGCACAGTGTTCCTTCATCACTGGTGGCATAGTGCTTATCCATCTCTGGTTGCACAGTGTTTTTCCATCTCTGTTGGCATAGTGTTCCCTCATCGTTGATGGCACAGTGCTTTCCCAACACTGGCAGCACTGTTGACCAATGGTGGCTTTTTTCCACCATTAATGGTGTCACTATTCCCTGCCAGTGATGGATCCCTCCCTCATCAGCAGTGACCGTTAACGCACTTGCCTCATCTCTTAGTAATTCGTCATATAATCAAACTGTATTTTGCACACAAGTTGGTGCTCCCCCACACCCTTTATGGTTTGGTCAAGAATTTTGTGAAATAAAAATTTTTGAAATTTTTTATTGAATTCAAAGTATATGGGAAATTATAATGAGATGAAATGGTAGAGAGCTATGTAATTTAGGTTCAGCTACTAATTAGATGTAGATGGTACTGTGTTGAAGAGCTGTGTATAGAGGTATATTGCTGGAGAATCTTTGTTATTATTGTTATTATTATTATTATTATGATTATGATTATTATACTTTATCGCTGCCTCGCGTTAGCGAGGGAGTGCAAGGAAACAGACGAAAGAATGGCCCAACCCACCCACATACACATGTATCCATAAACGCCCACACACGCATGTACACATACCTATACATTTCAACGTATACATGGATATACATACACAGACATATACATATATACACATGTACATATTCATACATACTTCCTCCATTCCCGCCGCCACCCCCCCCCCCCCCCTCATGTTCGCGAGGTAGCGCTAGGAAGACAACAAAGGCCACATTCGTTCACACTCAGTCTCTAGCTGTCATGTAATAATGCACCGAAACCACAGCTCCCTTTCCACATCCAGGCCCCACAAAACTTTCCATGGTTTACCCCAGACGCTTCACATGCCCTGGTTTAATCCATTGACAATACATCGACCCCGGTATACCACATCATTCCAATCCACTCTCCTCCATGTTCAGGCCCCGATCGCTCAAAATCTTTTTAACTCCATCCTTCGACCTCTAATTTGGCCTCTCATTTCTCCATGTTCCCTCCACCTCTGACACACATATCCTCTTTGTCAATCTTTCCTCACTCATTCTCTCCATGTGACCAAACCATTTCAATACACCCTCTTCTGCTCTCTCAACCACACTCTTTTTATTACTACACAACTCTCATCCTTTCATTACTTACTCGATCAAACCACCTCACACCACTTATTGTTGTCCTCAAACATCTCATTTCCAACACATCCACCCTCTTCCGCACAACCCCGTCTATTGCCCATGCCTCACAACCATATAACATTGTTGGAACCACTATTCCTTTAAACATACCTATTTTTACTCTCCGAGACAACGTTTTTGCCTTCCACACCTTCAACGCTCCCAGAACCTTCGCTCCTTTCCCGACCATGTGACTTACTTCTGCTTCCATGGTTCCATCCGCTGCGAAATCCACTCCCAGATATCTAAAACACTTCACTTCCTCTAGTTTTTCTCCATTCAAACTTACCTCCCAATTGACTTGTCCCTCAACCCTACTGAATCGAATAACCTTGCTCTTATTCACATTTACTCTGAGCTTTCTTCTTTCACACACTTTACCAAACTCAGACTTTTGGTGGAGAATCGTGCATGAGTATACAATGTCAGAGTCGTGTATGGGGTTTAATGTTAGTGAATGGTGTAGTAGCTATGATGATTTAGAATTATAATGGAACATGATAATGGAGAATTGTATTTGGGAATATGATGTTGGAAAATCATTTACATGGATATCATTTTGGAGGGTAGTGGAGAGCCCTAGGTGACACAGTAAAGTTTTGGAGTCTACTGGAGGGCCCTAAGTGACAGTAAAGTTTTGGAAGGTACTGGAGGGCCCTTGAGTGACACGATAGAAGTTGGGAGGGAAGGAGCGGAGCGTGAGTGATGGCGGTGTGTGGTGCTAGGGAAGATCAGGTTAGGACACAATGCAAGTTGTCTCTCACATTGACAAGATAATGATGAAGGTCGCTTACATGGCTTTCTGTCACGTCTTAGCTTTTCACTGAAAATTACAGAAGAAATAGATTACATCTGATGTGAGTTTCACTTTTCCTAGCAGTACAAGTTTTGATTGACATGGGGCAAGCTCGTGGGACTGGACGAAAATAGTTATTTGACGTGGGCGGGTGTGGCAAGAAGTGAGTGACTTACGGTGAGGGAGGGCGGGTGTGGATGGCTTGCGGTGAGGAAGGACAAGTGTGACTAACGGTGAGGGAGGGAAGGTGTGGCTAACGGTGATGGAGGACGGATGTAGCGAAATGGCTAGTGGTGAGGGTGGTGAGGTATGGCTAGTGGTAAGGGTGGATGGGTGTGGATAGTGGTGAGGATGGGCAGGTGGTGTGGGTGTGCGGATATGAGTAGAAGTGAGGGTGGGCCGGTGTGGTTGCCATATAAGAATGGTTTTGGACTCTGTACTGGACCACTCTTACCTCTGGCTGAACCTTTGGCTGTTACAAAATACACCATGTTGGCCTTTGTTGTTCAGTATGTGGAATGGTCTGGTCCCTGGGTAACATTACTAGGTTAGGTTAGGTTAGGTTGTTGTTCAGTATGTGGAATGGTCTGGTCCCTGGGTAACATTACTGGGTTAGTGCCGTGGGTTCCAGCTGTTCCTGTTGCGTCGGGTTAGTAAGGACGGCCCAGCCACGGCTCTACACACACTGGCCCAGAACAAACTACGAGTCCGGCCCGGCATTAAGGGCTTGTCTTATTCTTGTCTGCCTTCAATGTATCATGATAACGTGTGTGTGTGTGTGGCTGGTGGCGTGGCGGTGGGTGCATCGTGGCGGGGTGTTGCAGTGAGTGTGTTGCGTAAGATCAAGAAGTCTACCTTGGCGAGGACCTGCTGGTGACCGCACTGTGCTTCTCGTCACCCACCGCCCAGGGACGCTTGGCCTGAATGTAGCTTGCCTGGCATTTGTCCTGGCATACCTTACACCGTCAGGCTGCGTCAGTGGCCGTATGGCTGTCCATCCTACTGGCCACACTTTATGACAGTCACCACCACCATCACTGACATGTCTGGGTGGTCACTACCAACAGTGTCATGTGTGGATTGTCACTAGCACCACTGACATGTCTGGGTCGTCACTAGCACCAGTGACATGTCTGGGTCATCACTAGAACCACTGACATGTCTGGGTCGTCAGTAGCACTACTGACATGTCTGGGTCGTCGCTAGTACCAGTGACAAGTCTAGGTCTGGGTCGTCCTAGCACCAGTGACATGTCTGGGTCGTCACCAGCACCACTGACATGTCTGGGTCGTCACCAGCACCACTGACATGTCTGGGTCGTCACCAAGTGTCACGTTTTGGTCGTCACTAGCACCAGTGACATGTCTGGGTCGTCACCAGCACCACTGACATGTCTGGGTCGTCACCAAGTGTCACGTTTTGGTCGTCACTAGCACCACTGACATGTCTGGGTCGTCACCAGCACCACTGACTGTCTGGGTCGTCACCAGCACCACTAACATGTCTCTGTCGTCCTAGCACCACTGACATGTCTCTGTCGTCCTAGCACCACTGACATGTCTGGGTCGTCACCAAGTGTCACGTTTTGGTCGTCACTAGCACCACTGACATGTCTGGTCGTCACCAGCACCACTGACATGTCTGGGTCGTCACCAAGTGTCACGTTTTGGTCGTCACTAGCACCACTGACATGTCTGGGTCGTCACCAAGTGTCACGTTTTGGTCGTCACTAGCACCACTGACATGTCTCTGTCGTCCTAGCACCACTGACATGTCTGGGTCATCACTAGAACCACTGACATGTCTGGTCGTCACCAGCACCACTAACATGTCTCTGTCGTCCTAGCACCACTGACATGTCCTGGGTCGTCACCAGCACCACTGACATGTCTGTGTCGTCACTACCAGCAGCGTCATGTTTGGGTCGTCACTAGCACCACTGACATGTCTGGGTCGTCGCTAGTACCAGTGACAAGTCTAGGTCTGGGTCGTCCTAGCACCACTGACATGTCTGGTCGTCACCAGCACCACTGACATGTCTGGGTCGTCGCTAGTACCAGTGACAAGTCTAGGTCTGGGTCGTCCTAGCACCACTGACATGTCTCTGTCGTCCTAGCACCACTGACATGTCCTGGGTCGTCACCAGCACCACTGACATGTCTGGGTCTTCACTACCAACAGTGTCATGTTTGGGTCGTCACTAGCACCACTGACATGTCCTGGGTCGTCACCAGCACCACTGACATGTCTGGTCGTCACCAGCACCACTGACATGTCCTGGGTCGTCACCAGCACCACTAACATGTCTCTGTCGTCCTAGCACCACTGACATGTCTGGGTCGTCACCAGCACCACTAACATGTCTCTGTCGTCCTAGCACCACTGACATGTCTGGTCGTCACCAGCACCACTAACATGTCTCTGTCGTCCTAGCACCACTGACATGTCTGGGTCTTCACTACCAACAGTGTCATGTTTGGGTCGTCACTAGCACCACTGACATGTCTGGGTCTTCACTACCAACAGTGTCATGTTTGGGTCGTCACTAGCACCAGTGACATGTCTGGGTCGTCACCAAGTGTCACGTTTTGGTCGTCACTAGCACCAGTGACATGTCTGGGTCATCACTAGAACCACTGACATGTCTGGGTCGTCGCTAGTACCAGTGACAAGTCTAGGTCTGGGTCGTCCTAGCACCACTGACATGTCTCTGTCGTCCTAGCACCACTGACATGTCTGGGTGGTCACTACCAACAGTGTCATGTTTGGGTCGTCACTAGCACCAGTGACATGTCTGGGTCGTCACCAAGTGTCACGTTTTGGTCGTCACTAGCACCACTGACATGTCTGGGTGGTCACTACCAACAGTGTCATGTTTGGGTCGTCACTAGCACCAGTGACATGTCTGGGTCGTCACCAGCACCACTGACATGTCTGGGTCGTCACCAAGTGTCACGTTTTGGTCGTCACTAGCACCACTGACATGTCTGGGTGGTCACTACCAACAGTGTCATGTTTGGGTCGTCACTAGCACCAGTGACATGTCTGGGTGGTCACTACCAACAGTGTCATGTTTGGGTCGTCACTAGCACCAGTGACATGTCTGGGTCTTCACTACCAACAGTGTCATGTTTGGGTCGTCACTAGCACCAGTGACATGTCTGGGTCGTCGCTAGTACCAGTGACAAGTCTAGGTCTGGGTCGTCCTAGCACCACTGACATGTCTGGGTCGTCGCTAGTACCAGTGACAAGTCTAGGTCTGGGTCGTCCTAGCACCACTGACATGTCTGGGTCGTCACCAAGTGTCACGTTTTGGTCGTCACTAGCACCAGTGACATGTCTGGGTCTTCACTACCAACAGTGTCATGTTTGGGTCGTCACTAGCACCACTGACATGTCTGGTCGTCACCAGCACCACTGACATGTCTGGGTCGTCACCAAGTGTCACGTTTTGGTCGTCACTAGCACCACTGACATGTCTCTGTCGTCCTAGCACCACTGACATGTCTGGGTCATCACTAGAACCACTGACATGTCTGGGTCGTCGCTAGTACCAGTGACAAGTCTAGGTCTGGGTCGTCCTAGCACCACTGACATGTCCTGGGTCGTCACCAAGTGTCACGTTTTGGTCGTCACTAGCACCAGTGACATGTCTGGGTCATCACTAGAACCACTGACATGTCTGGTCGTCACCAGCACCACTAACATGTCTCTGTCGTCCTAGCACCACTGACATGTCTCTGTCGTCCTAGCACCACTGACATGTCCTGGGTCGTCACCAGCACCACTAACATGTCTCTGTCGTCCTAGCACCACTGACATGTCTCTGTCGTCCTAGCACCACTGACATGTCTGGGTGGTCACTACCAACAGTGTCATGTTTGGGTCGTCACTAGCACCACTGACATGTCTCTGTCGTCCTAGCACCACTGACATGTCTCTGTCGTCCTAGCACCACTGACATGTCTGGGTCGTCGCTAGTACCAGTGACAAGTCTAGGTCTGGGTCGTCCTAGCACCACTGACATGTCTGGGTGGTCACTACCAACAGTGTCATGTTTGGGTCGTCACTAGCACCACTGACATGTCTGGTCGTCACCAGCACCACTGACATGTCTCTGTCGTCCTAGCACCACTGACATGTCTGGTCGTCACCAGCACCACTAACATGTCTCTGTCGTCCTAGCACCACTGACATGTCTCTGTCGTCCTAGCACCACTGACATGTCTCTGTCGTCCTAGCACCACTGACATGTCCTGGGTCGTCACCAGCACCACTGACATGTCTGGTCGTCACCAGCACCACTGACATGTCTGGTCGTCACCAGCACCACTAACATGTCTCTGTCGTCCTAGCACCACTGACATGTCTGGGTCTTCACTACCAACAGTGTCATGTTTGGGTCGTCACTAGCACCACTGACATGTCTGGGTCGTCACCAAGTGTCACGTTTTGGTCGTCACTAGCACCAGTGACATGTCTGGGTCGTCACCAAGTGTCACGTTTTGGTCGTCACTAGCACCACTGACATGTCTCTGTCGTCCTAGCACCACTGACATGTCTGGGTCGTCACCAAGTGTCACGTTTTGGTCGTCACTAGCACCACTGACATGTCTGGTCGTCACCAGCACCACTAACATGTCTCTGTCGTCCTAGCACCACTGACATGTCTCTGTCGTCCTAGCACCACTGACATGTCTCTGTCGTCCTAGCACCACTGACATGTCTGGGTCGTCACCAAGTGTCACGTTTTGGTCGTCACTAGCACCAGTGACATGTCTGGGTCGTCACCAGCACCACTGACATGTCTGGGTCTTCACTACCAACAGTGTCATGTTTGGGTCGTCACTAGCACCAGTGACATGTCTGGGTCGTCACCAAGTGTCACGTTTTGGTCGTCACTAGCACCAGTGACATGTCTGGGTCGTCACCAGCACCACTGACATGTCTGGGTGGTCACTACCAACAGTGTCATGTTTGGGTCGTCACTAGCACCACTGACATGTCTGGGTGGTCACTACCAACAGTGTCATGTTTGGGTCGTCACTAGCACCAGTGACATGTCTGGGTCGTCACCAAGTGTCACGTTTTGGTCGTCACTAGCACCAGTGACATGTCTGGGTCGTCGCTAGTACCAGTGACAAGTCTAGGTCTGGGTCGTCCTAGCACCACTGACATGTCTCTGTCGTCCTAGCACCACTGACATGTCTGGTCGTCACCAGCACCACTGACATGTCTGGGTGGTCACTACCAACAGTGTCATGTTTGGGTCGTCACTAGCACCAGTGACATGTCTGGGTGGTCACTACCAACAGTGTCATGTTTGGGTCGTCACTAGCACCAGTGACATGTCTGGGTCGTCACCAAGTGTCACGTTTTGGTCGTCACTAGCACCAGTGACATGTCTGGGTCGTCACCAGCACCACTGACATGTCTGGGTCGTCGCTAGTACCAGTGACAAGTCTAGGTCTGGGTCGTCCTAGCACCACTGACATGTCTCTGTCGTCCTAGCACCACTGACATGTCTGGGTCGTCACCAAGTGTCACGTTTTGGTCGTCACTAGCACCAGTGACATGTCTGGGTCGTCACCAAGATCTGCCCGCCACTCCCAGGGCTTGACCCAACACACACCACACGCTCCTTACCCATAATTTAACATTACGAGTCATCACAGCTGCACGCCAGATATCGCTGTCTGAAAACAAATCTCATATCCAGCCATAACATTTGTTGTTCAAAAGTGTCTCCAAAAGAATCTTTTCTGTTTGATATTTGCTTTTGGTGTTTGGGTTATTTCATATGCATAGTTTCTTCAGCCAAAGTTTTAGAAATATTCATGAGAACCCACTCGATGAATTTCTGAGATTAAGTGGACAGGACAAGTGATTAAAACAAGATTTGTAGGCATAAGCTGGACATGGTAGAGGAACAGTTGATAGGTTTACGTTAGTGGAGCATTAGCTGGACATGGTAGAGAAACAGTTTACGTTATTGGAGCATTAGCTGGACATGTTAGAGGAACAGTTGATTAGTTTACCTTATTAGAGCATTAGCTGGACATGGTAGAGGAGCAGTTGATTGGTTTACCTTGGTGGAGCATTAGCTGGACATGGCATTGGAGCAGTTGATTGTCGTTTACCTTAGTGGAGCATTAGCTGGATATGGTAGAAGAGCAGTTGATTGGTTTACCTTAGTGGAGCATTAGCTGGATATGGTAGAAGAGCAGTTGATTGGTTTACCTTAGTGGAGCATTAGCTGGATATGGTAGAAGAGCAGTTGATTGGTTTACGTTAGTGGAGCATTAGCTGGACATGATAGAGGGGCAGCTGATTGGTTTATTTTTGTGAAGCATCAGCTGGACATGGTTGGTTGATTACCCCTTTTGGCATGGCGTACGGCTCTTGGCCATGTTGGTGTGACCTTTGACCTGACTTATAAGGGTCAAGTTAAAGGTCAGGCTTTCATACCCAAAGATCATACCGTTATGCCCAAGGGATTAATATAGAAATATTCCGTTAGTTCTTTATATTGTAGTTTCTCTTGAGGTTCTTATGTCCTATAGTTGGTTGATTTTTGTCAGTCATAACAAAGTGTTTGATAACACCTTTGCCAGGTTGATCTGGAGCCTTTCCTCCTCTCCTTCAGTCTTCTCCCTGTACCACAGCTCCTTATCTTGAGACATTCTCCCTCTGTCTAATCAGGCTCCCTCCCTGTAGCAGTGCTCCCACTGTGTAGGTATAGCTCTCTCCTCGTTGCTCAAACACTCAAGAAATTGGCTTCCTCCCTGTAGCTGGGCCTCTTAGTAGCTCTAGTATCCCCCTAGTATCCCTCCCTGTAACTGGTCTCATTCCCTACAGTAGTTCTTGCTCCATCCCCTAATTCTAGAACTGTCTTATATTTCTAGCACCCTGCCATAGATCAAGCACCCTTTTATAGCTTGGCTTCCTCTCTATCCCTAGCACTCTCCCTGTAGCTCTGGCACTCCTTGTATCCCTGGCACCCTCTACATTGTAGCACCCATCCTGCAGGTTTGGTACCCTCACAGTAACTCTGGCATCCTTTCTGTAGCATTAGTACCTCACTACCGTATAACTTTGGTACCTTTTCTGTAGCTTTTACTCATTTTCTGCAGCTCTGCATCCTCCCTTTATCACTGGCACCCTTCCTGTAGCTCTAGCATTTGCCCTGTAACTTTGGCACTCTCCCTGTAGGTCTAGCACCCTCCCTCTAATTGTATCACCTCCTTGTAGCTCTAGCAGCTCCCTGTAGTTCAAGCACCATCATTGTAGCTGAGCTTCCTTAAAGTAGACAGCTTTTAGTGTCAGTAGCTGGATCCCCTTCACTCTACAGGTTAGTATTTCAACATGTAGGCTGAGGACTAGTAGTTTTGTGCATTGCTTGTGTGCATATGGTTGCATTCAAGTTTGGGTACAGGTTGGCATTTGTATGCAGGTGGGTTGGTTGGTGTGGTTGCATGTAGGTGGTTGAGAGGATTGGGTCTCATTCCAGTGGATGGCTTGATTTCGTTGTATGCTGGTGGGTGAGGTTATTTGCAAGTAGGTAGGTAGCCTGTACGCATGCATATGGATGGTTGGGTGTGGTTATCTGCAGGTGGATGTGATTGCTTGTGGTTGGGTGGGGATGGATGCATGGATGTGGGCAGGTGGTGTTGCTGGGTAGGTTTTTTTTATATAGAGGTTGATAGTTGTGATAGCTTTCTGGATTGTGGGTTGTGGTTGCAAAGGTAGTTGTGTGATGTTATGCTGTTTACATGTAGGTAAGACTAGTATGCTGCAGTAGCACAGGAAAATATAGTCAAGAATAGTGAGTTGTGTCAGTTATTTATAGTAGAGTGTTTTGTGTGAGATGAACAGTGTGTGTTATTGGACTGAGTTTTTTCAACTTGCATATTGGTTAGATAGAAAGGACAGACAGCAACATAGGCAAAGAAGGGGAACTGGACATCCACCACTGCTAAACCCTCTGATACTTGGGTGTTAGCATCCTTGGTTGATGCTTGACTGCCAAGTACTACCTATCTCTTGTAGAGAAAGTTATCAGAATCATACCACTCATCACTTGATAGTCTTATCTTCTCAATATGCTCTCTGAAATCTAGTTTCTTATTTTTGATGTGTAAATCTTTTTATAGTCCATTTTCTATCATTTATCCATGTTGGGCCTTTTTAAGGCACCACTGATGAATCCATCCTTGACCTGTAACGTATTTGCTCAAAGCCATTAAGTTTATTAAAATCCTTTAGGTTCATTTCTGTCCGTTTGTAAATTGTGTCCAAGTCTTTTTGCATCTCCATCTGATCAAATCATTTTGCTTACTTTGGTATCATCAGGGAGAGTTGATGGGGAACAAATGTATAGTTTGCTAGTCAGTGATACTTTGTCAACCAGTAAGGCAGCTAGGTAAGTTTTGTGTTGGCTGGATTTAATCCTTAGAAACCACTTGTGGTAGCTAATCATTAGTTTTGGTAGTCAATCATGGTTTGTGGAAGCCAGTCATAGTTTTTAGTTGCTAGTTATGGTTTGTGGTGGTCAGTTATGGTTTGGGGTGCATATTAGCCAGTTAAGGTTTTTGGTAGCTGGTTATGTTTTGTGGTCCTCAGTTATGGTTTTTGGCAGTCATTTATACCTTACAGCAGCCATTTATAGTTTATGGTAGCTAATTATGGTTTGTGATAGCCAGTCATAGTTTGTGACAGCTAGTTAAACTTTGTGGCAGATGGTTATAGTTTTGACAACTTGCTATAGTTTTGACTACATGTTATGGTTTGTGGTAACTAATTATAGTTTTGGCTGCTAGTTATGTTTTGCAAAAACTTTGTTTGTGATAGCCAGTTTTATTAAGATTGTTTGTGGTAGCCAGTTTTATTAAGTTTGTGGTAGCCAGTTTTATCAAGTTTGTTTGTGGTAGCCAGTTTTATTAAGCTTGTTTGTGGTAGCCAGTTTTATTAAGTGTGGGATAATCACTTACAGTTTGTGGCAACCAGTTATAGTTTGTGGTAGCTTGTTATGATTGGTAGGTATGGTTTGTGGTGGCCAGTTATGATTTGTTGTAGGGATTGATATTTTGTGGTTTACAGTCAAAGTTTGTGGCTGCCACTTAAGTTGTGTGGCAGCTTTATAGCTGTAGCAGTTAGTTATAGTGTGTTGTAGTCAGCTATGATTTGTGGTAGCTACTTTGATTTAGGTGGATAGAGAGGTTTGTGGCAGCCACTTTTGGATTGAGGTTGGTAGTTGTAATTTATAGTGGCCAGTTTTCGTTTGTAGCAGCCATGTATACCAGATGGGAGGCAAAATTACAGCAGCCAGGTAGAGTTTGTGGTAACAAGTTAGGTTTTGTGGCCTCAGGTTACAGTTGTCTTAGTATGTTATGGTTTGTGGTAGCCAGTTTTATTAAGTTTGTGGTAGCCAGTTTTATTAAGATTGTTTGTGGTAGCCAGTTTTATTAAGCTTGTTTGTGTAGCCAGTTTTATTAAGTTTGTGGTAGCCAGTTTTATTAAGTTTGTGGTAGCCAGTTTTATTAAGTTTGTGGTAGCCAGTTTTATTAAGATTGTTTGTGGTAGCCAGTTTTATTAAGTTTGTGGTAGCCAGTTTTATTAAGTTTGTGGTAGCCAGTTTTATTAAGTTTGTGGTAGCCAGTTATACCATGTGGCAGTCATTTATACCTTACAGCAGCCATTTATAGTTTATGGTAGCTAATTATGGTTTGTGATAGCCAGTTTTATTAAGATTGTTTGTGGTAGCCAGTTTTATTAAGCTTGTTTGTGTAGCCAGTTTTATTAAGTTTGTGGTAGCCAGTTTTATTAAGTTTGTGGTAGCCAGTTTTATTAAGTTTGTGGTAGCCAGTTTTATTAAGATTGTTTGTGGTAGCCAGTTTTATCAAGTTTGTTTGTGGTAGCCAGTTTTATTAAGCTTGTTTGTGTAGCCAGTTTTATTAAGATTGTTTGTGGTAGCCAGTTTTATTAAGATTGTTTGTGGTAGCCAGTTTTATTAAGCTTGTTTGTGTAGCCAGTTTTATTAAGTTTGTGGTAGCCAGTTTTATTAAGATTGTTTGTGGTAGCCAGTTTTATTAAGCTTGTTTGTGTAGCCAGTTTTATTAAGATTGTTTGTGGTAGCCAGTTTTATTAAGTTTGTGGTAGCCAGTTTTATTAAGTTTGTGGTAGCCAGTTTTATTAAGTTTGTGGTAGCCAGTTTTATTAAGATTGTTTGTGGTAGCCAGTTTTATTAAGTTTGTGGTAGCCAGTTTTATTAAGATTGTTTGTGGTAGCCAGTTTTATTAAGCTTGTTTGTGTAGCCAGTTTTATTAAGTTTGTGGTAGCCAGTTTTATTAAGTTTGTGGTAGCCAGTTTTATTAAGTTTGTGGTAGCCAGTTTTATTAAGTTTGTGGTAGCCAGTTTTATTAAGATTGTTTGTGGTAGCCAGTTATACCATGTGGCAGTCATTTATACCTTACAGCAGCCATTTATAGTTTATGGTAGCTAATTATGGTTTGTGATAGCCAGTCATAGTTTGTGACAGCTAGTTAAACTTTGTGGCAGATGTTATAGTTTTGACAACTTGCTATAGTTTTGACTACATGTTATGGTTTGTGGTAACTAATTATAGTTTTGGCTGCTAGTTATGTTTTGCAAAAACTTTGTTTGTGATAGCCAGTTTTATTAAGTTTGTGGTAGCCAGTTTTATTAAGTGTGGGATAATCACTTACAGTTTGTGGCAACCAGTTATAGTTTGTGGTAGCTTGTTATGATTGGTAGGTATGGTTTGTGGTGGCCAGTTATGATTTTTAGTAGCTGGTTGTAATTTGTGATATTTGTGGAAGCTAGTTATTGTTTGTGGTAGCCAGTTTTATTAAGTTTGTGGTAGCCAGTTTTATTAAGTTTGTGGTAGCCAGTTTTATTAAGATTGTTTGTGGTAGCCAGTTTTATTAAGTTTGTGGTAGCCAGTTTTATTAAGATTGTTTGTGGTAGCCAGTTTTATTAAGCTTGTTTGTGTAGCCAGTTTTATTAAGTTTGTGGTAGCCAGTTTTATTAAGCTTGTTTGTGTAGCCAGTTTTATTAAGTTTGTGGTAGCCAGTTTTATTAAGTTTGTGGTAGCCAGTCAAGTTTTATGGAAGTCAGTTAAGGTTTGTGGTAGGCAGTTGAGGTTTATGGTAGTTCAGTTGAAGTTTATGGATACCAGTTATAGTGTAAGGTGGCCAGTTATGTTTGGTAACCAATTTTTTTTTTTTTTTTTTATACTTTGTCGCTGTCTCCCGCGTTTGCGAGGTAGCGCAAGAAAACAGACGAAAGAAATGGCCCCCCCCCCCATACACATGTATATACATACGTCCACACACGCAAATATACATACCTACACAGCTTTCCATGGTTTACCCCAGACGCTTCTCATGCCTTGATTCAATCCACTGACAGCACGTCAACCCCAGTATACCACATCGCTCCAATTCACTCTATTCCTTGCCCTCCTTTCACCCTTCTGCATGCTCAGGCCCCGATCACACAAAATCTTTTTCACTCCATCTTTCCACCTCCAATTTGGTCTCCCTCTTCTCCTCGTTCCCTCCACCTCCGACACATATATCCTCTTGGTCAATCTTTCCTCACTCATTCTCTCCATGTGCCCAAACCACTTCAAAACACCCTCTTCTGCTCTCTCAACCACGCTCTTTTTATTTCCACACATCTCTCTTACCCTTACGTTACTTACTCGATCAAACCACCTCACACCACACATTGTCCTCAAACATCTCATTTCCAGTACATCCATCCTCCTACGCACAACTCTATCCATAGCCCACGCCTCGCAACCATACAACATCGTTGGAACCACTATTCCTTCAAACATACCCATTTTTGCTTTCCGAGATAATGTTCTCGACTTCCACACATTCTTCAAGGCCCCCAGAATTTTCGCCCCCTCCCCCATCCTATGATCCACTTCCGCTTCCATGGTTCCATCCGCTGCCAGATCCACTCCCAGATATCTAAAACACTTCACTTCCTCCAGTTTTTCTCCATTCAAACTCACCTCCCAATTGACTTGACCCTCAACCCTACTGTACCTAATAACCTTGCTCTTATTCACATTTACTCTTAACTTTCTTCTTCCACACACTTTACCAAACTCAGTCACCAGCTTCTGCAGTTTCTCACATGAATCAGCCACCAGCGCTGTATCATCAGCGAACAACAACTGACTCACTTCCCAAGCTCTCTCATCCCCAACAGACTTCATACTTGCCCCTCTTTCCAAAACTCTTGCATTTACCTCCCTAACAACCCCATCCATAAACAAATTAAACAACCATGGAGACATCACACACCCCTGCCGCAAACCTACATTCACTGAGAACCAATCACTTTCCTCTCTTCCTACACGTACACATGCCTTACATCCTCGATAAAAACTTTTCACTGCTTCTAACAACTTTCCTCCCTCACCATATATTCTTAATACCTTCCACAGAGCATCTCTATCAACTCTATCATATGCCTTCTCCAGATCCATAAATGCTACATACAAATCCATTTGCTTTTCTAAGTATTTCTCACATACATTCTTCAAAGCAAACACCTGATCCACACATCCTCTACCACTTCTGAAACCACACTGCTCTTCCCCAATCTGATGCTCTGTGCATGCCTTCACCCTCTCAGTCAATACCCTCCCATATAATTTACCAGGAATACTCAACAAACTTATACCTCTGTAATTTGAGCACTCACTCTTATCCCCTTTGCCTTTGTACAATGGCACTATGCACGCATTCCGCCAATCCTCAGGCACCTCACCATGAGTCATACATACATTAAATAACCTTACCAACCAGTCAACAATACAGTCACCCCCTTTTTTAATAAATTCCACTGCAATACCATCCAAACCTGCTGCCTTGCCGGCTTTCATCTTCCGCAAAGCTTTCACTACCTCTTCTCTGTTTACCAAATCATTTTCCCTAACCCTCTCACTTTGCACACCACCTCGACCAAAACACCCTATATCTGCCACTCTATCATCAAACACATTCAACAAACCTTCAAAATACTCACTCCATCTCCTTCTCACATCACCACTACTTGTTATCACCTCCCCATTTGCGCCCTTCACTGAAGTTCCCATTTGCTCCCTTGTCTTACGCACTTTATTTACCTCCTTCCAGAACATCTTTTTATTCTCCCTAAAATTTAATGATACTCTCTCACCCCAACTCTCATTTGCCCTTTTTTTCACCTCTTGCACCTTAACCAGTTCTATTGTGTGTTAATGTTAGCCATTAATAGTTTGTAGTAGCCAGCTGTAGTTTATGGTAAACTGTGAAAATGAGCTGTTTGAGAAGAGCATGTGGTATGACTAGATGGAATAAAGAAAGAAATGAATGGGTGTATGAGAGATGTGGTATGGCAGGGAAAGCAAAGGAAATGAATTGTGGAGTGGGAGAGTGGGTGAAATGTAATACTTTGAGGAGGTTTGGGCGTGTGGAATTTGGGGAATTGGGAGTTTACATGGAGAGTGTTTGAGAGTAAGATTAATGGGGTTGGCATGAGAGGAAGATCACCTGTGACATGGGCAAGTAGAGTGGAAGAAAACTAGAGGGATAGAAATGGTGGTAGAATGCAAGGAATGGTGTATGCTAGGGAGGCATATAAGAACAGGGATAAGTGGATACTCTTTTGCTGTGCCCAACCCTGGAGAGAATAGGCATTGGAGATATAGATTGATAGGTATAGTTTTTGATGGCTAATTATGTATTGTGGTAGCCAGTTATACCATGTGGCAGTCAGTTATAGGAATTGCATCCAATTGTATGGTTGCTGTTTATGGTTTGTGGAAACCAGTTTAGTATATTGCTGCTAGGTATGGTTTGCAGACATCAGTTTTGGTTTGTAGCCATTACTTGTAGTTTGTGGTCACCAAAACAGATTTTGGTAGTTATTTTCTTTGGTAGCTGTTTATAGTTCTCGATAGAAAATTAAGGTTCATAATGGTCCCTCTGAGGCCCAGTCCTCTGTTCTTAACGCTGCCTTGCTAACGCGGGAGGTGGCGAATAGTATGAAAATATATATATATATATGTATATATATATATATATATATATATATATATATATATATATATATATATATATATATATCCCTGGGGTTAGGGGAGAAAGAATACTTCCCACGTATTCCCTGCGTGTCGTAGAAGGCGACTAAAAGGGGAGGGAGCGGGTGGCTGGAAATCCTCCCCTCTCTCTTTTTTTTTTTTCCAAAAGAAGGAACAGAGAAGGGGGCCAGGTTAGGATGTTCCCTCAAAGGCCCAGTCCTTTGTTCTTAACGCTACCTCGCTAACACGGGAAATGGCGAATAGTTTGAAAAAAAAAAAAAAAAAAAAAATGGTCATTTACGATTTGTTCACTTACGATTTGTAATAGCCAGTTACAGTTTGTAATAGTCATTAAAGGGTTGTGGAATTCACTTATTGTGTGTGACTTTTAGATGTTGTCAGAACTTCTGAGTAACACATATATGTAATGTCAAGGTATGCTTTGTTTTGTCTCTTAGGCAAAATCGCTAGGAAGGATTTTCTTGTACCATTGTGAAAAATTTTTGTTGCTGAAAATGAGGAATAGTAAAATTCAAACAAGTGCAAATTAATCCATGATTGCATTGACTGTGTTGATACCCATAATGTTTTACATTACTGGAAATAGGACTTTGACCCTTAACCCTTTCACTTTGGCACTCACCACCCACCTCTGTGTGGTGGAATTTTGAAAATTCAGGAAAAAAATTTATATTTGTACTTATATTTTGACTCAAGCAGTGAATAGAGTACTTACCTCTGATTACAAATTTATGAGCTCATTTGGATGTAGCTATTATGTGTGTAAAAGGTGAGACCATATACTTCATAGCTGTAGTGAAAGATGTAGATTTAAAGGTAGGCTTTCGTTTAGAAATGAGATAGTTAACCATTACTGTTTGAACAAATGAATAAAATATTGAATTATTTGAGCATTATAGTAAGTCCTTAAGCACAGCAGTACCACTCTTGAGCATGGTAGTATGTTGTTTGATCATGACACTATGATCCTTGAGTATGACAGCATGATTATTGGTTATGATGACCTGACCTTTGATGTTCCTTGTAAGGGTCAGATCATAGGCATACTCAGGAGCCAGGCTTAGAAGGTTTCAGTCCAGTTGGCCCTGGAGTAAAAGAATGGCATACAGTTATAATTATTGGACTTGTAGAAGAATGGGAAAACAGCACATCATCTTCTATGGTGGAAGAAACAGATGTTAATGAAAGTTCTTGTGATTGAAAAAAAAAACTTTCCAAGAACTGAGGTCTTGCCCGTTTTATTCTTTGTGGGTGTTTGTTGTTCATGGATAAGTGCAAAGATGTCAGTAGTATGAAACTAATAGGCCTCTTAACTATATTAAAGAATGCAATCCTTCTCTGTCCTCTTACTCCTTTCTATGCTTCATCTTCACCATTGAACCCTCCCCTCCCCACACCACCTTTGCCAAGCCATGACCAGTGACCCACATCTCATCATGACCAGTGACCCTGCTCTTCATGATGCCATTAACATTTATAATGCTTCTTCTATTCATTGTAGCATCATGCTCATTCATTCAATTCTCACCACCCCAATTTCTCCAGTAACCTTGTTTTCTCATCCATCACCAGTGACCCCCCTCCCCCCTCCCCATATGATCCCCTTTTTCCCCATTATTATTGGTGACATTTCTGTGAATCCCCATTTTCACTAGCAAACCTCCTTTCAGTCCCAAAGACCCTCCTTTCAGTCCCAAAGACCCCTTCTTTCCTCAACTGAATTTAATATCTTTCTTATCCATTTCTCCATTATCTTCAACAGTCTCCCTTCTTTTCAAAGCCAAATAAGTACCACTAACCCTGCCCATGTTTACAAATGACCCATCACACCTCTCATCAAATGCATTGAAAGGTACAGATTCAAATGATGTGTAATAAAAGAAGGAAACCAAGCAACGAGTAGTGAACTAGAAGTTGGGGTTAGAGGGTTGACTGGTATGGATTTAAATTAAGGTTTGATTGTTGGGGCTTTAGAACATGCTTAAAACATTTTTGCCCAGTACACCCTTATGCATTGACTTATGAGGCATCACCCATGCTGATGATTATGTATTGCATGATATTAAAGTAAATTAGAAATGTGTGATATCAAAATATAAGTTAAACACAGACATCTTCCATTTACAGTTTTATTACATTTAGCACATTATATAACTGGCTGTACTTTATATATTGTGTGTGTGTGTGATTACTAGTGATGCACTGATACTGAAATCTTAGCACTGATACTGAAATCTTAGCCGATACTGATACTGGTTTTTAGTGCCAACACCAGTACCTTTTGGGGAAAAAATAGTAGTTTGTGTATTTTGTTTTTGTTTTTTGAAGACAAGAATAAAGATCATTTTGAAACCAAATGTTTACAAGACCTTTTATTTATTAAGGAGAGGTAAGAAAAAAAAAAGGTTGCAAATATACTCTATTTTGACTACAGTGAACCAGAAGAATGGAAGTGAACATGATATAGTACATTTATTCATCAAAGCATGTAGGTTGCTGAAGTCATTCATAGAAATAGATGAATATCAAAAAATGTTTTAGAATTTCCTCTTAAAATTTATTTCAGATTTGATACTTATAAAGGTTTGAACATAGGTTTGTAGTTCACTGATGAAAACACGTAGACTAATCTCATTATTTTCAAGCATAAAGAAATAAGAAAGTGGACAAACCTGAATAACACAAATATCATGAAGCATTATTTTGAAAATATATGCTGTATATTGCTCTTCATTTTTTTATGAGCAGTGGTAAACCGATGAAATAAGTTACATCATATACAATAGTTTTTACCAGAGAGAGAGAGAGAGAGAATCACAAAAGAAGAATTTTTTCTTGACATTTCACATTCTTTTTTGAATTGTCATTTATGTTTAGTTATATTGATTTTCAACACCATTGGCCAAAATTGTGCTGATGCATCATCAAAGTTGGTCAGTACTGTCAATACTGATTTGTTGATACATTACTAGGAATTACATCCCAGTACTTGTGATTACCTATTTGTACTGCATAGAAAGGGAGTTTTACACTAATGGGGTCCCATTTCTTGAACATTCTCTGTTATATTACTGTAAAAATTTCTGTTAGCTGTCAACGTTAACCATGACTTCATTCATTTCATTCCATTCATCTACTAGTCTTGTACTATAAAAGCACTTCTGCATATCTGTGTGAAAAAGTTTCTTGCTTGATATCATATCCTTTTCCTCAGGCTTGTCTATCCATATGTCTTTCTAAGAATGGTGTACTGTCTTCATCATTGAGCTGTTTTAAATAATTTGTGATCATGTCACCCCTCACTCTTCCTTCTTCCAAGTTGGGCAGATTTTAGGGCTTTAATCTCTCATTCTAACTTAGCTATCTTTTTTCTGATACCATCTTTATTGCCTTCATCTGGACCTCTTCTGTCAGCATTTTCTGATGTTTTTAGGTCCAGTGACCAAACTTTAGAAGCATATTTTAGAGCTGACATTAGAAAAGCAAGTGGATTTGTATGAAGCATTTATGGATCTGGAGAAGGCATATGATAGAGTTGATAGAGATGCTCTGTGGAAGGTATTAAGAATATATGGTGTGGGTGGCAAGTTGTTAGAAGCAGTGAAAAGTTTTTATCGAGGATGTAAGGCATGTGTACGTGTAGGAAGAGAGGAAAGTGATTGGTTCTCAGTGAATGTAGGTTTGCGGCAGGGGTGTGTGATGTCTCCATGGTTGTTTAATTTGTTTATGGATGGGGTTGTTAGGGAGGTGAATGCAAGAGTTTTGGAAAGAGGGGCAAGTATGAAGTCTGTTGTGGATGAGAGAGCTTGGGAAGTGAGTCAGTTGTTGTTTGCTGATGATACAGCGCTGGTGGCTGATTCATGTGAGAAACTGCAGAAGCTGGTGACTGAGTTTGGTAAAGTGTGTGAAAGAAGAAAGTTAAGAGTAAATGTAAATAAGAGCAAGGTTATTAGGTTCAGTAGGGTTGAGGGTCAAGTCAATTGGGAGGTAAGTTTGAATGGAGAAAAAGTGGAGGAAGTAAAGTGTTTTAGATATCTGGGAGTGGATCTGGCAGCGGATGGAACCATGGAAGCGGAAGTGAATCATAGGATGGGGGAGGGGGCGAAAATTCTGGGAGCCTTGAAGAATGTGTGGAAGTCGAGAACATTATCTCGGAAAGCAAAAATGGGTATGTTTGAAGGAATAGTGGTTCCAACAATGTTGTATGGTTGCGAGGCGTGGGCTATGGATAGAGTTGTACGCAGGAGGGTGGATGTGCTGGAAATGAGATGTTTGAGGACAATGTGTGGTGTGAGGTGGTTTGATCGAGTAAGTAATATAAGGGTAAGAGAGATGTGTGGAAATAAAAAGAGTGTGGTTGAGAGAGCAGAAGAGGGTGTTTTGAAATGGTTTGGGCACATGGAGAGAATGAGTGAGGAAAGATTGACCAAGAGGATATATGTGTCGGAGGTGGAGGGAACGAGGAGAAGTGGGAGACCAAATTGGAGGTGGAAAGATGGAGTGAAAAAGATTTTGAGTGATTGTGGCCTGAACATGCAGGAGGGTGAAAGGCGGGCAAGGAATAGAGTGAATTGGATCGATGTGGTATACCGGGGTTGACGTGCTGTCAGTGGATTGAATCAGGGCATGTGAAGCGTCTGGGGTAAACCTTGGAAAGCTGTGTGGGGCCTGGATGTGGAAAGGGAGCTGTGGTTTCGGGCATTATTGCATGACAGCTGGAGACTGAGTGTGAACAAATGAGGCCTTTGTTGTCTTTTCCTAGCGCTACCCCGCACACATGACAGGGGAGGGGGACGGTATTCCATGTGTGGTGAGGTGGCGATGGGAATGAATAAAGGTAGACAGTGTGAATTGTGTGCATGGGTATATATGTATGTGTCTGTGTGTGTATATATATACGTGTACATTGAGATGTATAGGTATGTATATTTGTGTGTGTGGACGTGTGTGTATATACATGTGTATGGGGGTGGGTTGTGCCATTTCTTTCGTCTGTTTCCTTGCGCTACCTCGCAAACGCGGGAGACAGCGACAAAGCAAAATAAATAAAAATAATAAATGAATATTGTGTAGGATACAAACAGCTTGTGAATTATTTCCTCATCTGTATCAGTATCCTTGGAAGCTGTTCTAATATGTGCCAGAAGAAATTTTTTTCTTGTATACTATTATACTAAAGTAGGACTCTCATGACAGGTTAGGGATAATGTCAACTTTCTAGTCCTTTCCACACAGATTCCTGAAGATTATATTGAGAGGATAATCATATTTAGGTCTTTCATTGTGTCTCATCCTCGTTACTTTATATTTGCTTGGGCTGAATTTTGTCAACCATGTATCAGACCAACTTTGGAATTTACCTAGGTCCCCTTGTAAGTATATGCAATCCTGCTCACTTTTAAGTGCCCTCATGACCTTTGCATGTGTGATGTCTCCATGATTGTTTAATTTGTTTATGGGTGGGGTGGTTAGGGAGGTAAATGCAAGAGTTTTGGAGAGAGGGGTGAGTATGAAGTCTGTTTGGGATGAGAGGGCTTGGGAAGTGAGTCAGTTGCTGTTTGCCAGTGATACAGCACTGGTGGATGATTCAAGTGAGAAACAGTAGAAGTTGGTGACTGAGTTTGGAAAAGTGTGTGAAAGGAGAAAGTTGAGAGTAAATATGAATAAGAGCAAGGTTATTAGGTTCAGCAGGGTTGAGAGATAAATTAATTGGGATGTAAGTTTAAATGGAGAAAAAATGGAGGAAGTGAAGTGTTTTAGATATCTGGGAGTAGATTTAGCAGCACATGGAACCATGGAAATGGAAGCGATTCACAGGATGGGCGAAGGGGCAATGAAGAATGTTTGGAAAGAGAGAATGTTTTTTTTTTTTTTTTTTTTTTTTTTTTTTTTTTTTTTTTTTATACTTTGTCGCTGTCTCCCGCGTTTGCGAGGTAGCGCAAGGAAACAGACGAAAGAAATGGCCCAACCCCCCCCCCCATACACATGTACATACACACGTCCAGACACGCAAATATACATACCTACACAGCTTTCCATGGTTTACCCCAGACGCTTCACATGCCTTGCTTCAATCCACTGACAGCACGTCAACCCCTGTATACCACATGACTCCAATTCACTCTATTTCTTGCCCTCCTTTCACCCTCCTGCATGTTCAGGCCCCGATCACACAAAATCTTTTTCACTCCATCTTTCCACCTCCAATTTGGTCTCCCTCTTCTCCTCGTTCCCTCCACCTCCGACACATATATCCTCTTGGTCAATCTCTCCTCACTCATTCTCTCCATGTGCCCAAACCATTTCAAAACACCCTCTTCTGCTCTCTCGACCACGCTCTTTTTATTTCCACACATCTCTCTTACCCTTACGTTACTTACTCGATCAAACCACCTCACACCACACATTGTCCTCAAACATCTCATTTCCAGCACATCCATCCTCCTGCGCACATCTCTATCCATAGCCCACGCCTCGCAACCATACAGCATTGTTGGAACCACTATTCCCTCAAACATACCCATGTTATCTCAGAGAAAAAAAATGGGTAAGTTTGAAGGAATAGTGGTTCCAACAATATTACATGGTTGCAAGACATGAACTATAGATATGGTTGTACAGAGGAGGGTGGAAGTGTTGGAAATGAAATGTTCGTGGACAATGAGTGGTGTGAGGTGGTTAGATCTGGTAAGTAATGAAAGGGTAAGAGAGATGTGTTGTAATAAAAAGTCTGTTTTCCTGGCGCTACCTCGCTGAAGTGGGGGAGTAGTGGGGCTGTTTCCTGTAGTGATGGGTAGCGCCAGGAATGGATGAATATGTACATGTGTATTTATGTATATGTCTGTATATGTGTATGTATTTGTTGACAATTATATGTATGTATATGTGCGTGTATGGGTGTTTATGTACATATATGTGTATATGAGTGGATAGCTGTTCCACATCCAGGCCCCACAGACCTTTCCATGGTTTACCCCAGACTCTTCACATGCTCTGGTTCAATCCATTGACAGCACGTTGACCAGAGTATACCACATCATTTCACTACACTCTATTCCTTGCATGCCTTTCACCCTCCTGTGTGTTCAGGCCCAGTCGCTCAAAATCTTTTTCACTCCATCCTTCCACCTCCAATTTGGTCTCCCGCTTTTCCCTCTTCCCTCCACCTCTGACACATATATCCTCTATGTCAATCTTTCCTCACTCATTCTGTCCATGTGTCCAAACCATTTCAACACACCCTCTTCTGCTCTCTCAACCACACTCTTAGGACCACACATCTTTCTCACCCTTTCATTACTTACTTGATCAAACCCCCTCACACCACATATTGTCCTCAAACATTTCATTTCCAACACATCCAAATTCATTCAGATAGGATTCCATATCTTCAGACAAATCATTCACATAGATCAGGAAGAGTAGTGGTCCCAAAACTGAATCATGGAACACTCCAGTGGTGACCTCCACCCATTTAGAGAAGGCTCTTATGAGAGTTATCCCTTGTTTTCTTCAATTAAGATAGTTTTTTATTGACTGGAGGAGTCTCCTCCTTAATCAAGCCTGGTATTCCATCTTCTTAATCAGCCTCCCTTAGTTTTTTATTGACTGGAGGAACCTCTTCCATATTCTTGCGTGGTATTCCACCTGTTAATCAGCCTCCCATACAATATTGTCAGATGCCTATTGGCAGTCAAGATGTATGCAGTGTACCCAGCCTTCCCTTTTATCTAAGACATAGCGCACTTTTACATAGAATTCCAAAAGGTTCATTAATCATGACTTCCTTTCCCTAAAACCATGTTACGAATCCCTTAGGTTATTTTTCCTTTGCAGAAAGTTATCCATTTGCTTTCTTATTAATTTTTTCACACTTGTCAAGGAGACTAGTCTGTAGTTTGTCACCTCTTCCTAGTCTTCTTTCTTACAGATTGGTATGCCAATTTGTCCTTTTCTACTTCCTTAAGCTCTTTGCCCTTATCCAGTGACATCTTGAACAGTATTTCTAAAGGTTTGTCGAATGTATCTGCATGCATCTTTAGCTCATTAGGTGAAATTTCATCTGGACCATGAGCTCTGTGTGCATTTAAGACCTTTTATTATTTTGTTAATGTCTTCTTTAGACGTATCAACATTTTTTAAAGCCTCATCCCCATCCCGTCTCAGTAGTTAAGGCTATAGTGTCTTCAACTATGAAAATACTTTTGAACTTGTCATTCAGTCTCTCGCATATCTTTATATCATCCTTTATTGTTTATCCTCTCTGAATTCCTGAATCCGTTTAGCTGCTCTTTAAATAACAATCTGCTTCTGACAGATTTTTGGAAAAGTTTTGCTGTTACTTCCCTTATCTACAATATTCTTTTCAAATTTTTTTGTTCATCTTTTATCCTGCTATCCTCATTCCTTGCTGTGTTATACCTTGCATAAGCTGGCTGCCTTGATTCTGCCTGTATCTCTGCCATTGCACATCTCTAAGCTCCCTTGGTATTTAACATCTTTAATTAATACATTCTTCCTTGTTTACAAACCTTCCCTCTGTATGTGAGGTTAGAGGTGCATGTGTGCTCACTCCTTTGTTGTAAATATCACAGAACCTATCACCACAGCACCCTGGTTCCTGGCTACTGAACTCCATATCCCATTCACTGTTACCAAAGAAATTGATAAGTTCTGTGTGTGTTCTGCAATTATATCTCAAGTCCTGTTTCATCTTTGATCTTTTATCTTCCTCATTGTCCACATAATCAAATTTAAGCATTACATTTTCACTTTTTCCAAGTGATTTATCATGTATATGATATTTTTGATATCCATTCTAGTCTTTTTTTTTTTTTTTTTTCATACTATTCACCATTTCCCACGTTAGCAAGGTAGCATTACGAACAGAGGACTGGGCCTCTGAGGGAACACCCCCACCTGGCCCCCCCCTCTGTTCCCCTTTTTGGAAAATTAAAAAAAAAAAGAAGAGGGGAGGATTTCCAGCCCACTGCTCCCTTCCCTTTTAGTCGGCTTCTACGACACGCAGGGAATACGTGGTAAGTATTCTTTCTCCCCTATCCCCAGGGATAACTTTTGATATATATATGTATATATATATATATATATTTTTTTTTTTTTTTACTTTGTCGCTGTCTCCCGCGTTTGCGAGGTAGCGCAAGGAAACAGACGAAAGAAATGGCCCAACCCCCCCCCCCCATACACATGTATATACATACGTCCACACACGCAAATATACATACCTACACAGCTTTCCATGGTTTACCCCAGACGCTTCACATGTCTTGATTCAATCCACTGACAGCACGTCAACCCCGGTATACCACATTGCTCCAATTCACTCTATTCCTTGCCCTCCTTTCACCCTCCTGCATGTTCAGGCCCCGATCACACAAAATCTTTTTCACTCCATCTTTCCACCTCCAATTTGGTCTCCCTCTTCTCCTCGTTCCCTCCACCTCCGACACATATATCCTCTTGGTCAACCTTTCCTCACTCATTCTCTCCATGTGCCCAAACCATTTCAAAACACCCTCTTCTGCTCTCTCAACCACGCTCTTTTTATTTCCACACATCTCTCTCACCCTTACGTTACTTACTCGATCAAACCACCTCACACCACACATTGTCCTCAGACATCTCATTTCCAGCACATCCATCCTCCTGCGCACAACTCTATCCATAGCCCACGCCTCGCAACCATACAACATTGTTGGAACCACTATTCCTTCAAACATACCCATTTTTGCTTTCCGAGATAATGTTCTCGACTTCCACACATTCTTCAAGGCTCCCAGAATTTTCGCCCCCTCCCCCACCCTATGGTCCACTTCTGCTTCCATGGTTCCATCCGCTGCCAGATCCACTCCCAGATATCTAAAACACTTCACTTCCTCCAGTTTTTCTCCATTCAAACTCACCTCCCAATTTACTTGACCCTCAACCCTACTGTACCTAATAACCTTGCTCTTATTCACATTTACTCTTAACTTTCTTCTTCCACACACTTTATCAAACTCCGTCACCAGCTTCTGCAGTTTCTCACATGAATCAGCCACCAGCGCTGTATCATCAGCGAACAACAACTGACTCACTTCCCAAGCTCTCTCATCCCCAACAGACTTCATACTTGCCCCTCTTTCCAAAACTCTTGCCTTTACCTCCCTAACAACCCCATCCATAAACAAATTAAACAACCATGGAGACATCACACACCCCTGCCGCAAACCTACATTCACTGAGAACCAATCACTTTCCTCTCTTCCTACATGTACACATGCCTTACATCCTCGATAAAAACTTTTCACTGCTTCTAACAACTTCCCTCCCACACCATATATTCTTAATACCTTCCACAGAGCATCTCTATCAACTCTATCATATGCCTTCTCCAGATCCATAAATGCTACATACAAATCCATTTGCTTTTCTAAGTATTTCTCACATACATTCTTCAAAGCAAACACCTGATCCACACATCCTCTACCACTTCTGAAACCACACTGCTCTTCCCCAATCTGATGCTCTGTACATGCCTTCACCCTCTCAATCAATACCCTCCCATACAATTTACCAGGAATACTCAACAAACTTATACCTCTGTAATTTGAGCACTCACTCTTATCCCCTTTTCCTTTGTACAATGGCACTATGCACGCATTCCTCCAATCCTCAGGCACCTCACCATGAGTCATACATACATTAAATAACCTTACCAACCAGTCAACAATACAGTCACCCCCTTTTTTAATAAATTCCACTGCAATACCATCCAAACCTGCTGCCTTGCCGGCTTTCATCTTCCGCAAAGCTTTCACTACCTCTTCTCTGTTTACCAAATCGTTTTCCCTAACCCTCTCACTTTGCACACCACCTCGACCAAAACACCCTATATCTGCCACTCTATCATCAGACACATTCAACAAACCTTCAAAATACTCACTCCATCTCCTTCTCACATCACCACTACTTGTTATCACCTCCCCATTTGCGCCCTTCACTAAAGTTCCCATTTGCTCCCTTGTCTTACGCACTTTATTTACCTCCTTCCAGAACATCTTTTTATTTATATATATATATATATATATATATATATATATATATATATATATATATATATATATATATATATATATATATATGTATATATTTTTTTTTTCTTTTTTTTTTTAATAATTTCTCGCTGTCTCCCGCGTTTGCAAGGTAGCGCAAGGAAACAGACGAAAGAAATGGCCCAACCCCCCCCCATACACATGTATATACATACGTCCACACACGTAAATATACATACCTACACAGCTTTCCATGGTTTACCCCAGACGCTTCACATGCCTTGATTCAATCCACTGACAGCACGTCAACCCCGGTATACCACATCGCTCCAATTCACTCTATTCCTTGCCCTCCTTTCACCCTCCTGCATGTTCAGGCCCCGATCACACAAAATCTTTTTCACTCCATCTTTCCACCTCCAATTTGGTCTCCCTCTTCTCCTTGCTCCCTCCACCTCCGACACATATATCCTCTTGGTCAATCTTTCCTCACTCATCCTCTCCATGTGCCCAAACCACTTCAAAACACCCTCTTCTGCTCTCTCAACCACGCTCTTTTTATTTCCACACATCTCTCTTACCCTTACGTTACTCACTCGATCAAACCACCTCACACCACACATTGTCCTCAAACATCTCATTTCCAGCACATCCATCCTCCTGCGCACAACTCTATCCATACCCCACGCCTTGCAATCATACAACATTGTTGGAACCACTATTCCTTCAAACATACCCATTTTTGCTTTCCGAGATAATGTTCTCGACTTCCACACATTCTTCAAGGCCCCCAGAATTTTCGCCCCCTCCCCCACCCTATGATCCACTTCCGCTTCCATGGTTCCATCCGCTGCCAGATCCACTCCCAGATATCTAAAACACTTCACTTCCTCCAGTTTTTCTCCATTCAAACTCACCTCCCAATTGACTTGACCCTCAACCCTACTGTACCTAATAACCTTGCTCTTATTCACATTTACTCTTAACTTTCTTCTTCCACACACTTTACCAAACTCAGTCACCAGCTTCTGCAGTTTCTCACATGAATCAGCCACCAGCGCTGTATCATCAGCGAACAACTGACTCACTTCCCAAGCTCTCTCATCCCCAACATACTTCATATTTTTTTATTATACTTTGTCGCTGTCTCCCGCGTTTGCGAGGTATATATATATATATATATATATATATATATATATATATATATTTTTTTTGCTTTGTCGCTGTTTCCCGCGTTTGCAAGGTAGCACAAGGAAACAGACGAAAGAAATGGCCCAACCCACCCCCATACACATGTATATACATACGTCCACACACGCAAATATACATACCTACACAGCTTTCCATGGTTTACCCCAGACGCTTCACATGCCCTGACTCGATCCACTGACAGCACGTCAACCCTGGTATGCCACATCGATCCAATTCACTCTATTCCTTGCCCTCCTTTCACCCTCCTGCATGTTCAGGCCGCGATCACACAAAATCTTTTTCACTCCATCCTTCCACCTCTAATTTGGTCTCCCACTTCTCCTCGTTCCCTCCACCTCCAACACATATATCCTCTTGGTCAATCTTTCCTCACTCATTCTCTCCATGTGCCCAAACCATTTCAAAACACCCTCTTCTGCTCTCTCAACCGCGCTCTTTTTATTTCCACACATCTCTCTTACCCTTACGTTACTTACTCGATCAAATCACCTCACACCACACATTGTCCTCAAACATCTCATTTCCAGCACATCCATCCTCCTGCGCACAACTCTATCCATAGCCCACGCCTCGCAACCATACAACATTGTTGGAACCACTATTCCTTCAAACATACCCATTTTTGCTTTCCGAGATAATGTTCTCGACTTCCACACATTCTTCAAGGCTCCCAGAATTTTCGTCCCCTCCCCCACCCTATGATCCACTTCCACTTCCATGGTTCCATCCGCTGCCAGATCCACTCCCAGATATCTAAAACACTTTACTTCCTCCACTTTTTCTCCATTCAAACTTACCTCCCAATTGACTTGACCCTCAACCCTACTGTACCTAATTACCTTGCTCTTATTCACATTTACTCTTAACTTTCTTCTTTCACACACTTTACCAAACTCAGTCACCAGCTTCTGCAGTTTCTCACATGAATCAGCCACCAGCGCTGTATCATCAGCGAACAAAAACTGACTCACTTCCCAAGCTCTCTCATCCCCAACAGACTTCATACTTGCCCCTCTTTCCAAAACTCTTGCATTCACCTCCCTAACAACCCCATCCATAAACAAATTAAACAACCATGGAGACATCACACACCCCTGCCGCAAATCTACATTCACTGAGAACCAATCACTTTCCTCTCTTCCTACACGTACACATGCCTTACATCCTCGATAAAAACTTTTCACTGCTTCTGACAACTTGCCTCCCACACCATATATTCTTAATATATATATATATATATGATTATTATACTTTTATTATTATACTTTGTCGCTGTCTCCTTCGTTTGCGAGGTAGCGCAAGGAAACAGACGAAAGAAATGGCCCAACCCCCCCCCATACACATGTATATACATACATCCACACACGCAAATATACATACCTACACAGCTTTCCATGGTTTACCCTAGACACTTCACATGCCCTGATTCAATCCACTGACAGCACATCAACCCCGGTATACCACATCGCTCCAATTCACTCTATTCCTTGCCCTCCTTTCACCCTCCTGCATGTTCATTCTCCGATCACAAAATCTTTTTCACTCCATCTTTCCACCTCCAATTTGGTCTCCCTCTTCTCCTCGTTCCCTCCACCTCCTACACATATATCCTCTTGGTCAATCTTTCCTCACTCATTCTCTCCATGTGCCCAAACCATTTCAAAACACCCTCTTCTGCTCTCTCAACCACGCTCTTTTTATTTCCACACATCTCTCTTACCCTTACGTTACTTACTCGATCCAACCACCTCGCACCACACATTGTCCTCAAACATCTCATTTCCAGCACATCCATCCTCCTGCGCACAACTCTATCCATAGCCCACGCCTCGCAACCATACAACATTGTTGGAACCACTATTCCTTCAAACATACCCATTTTTGCTTTCCGAGATAATGTTCTCGACTTCCACACATTCTTCAAGGCTCCCTGAATTTTCGCCCCCTCCCCCACCCTATGATCCACTTCCGCTTCCATGGTTCCATCTGCTGCCAGATCCACTCCCAGATATCTAAAACACTTCACTTCCTCCAGTTTTTCTCCATTCAAACTCGCCTCCCAATTGACTTGACCCTCAACCCTACTGTACCTAATAACCTTGCTCTTATTCACATTTACTCTTAACTTTCTTCTTTCACACACTTTACCAAACTCAGTCACCAGCTTCTGCAGTTTCTCACATGAATCAGCCACCAGCACTGTATCATCAGCGAACAACAACTGACTCGCTTCCCAAGCTCTCTCATCCCCAACAGACTTCATACTTGCCCCTCTTTCCAAAACTCTTGCATTCACCTCCCTAACAACCCCATCCATAAACAAATTAAACAACCATGGAGACATCGCACACCCCTGCCGCAAACCTACATTCACTGAGAACCAATCACTTTCCTCTCTTCCTACACGTACACATGCCTTACATGCCTTCCAAAAGAAGGAACAGAGAATTGGGCCAGGTGAGGGTATTCCCTCAAAGGCCCAGTCCTCTGTTCTTAACGCTACCTCGCTAATGCGGGAAATGGCGAATAGTTTGAAAGAAAGAAAAATATATATATATATATATATATTTTTTTTTTTTTTTTTTATACTTTGTCGCTGTCTCCCGCGTTTGCGAGGTAGCGCAAGGAAACAGACGAAAGAAATGGCCCAACCCCCCCCCCCATACACATGTATATACATACGTCCACACACGCAAATATACATACCTACACAGCTTTCCATGGTTTACCCCAGACGCCCCACATGCCCTGATTCAATCCACTGACAGCACGTCAACCCTGGTATACCACATCGCTCCAATTCACTCTATTCCTTGCCCTCCTTTCACCCTCCTGCATGTTCAGGCCCCGATCACACAAAATCTTTTTCACTCCATCTTTCCACCTCCAATTTGGTCTCCCTCTTCTCCTCGTTCCCTCCACCTCCGACACATATATCCTCTTGGTCAATCTTTCCTCACTCATTCTCTCCATGTGCCCAAACCACTTCAAAACACCCTCTTCTGCTCTCTCAACCACGCTCTTTTTATTTCCACACATCTCTCTTACCCTTACGTTACTCACTCGATCAAACCACCTCACACCACACATTGTCCTCAAACATCTCATTTCCCAGCACACCATACTCCTGCGCAAACTAGATCCATAGCCACGCCTCGATACCATACATACATTGTTGAACCACTATTCCTTAATACTTAACTTTTTTGCTTTCCGAGATTAATGTTCTCGACTTCACAATCATTCTTCAAGGCCCCCAGAATTTTCGCCCCCTCCCCACCTTGATCCACTTCCGTTCCATGGTTCATCCGACTGCTGCTCCACTCCCAGTATATCTATAACATACGTCAATTCCTCTAGTTTGTATCCATTCAAACTCAACCTCACAATTTGATCTTGACCCTCAAACCCTACTGTACCTAATAACCTTGGATCTTATTCACATTTACTCTTAACCTATCTTCTTACCACACACTTTACCAAACTCAGTCCCAGCTTCTGCTGTTTCTCATGAATCAGCCAACCGCGCTGTTATCATCAGCGAACAAACAAATGACTCACTTCCCAAGCTCTCTATTCACAATATATATATATATATGTTTGTTGAGGTGTTCCTGGTAAATTATATGGGAGGGGTATTGATTGAGAGGTGAAGACTTGTACAGTGCATCAGATTGGGGGGAAGAGCTTGTGGTTTCAGAAGGGGTAGAGGATGTGTGGATCAGGTGTTTGCTTTGAAGAATGATATGTGAGAACATACTTAGAAAAAGCAAACGATTTGTTATGTAGCATTTATGGATCTGGGAGAAGGCATATGATAAAGGTTCGATTAGAGATGTCTGTGGAAGGTTTTAAGAATATATGGCGTGGGAAGGCCAAGTTGTTATAGAAGCATAGTTGTGGAAAGTCTTTATCGAAGGATTGTAAGGCATGTGTTTACGTGTAGGAAGAGAGGAAATGTGGATTGGTTCTCCGTGAATGTGGTTTGCTGGCAGGGGTGTGTGATGTCTCCATGGTTGTTTTAATTTGTTTATGGTTGGGGTTGTTAGGGAGGTGGAATGCAAGGGTTTTGGAAAGAGGGGCAAGTATTGAAGTATGTTGGGGATGAGAGAGCTTGGGAAGTGAGTCAGTTGTGTTGCTGATGATACAGCGCTGGTGGCTTGTCTGATTCATGTCGAGAACTGCAGAAGCTGGTTTTGACTGAGTTTGTTTATTATTAAAGTGTGTGATTCTTTGTGAAAGAGGGGGAAAGTTAAGAGTTTATAGAGGGTGGTAGTTAATGTGATATATAAGAGCAAGGTAATTAGGTACAGTAGGGTTTTTGTTGAGGGTCAACTCAAGTCCAATTGTGAGATAAAGTTTGAATGGAGAAAAAGTGAGAGGAAGAAAAGTAAAGTGTTTTTAGATTAATCTGGTGAAGTAGGAGTGAATCTGCTTATCTGGCAGCGGATGGAACATGGAAGTGGAAGTGGATCATACGGTGGGGGTGAGGGTGGGGGGACGGGAGGGGGTAGGGTGGCGAGAGAAAATTTCTAGGAGCCTTTGAAGAATGTGTGGAAGTCGGAGGAACCATTTATCTCGGGGAGAAGAAAGCAAAAAAAACAAATGGGTATGTTTGAAGGTATAGTGGTTCCAAACAATGTTGTATGGTTGCGAGGCGCGTGGGCTATGGATAGAGTGTGCGCAGGAGGAGTACAGGAGGGGGAGGATATGGATGTTGCTGGAAGGAAAAAATGAGAATGAAGATGGAAGAAAAAATGAAAAAAAAAAAATTAATGAGAATGTTTGAGGACAATGTTGTGGGTTGTGACGCCGGTGTGGTTTTGGTGTCTTTGTTTGTGAGGGGTGGTGGGTGTGAGTTTTTGTTTGGTTTGTTTTGTGTGGTGGGTTTGTGAGTGAGGTGGTGTGAGGTGGTTTAGGGTGGTTTGAGCGAATATAAGTAACGTTAAATAAGGGTTAAATGAGAGATCAAATAAGAGAGGATGAGATGTGTTCTGTGGAAAAGGAAATAAAAAGAGCGTGTTTTTGATCGTGATTTTTTTGGTTTTTTGATTTGATTTTTGTGTTTGGAGAGAGCAGAAGAGAAAGAACAGAAGAGAAGGTAAATAAGCCAGAAGAAGCCAGAAGAAGAGGGTTGTTTTGTGAAATAATATGATTGTGTGGGTGTGGTGGTTGTTTTGTGTTTTGCAAAATGGGTTTTTTGGGCACATGGAGAGAAAATGAGTTGGGATGGAAAGAGGGACCAAGAAAGAGGATATATGTGTCGGAGGTTGGAGGGCGGGAGGATGCGGGATGACCGAGGAGAAGAGAAAGTGAAGAAGGTGGGAGGAGAGGGGAGACAAATTGTGAGGTGGTAAAAGTGGAAGTGAAAAAGATTTTGTGTGATCGGGGCTCTGATACCTGTGAACATGCAGGAGGATGAATGGGCATGGTAAGGATAGAGTGAATTGGATTGATGTGGTATACCGGGTGTTTGACGTGCTATGTCAGTGGATTGAATCAAGGGCATGTGAAGCGGTCTGGGGTAAACCATGGAAAAGCTCAGTGTAAGGTATTGTATATTTGCGTGTGTGGACGTATGTATACACATGTGTATGGGGGGGGTTGGGCCATTTCTTTCGTCTGTTTCCTTGCGCTACCTCGCAAACGCTGGGAGACAGCGACAAAGTATAAAAAAAAAAAAAATATATATATATTTTTTTTTTTTCCAAAACTATTTCGCCCATTGCCCGCATTAGCGAGGTTAGCGTTGTAAGAACAGAGGACTGGGCCTTTTTTGGAATATCCTCTCGCTCACTGGCCCCTCTGTTCCTTCTTTTGGAAAATTAAAAAAAAAAAACGAGAGGGGGGATTTTCCAGCCCCGCTCCCTCCCCTTTTTAGTCGGCCTTCTCGACACGCAGGGAATACGTGGGAAGTATTCTTAATCCCTATCCCCAGGGATATATATATATATATATTAATATATATATATCTATATATTATATATTAATATATATATATATATACTATATATATATATATATATTTATATATCATATATTTCTATATATATCATATATATTTTACTCTTTTTCAATCTCCTCAGTTAGTCTCTACATATGTCTATATGAAGTAAAGTTTCTAGTTATGAGGGTGTAACAAGTTATTGGATTGTTCAGTTGGTAAAGACCACATTGCTGTGTTTGGTGAATCTCAAGGATGATGTTTTAATTCAGGCTTTATTTGGCCGCCAAGGTCATGTACAATTGTAAGTGGCAGTGGAAAAGGGGAGGAACATTGTGGAAAAGGTTTATCTTTGACAGGACAACCCACAGTTAATGCCAAAAGCAGATGTGTGAAAGTCCTCTCTTGGTAGTGATTCTTCCCTTTACTTTCACTAAAACAAATCATTTGTGCCAAATTGGCAAACCTGAACTTTGGTGAGAAGAAAATTTAACGCGGAGAGATAAGACCATAAATGAAGCCTTAGTGTCTAAAATTCAACCTAAACTTTAAAGGATCTGTAAATAAAAATCAGGTGTGAGGATCAACAGAGCTGCCCATTGAGTCCCACAAGCCTGTGGGAATGTCCTTCTGTCCATGGTTAGATGAGTGTCCCATGTTAGAACCCATGATAGGCAAAAAATTAGGCTGAGATCTCTATGGTCATTTCTTTGGAGAAGACTGTGATTACCTCCAGCCAGGATGCAGTACGCTCACCTGTGTCAACCAGGGGGAAGCATCCTGGTGGCAGTCTTTTTTTTTTTTTTTTTTACTTTGTCGCTGTCTCCCGCGTTTGCGAGGTAGCGCAAGGAAACAGACGAAAGAAATGGCCCAACCCCCCCCCCCCATACACATGTATATACATACGTCCACACACGCAAATATACATACCTACACAGCTTTCCATGGTTTACCCCAGACGCTTCACATGTCTTGATTCAATCCACTGACAGCACGTCAACCCCGGTATACCACATTGCTCCAATTCACTCTATTCCTTGCCCTCCTTTCACCCTCCTGCATGTTCAGGCCCCGATCACACAAAATCTTTTTCACTCCATCTTTCCACCTCCAATTTGGTCTCCCTCTTCTCCTCGTTCCCTCCACCTCCGACACATATATCCTCTTGGTCAACCTTTCCTCACTCATTCTCTCCATGTGCCCAAACCATTTCAAAACACCCTCTTCTGCTCTCTCAACCACGCTCTTTTTATTTCCACACATCTCTCTCACCCTTACGTTACTTACTCGATCAAACCACCTCACACCACACATTGTCCTCAGACATCTCATTTCCAGCACATCCATCCTCCTGCGCACAACTCTATCCATAGCCCACGCCTCGCAACCATACAACATTGTTGGAACCACTATTCCTTCAAACATACCCATTTTTGCTTTCCGAGATAATGTTCTCGACTTCCACACATTCTTCAAGGCTCCCAGAATTTTCGCCCCCTCCCCCACCCTATGGTCCACTTCTGCTTCCATGGTTCCATCCGCTGCCAGATCCACTCCCAGATATCTAAAACACTTCACTTCCTCCAGTTTTTCTCCATTCAAACTCACCTCCCAATTTACTTGACCCTCAACCCTACTGTACCTAATAACCTTGCTCTTATTCACATTTACTCTTAACTTTCTTCTTCCACACACTTTATCAAACTCCGTCACCAGCTTCTGCAGTTTCTCACATGAATCAGCCACCAGCGCTGTATCATCAGCGAACAACAACTGACTCACTTCCCAAGCTCTCTCATCCCCAACAGACTTCATACTTGCCCCTCTTTCCAAAACTCTTGCCTTTACCTCCCTAACAACCCCATCCATAAACAAATTAAACAACCATGGAGACATCACACACCCCTGCCGCAAACCTACATTCACTGAGAACCAATCACTTTCCTCTCTTCCTACATGTACACATGCCTTACATCCTCGATAAAAACTTTTCACTGCTTCTAACAACTTCCCTCCCACACCATATATTCTTAATACCTTCCACAGAGCATCTCTATCAACTCTATCATATGCCTTCTCCAGATCCATAAATGCTACATACAAATCCATTTGCTTTTCTAAGTATTTCTCACATACATTCTTCAAAGCAAACACCTGATCCACACATCCTCTACCACTTCTGAAACCACACTGCTCTTCCCCAATCTGATGCTCTGTACATGCCTTCACCCTCTCAATCAATACCCTCCCATACAATTTACCAGGAATACTCAACAAACTTATACCTCTGTAATTTGAGCACTCACTCTTATCCCCTTTTCCTTTGTACAATGGCACTATGCACGCATTCCTCCAATCCTCAGGCACCTCACCATGAGTCATACATACATTAAATAACCTTACCAACCAGTCAACAATACAGTCACCCCCTTTTTTAATAAATTCCACTGCAATACCATCCAAACCTGCTGCCTTGCCGGCTTTCATCTTCCGCAAAGCTTTCACTACCTCTTCTCTGTTTACCAAATCGTTTTCCCTAACCCTCTCACTTTGCACACCACCTCGACCAAAACACCCTATATCTGCCACTCTATCATCAGACACATTCAACAAACCTTCAAAATACTCACTCCATCTCCTTCTCACATCACCACTACTTGTTATCACCTCCCCATTTGCGCCCTTCACTAAAGTTCCCATTTGCTCCCTTGTCTTACGCACTTTATTTACCTCCTTCCAGAACATCTTTTTATTTATATATATATATATATATATATATATATATATATATATATATATATATATATATGTATATATTTTTTTTTTCTTTTTTTTTTTAATAATTTCTCGCTGTCTCCCGCGTTTGCAAGGTAGCGCAAGGAAACAGACGAAAGAAATGGCCCAACCCCCCCCCATACACATGTATATACATACGTCCACACACGTAAATATACATACCTACACAGCTTTCCATGGTTTACCCCAGACGCTTCACATGCCTTGATTCAATCCACTGACAGCACGTCAACCCCGGTATACCACATCGCTCCAATTCACTCTATTCCTTGCCCTCCTTTCACCCTCCTGCATGTTCAGGCCCCGATCACACAAAATCTTTTTCACTCCATCTTTCCACCTCCAATTTGGTCTCCCTCTTCTCCTTGCTCCCTCCACCTCCGACACATATATCCTCTTGGTCAATCTTTCCTCACTCATCCTCTCCATGTGCCCAAACCACTTCAAAACACCCTCTTCTGCTCTCTCAACCACGCTCTTTTTATTTCCACACATCTCTCTTACCCTTACGTTACTCACTCGATCAAACCACCTCACACCACACATTGTCCTCAAACATCTCATTTCCAGCACATCCATCCTCCTGCGCACAACTCTATCCATAGCCCACGCCTTGCAATCATACAACATTGTTGGAACCACTATTCCTTCAAACATACCCATTTTTGCTTTCCGAGATAATGTTCTCGACTTCCACACATTCTTCAAGGCCCCCAGAATTTTCGCCCCCTCCCCCACCCTATGATCCACTTCCGCTTCCATGGTTCCATCCGCTGCCAGATCCACTCCCAGATATCTAAAACACTTCACTTCCTCCAGTTTTTCTCCATTCAAACTCACCTCCCAATTGACTTGACCCTCAACCCTACTGTACCTAATAACCTTGCTCTTATTCACATTTACTCTTAACTTTCTTCTTCCACACACTTTACCAAACTCAGTCACCAGCTTCTGCAGTTTCTCACATGAATCAGCCACCAGCGCTGTATCATCAGCGAACAACTGACTCACTTCCCAAGCTCTCTCATCCCCAACAGACTTCATATTTTTTTATTATACTTTGTCGCTGTCTCCCGCGTTTGCGAGGTATATATATATATATATATATATATATATATATATATATATTTTTTTTTGCTTTGTCGCTGTTTCCCGCGTTTGCAAGGTAGCACAAGGAAACAGACGAAAGAAATGGCCCAACCCACCCCCATACACATGTATATACATACGTCCACACACGCAAATATACATACCTACACAGCTTTCCATGGTTTACCCCAGACGCTTCACATGCCCTGACTCGATCCACTGACAGCACGTCAACCCTGGTATGCCACATCGATCCAATTCACTCTATTCCTTGCCCTCCTTTCACCCTCCTGCATGTTCAGGCCGCGATCACACAAAATCTTTTTCACTCCATCCTTCCACCTCTAATTTGGTCTCCCACTTCTCCTCGTTCCCTCCACCTCCAACACATATATCCTCTTGGTCAATCTTTCCTCACTCATTCTCTCCATGTGCCCAAACCATTTCAAAACACCCTCTTCTGCTCTCTCAACCGCGCTCTTTTTATTTCCACACATCTCTCTTACCCTTACGTTACTTACTCGATCAAATCACCTCACACCACACATTGTCCTCAAACATCTCATTTCCAGCACATCCATCCTCCTGCGCACAACTCTATCCATAGCCCACGCCTCGCAACCATACAACATTGTTGGAACCACTATTCCTTCAAACATACCCATTTTTGCTTTCCGAGATAATGTTCTCGACTTCCACACATTCTTCAAGGCTCCCAGAATTTTCGTCCCCTCCCCCACCCTATGATCCACTTCCACTTCCATGGTTCCATCCGCTGCCAGATCCACTCCCAGATATCTAAAACACTTTACTTCCTCCACTTTTTCTCCATTCAAACTTACCTCCCAATTGACTTGACCCTCAACCCTACTGTACCTAATTACCTTGCTCTTATTCACATTTACTCTTAACTTTCTTCTTTCACACACTTTACCAAACTCAGTCACCAGCTTCTGCAGTTTCTCACATGAATCAGCCACCAGCGCTGTATCATCAGCGAACAAAAACTGACTCACTTCCCAAGCTCTCTCATCCCCAACAGACTTCATACTTGCCCCTCTTTCCAAAACTCTTGCATTCACCTCCCTAACAACCCCATCCATAAACAAATTAAACAACCATGGAGACATCACACACCCCTGCCGCAAATCTACATTCACTGAGAACCAATCACTTTCCTCTCTTCCTACACGTACACATGCCTTACATCCTCGATAAAAACTTTTCACTGCTTCTGACAACTTGCCTCCCACACCATATATTCTTAATATATATATATATATGATTATTATACTTTTATTATTATACTTTGTCGCTGTCTCCTTCGTTTGCGAGGTAGCGCAAGGAAACAGACGAAAGAAATGGCCCAACCCCCCCCCATACACATGTATATACATACATCCACACACGCAAATATACATACCTACACAGCTTTCCATGGTTTACCCTAGACACTTCACATGCCCTGATTCAATCCACTGACAGCACATCAACCCCGGTATACCACATCGCTCCAATTCACTCTATTCCTTGCCCTCCTTTCACCCTCCTGCATGTTCATTCTCCGATCACAAAATCTTTTTCACTCCATCTTTCCACCTCCAATTTGGTCTCCCTCTTCTCCTCGTTCCCTCCACCTCCTACACATATATCCTCTTGGTCAATCTTTCCTCACTCATTCTCTCCATGTGCCCAAACCATTTCAAAACACCCTCTTCTGCTCTCTCAACCACGCTCTTTTTATTTCCACACATCTCTCTTACCCTTACGTTACTTACTCGATCCAACCACCTCGCACCACACATTGTCCTCAAACATCTCATTTCCAGCACATCCATCCTCCTGCGCACAACTCTATCCATAGCCCACGCCTCGCAACCATACAACATTGTTGGAACCACTATTCCTTCAAACATACCCATTTTTGCTTTCCGAGATAATGTTCTCGACTTCCACACATTCTTCAAGGCTCCCTGAATTTTCGCCCCCTCCCCCACCCTATGATCCACTTCCGCTTCCATGGTTCCATCTGCTGCCAGATCCACTCCCAGATATCTAAAACACTTCACTTCCTCCAGTTTTTCTCCATTCAAACTCGCCTCCCAATTGACTTGACCCTCAACCCTACTGTACCTAATAACCTTGCTCTTATTCACATTTACTCTTAACTTTCTTCTTTCACACACTTTACCAAACTCAGTCACCAGCTTCTGCAGTTTCTCACATGAATCAGCCACCAGCACTGTATCATCAGCGAACAACAACTGACTCGCTTCCCAAGCTCTCTCATCCCCAACAGACTTCATACTTGCCCCTCTTTCCAAAACTCTTGCATTCACCTCCCTAACAACCCCATCCATAAACAAATTAAACAACCATGGAGACATCGCACACCCCTGCCGCAAACCTACATTCACTGAGAACCAATCACTTTCCTCTCTTCCTACACGTACACATGCCTTACATGCCTTCCAAAAGAAGGAACAGAGAATTGGGCCAGGTGAGGGTATTCCCTCAAAGGCCCAGTCCTCTGTTCTTAACGCTACCTCGCTAATGCGGGAAATGGCGAATAGTTTGAAAGAAAGAAAAATATATATATATATATATATATTTTTTTTTTTTTTTTTTATACTTTGTCGCTGTCTCCCGCGTTTGCGAGGTAGCGCAAGGAAACAGACGAAAGAAATGGCCCAACCCCCCCCCCCCATACACATGTATATACATACATCCACACACGCAAATATACATACCTACACAGCTTTCCATGGTTTACCCCAGACGCCCCACATGCCCTGATTCAATCCACTGACAGCACGTCAACCCCGGTATACCACATCGCTCCAATTCACTCTATTCCTTGCCCTCCTTTCACCCTCCTGCATGTTCAGGCCCCGATCACACAAAATCTTTTTCACTCCATCTTTCCACCTCCAATTTGGTCTCCCTCTTCTCCTCGTTCCCTCCACCTCCGACACATATATCCTCTTGGTCAATCTTTCCTCACTCATTCTCTCCATGTGCCCAAACCACTTCAAAACACCCTCTTCTGCTCTCTCAACCACGCTCTTTTTATTTCCACACATCTCTCTTACCCTTACGTTACTCACTCGATCAAACCACCTCACACCACACATTGTCCTCAAACATCTCATTTCCAGCACATCCATCCTCCTGCGCACAACTCTATCCATAGCCCACGCCTCGCAACCATACAACATTGTTGGAACCACTATTCCTTCAAACATACCCATTTTTGCTTTCCGAGATAATGTTCTCGACTTCCACACATTCTTCAAGGCCCCCAGAATTTTCGCCCCCTCCCCCACCCTATGATCCACTTCCGCTTCCATGGTTCCATCCGCTGCCAGATCCACTCCCAGATATCTAAAACACTTCACTTCCTCCAGTTTTTCTCCATTCAAACTCACCTCCCAATTGACTTGACCCTCAACCCTACTGTACCTAATAACCTTGCTCTTATTCACATTTACTCTTAACTTTCTTCTTCCACACACTTTACCAAACTCAGTCACCAGCTTCTGCAGTTTCTCATGAATCAGCCACCAGCGCTGTATCATCAGCGAACAACAACTGACTCACTTCCCAAGCTCTCTCATCCCCATATATATATATATATGTTTGTTGAGTGTTCCTGGTAAATTATATGGGAGGGTATTGATTGAGAGGGTGAAGACTTGTACAGAGCATCAGATTGGGGAAGAGCAGTGTGGTTTCAGAAGGGGTAGAGGATGTGTGGATCAGGTGTTTGCTTTGAAGAATGTATGTGAGAAATACTTAGAAAAGCAAACGGATTTGTATGTAGCATTTATGGATCTGGAGAAGGCATATGATAAAGTTGATAGAGATGCTCTGTGGAAGGTATTAAGAATATATGGCGTGGGAAGCAAGTTGTTAGAAGCAGTGAAAAGTCTTTATCGAGGATGTAAGGCATGTGTACGTGTAGGAAGAGAGGAAAGTGATTGGTTCTCAGTGAATGTAGGTTTGCGGCAGGGGTGTGTGATGTCTCCATGGTTGTTTAATTTGTTTATGGATGGGGTTGTTAGGGAGGTGAATGCAAGAGTTTTGGAAAGAGGGGCAAGTATGAAGTCTGTTGGGGATGAGAGAGCTTGGGAAGTGAGTCAGTTGCTGTTTGCTGATGATACAGCGCTGGTGGCTGATTCATGTGAGAAACTGCAGAAGCTGGTGACTGAGTTTGGTAAAGTGTGTGAAAGAAGAAAGTTAAGAGTAAATGTGAATAAGAGCAAGGTAATTAGGTACAGTAGGGTTGAGGGTCAAGTCAATTGGGAGATAAGTTTGAATGGAGAAAAAGTGGAGGAAGTAAAGTGTTTTAGATATCTGGGAGTGGATCTGGCAGCGGATGGAACCATGGAAGTGGAAGTGGATCATAGGGTGGGGGAGGGGGCGAAAATTCTAGGAGCCTTGAAGAATGTGTGGAAGTCGAGAACATTATCTCGGAAAGCAAAAATGGGTATGTTTGAAGGAATAGTGGTTCCAACAATGTTGTATGGTTGCGAGGCGTGGGCTATGGATAGAGTTGTGCGCAGGAGGATGGATGTGCTGGAAATGAGATGTTTGAGGACAATGTGTGGTGTGAGGTGGTTTGATCGAATAAGTAACGTAAGGGTAAGAGAGATGTGTGGAAATAAAAAGAGCGTGGTTGAGAGAGCAGAAGAGGGTGTTTTGAAATGGTTTGGGCACATGGAGAGAATGAGTGAGGAAAGATTGACCAAGAGGATATATGTGTCGGAGGTGGAGGGAACGAGGAGAAGTGGGAGACCAAATTGGAGGTGGAAAGATGGAGTGAAAAAGATTTTGTGTGATCGGGGCCTGAACATGCAGGAGGATGAAAGGCAGGTAAGGAATAGAGTGAATTGGATTGATGTGGTATACCGGGGTTGACGTGCTGTCAGTGGATTGAATCAGGGCATGTGAAGCGTCTGGGGTAAACCATGGAAAGCTGTGTAGGTATGTATATTTGCGTGTGTGGACGTATGTATACACATGTGTATGGGGGGGGTTGGGCCATTTCTTTCGTCTGTTTCCTTGCGCTACCTCGCAAACGCGGGAGACAGCGACAAAGTATAATAAAAAAAAAAATATATATATATTTTTTTTTTTTCCAAACTATTCGCCATTTCCCGCATTAGCGAGGTAGCGTTAAGAACAGAGGACTGGGCCTTTTTTGGAATATCCTCACCTGGCCCCCTCTGTTCCTTCTTTTGGAAAATTAAAAAAAAAAAAACGAGAGGGGAGGATTTCCAGCCCCCGCTCCCTCCCCTTTTAGTCGCCTTCTACGACACGCAGGGAATACGTGGGAAGTATTCTTAATCCCCTATCCCCAGGGATATATATATATATATATATATATATATATATATATATATATATATATATATATATATATATATATATATACTTACTCTTTCTTCAACATCTCCTCAGTTATTCTCTACATATGTCTATATGAAGAAAAGTCTAGTTATGAGGGTGTAACAAGTTATTGGATTAGTTCAGTTGGTCAAGACACATTGCTGTGTTTGTGGAATCTCAAGGATGATGTTTTAATGCAGCTTTATTTGCAGCCAAGGTCATGTACAATTGTAAGTGGCAGTGGAAAGGGGAGTGACATTGTGGGAACAGGTTTATCTTTGACAGGACAACCCACAGTTAATGCCAAAGGCAGATGTGTGAAAAGTCCTCTCTTGGTAGTGATTCTTCCCTTTACTTTCACTTAACCAATTCATTTGCTGCCAAATTGGCAAACCTGAACTTTGGTGAGAAGAAAAATTTAAAGAGAGAGATAAGAACCATAAATGAAGCCTTAGTGTCTAAAAATTCAACCTAAACTTTAAAGGATCTGTAAATAAAAATCAGGTGTGAGGATCAACAGAGCTGCCCATTGAGTCCCACAAGCCTGTGGGAATGTCCTTCTGTCCATGGTTAGATGAGTGTCCCATGTTAGAACCCATGATAGGCAAAAAATTAGGCATGAGCATCTCTCTGGTCATTTCTTTGGAGAAGACTGTGATTACCTCCAGCCAGGATGGCAGTACGCTCACCTGGTGTCAACCAGGGAAGCATCCTGGTGGCAGTCATCGCTCAAATCCCAGTCCAACAGCTGCTGTGACCATGGGTGGAGGTCCTGTGGCCTCGGGTGGGACAGTTGTGTAGCCTCAGGAAATGGTGGTATTTGTTGCTGATCTCTGGATAACCTTTACAACATCCTGGTTATCCCAAATTCCTAGTGCAGTACTTAGCACAGTGTGGGTGTGTGTTGCTTTGATTCTGTGGTATTATTGATTGTCTTTACTAGTGGAATTTTACAATGGCCAGCCAGTTCCAAGGTAGTTTTTATTCACTGTGAGCTCTGCCCAAATGGCTTGAACTGGCATCTGTGGTTATATCTCAAGCGTGATTTCTTTACAAAATCAACACAGCTTCTTCCAACTGAATTAGGGAGTTGCAAAAGTTTATTCAAAAGTTTATTAGCAAAGCAAGTGACAGTGAAGGAATTATCTTGATTTGCTGATAATAGGTGCTTAAGCTGGTGTTCTTTACTTCACTGTACTCCTTGAATAATGCTCGTGACTTAGGAAGCGAAATTTTTAAATGGAAACATTTTTCCAAAAGTGGATAGTCATATGTGTCTTGCATAATATTGTTTGAACCATGAATGTCATGGGTGATTTTTTTTTTTTTTTTTTTTTTTTTTTTTTTTTATACTTTGTCGCTGTCTCCCGCGTTTGCGAGGTAGCGCAAGGAAACAGACGAAAGAAATGGCCCAACCCCCCCCCCCCATACACATGTACATACACACGTCCACACACGCAAATATACATACCTACACAGCTTTCCATGGTTTACCCCAGACGCTTCACATGCCTTGCTTCAATCCACTGACAGCACGTCAACCCCTGTATACCACATGACACCAATTCACTCTATTTCTTGCCCTCCTTTCACCCTCCTGCATGTTCAGGCCCCGATCACACAAAATCTTTTTCACTCCATCTTTCCACCTCCAATTTGGTCTCCCTCTTCTCCTCGTTCCCTCCACCTCCGACACATATATCCTCTTGGTCAATCTCTCCTCACTCATTCTCTCCATGTGCCCAAACCATTTCAAAACACCCTCTTCTGCTCTCTCAACCACGCTCTTTTTATTTCCACACATCTCTCTTACCCTTACGTTACTTACTCGATCAAACCACCTCACACCACACATTGTCCTCAAACATCTCATTTCCAGCACATCCATCCTCCTGCGCACATCTCTATCCATAGCCCACGCCTCGCAACCATACAACATTGTTGGAACCACTATTCCCTCAAACATACCCATTTTTGCTTTCCGAGATAATGTTCTCGACTTCCACACATTTTTCAAGGCTCCCAAAATTTTCGCCCCCTCCCCCACCCTATGATCCACTTCCGCTTCCATGGTTCCATCCGCTGACAGATCCACTCCCAGATATCTAAAACACTTCACTTCCTCCAGTTTTTCTCCATTCAAACTCACCTCCCAATTGACTTGACCCTCACCCCTACTGTACCTAATAACCTTGCTCTTATTCACATTTACTCTCAACTTTCTTCTTCCACACACTTTACCAAACTCAGTCACCAGCTTCTGCAGTTTCTCACATGAATCAGCCACCAGCGCTGTATCATCAGCGAACAACAACTGACTCACTTCCCAAGCTCTCTCATCCCCAACAGACTTCATACTTGCCCCTCTTTCCAGGACTCTTGCATTTACCTCCCTTACAACCCCATCCATAAACAAATTAAACAACCATGGAGACATCACACACCCCTGCCGCAAACCTACATTCACTGAGAACCAATCACTTTCCTCTCTTCCTACACGTACACATGCCTTACATCCTCGATAAAAACTTTTCACTGCTTCTAACAACTTGCCTCCCACACCATATATTCTTAATACCTTCCACAGAGCATCTCTATCAACTCTATCATATGCCTTCTCCAGATCCATAAATGCTACATACAAATCCATTTGCTTTTCTAAGTATTTCTCACATACATTCTTCAAAGCAAACACCTGATCCACACATCCTCTACCACTTCTGAAACCGCACTGCTCTTCCCCAATCTGATGCTCTGTACATGCCTTCACCCTCTCAATCAATACCCTCCCATATAATTTACCAGGAATACTCAACAAACTTATACCTCTGTAATTTGAGCACTCACTCTTATCCCCTTTGCCTTTGTACAATGGCCCTATGCACGCATTCCGCCAATCCTCAGGCACCTCACCATGAGTCATACATACATTAAATAACCTTACCAACCAGTCAACAATACAGTCACCCCCTTTCTTAATAAATTCCACTGCAATACCATCCAAACCTGCTGCCTTGCCGGCTTTCATCTTCCGCAAAGCTTTTACTACCTCTTCTCTGTTTACCAAATCATTTTCCCTAACCCTCTCACTTTGCACACCACCTCGACCAAAACACCCTATATCTGCCACTCTGTCATCAGACACATTCAACAAACCTTCAAAATACTCATTCCATCTCCTTCTCACATTACCGCTACTTGTTTTCACCTCCCCATTTACGCCCTTCACTGAAGTTCCCATTTGCTCCCTTGTCTTACGCACCCTATTTACCTCCTTCCAGAACATCTTTTTATTCTCCCTAAAATTTACTGATAGTCTCTCACCCCAACTCTCATTTGCCCTTTTTTTCACCTCTTGCACCTTTCTCTTGACCTCCTGTCTCTTTCTTTTATACTTCTCCCACTCAATTGCATTTTTTCCCTGCAAACATCGTCCAAATGCCTCTCTCTTCTCTTTCACTAATACTCTTACTTCTTCATCCCACCACTCACTACCCTTTCTAAACAACCCACCTCCCACTCTTCTCATGCCACAAGCATCTTTTGCGCAATCCATCACTGATTCCCTAAATACATCCCATTCCTCCCCCACTCCCCTTACTTCCATTGTTCTCACCTTTTTCCATTCTGTACACAGTCTCTCCTGGTACTTCCCCACACAGGTCTCCTTCCCAAGCTCACTTACTCTCACCACCTTCTTCACCCCAACATTCACTCCTCTTTTCTGAAAACCCATGATTTTTTTTATCCCATGATTAATACTTGAAAGAATATATTTATAAAGTGCATCATTGCCATCATTCAATGATGTTTCAAAGATATGTATTTATCAAATATTTTTTCCCCTGCTCTGTTGAGTGTGATTTACTCTTTTTTGCAAACACATTCTTGAACATGATTTATCCAGTATCTCTTATTTCTTCAGTTAACTTTATATATAACTTTATTGAAGTACTTTCATCTTCACTTCTTTCCATCCTTCCTTTTATGACTTTCAAATCAGTTGACCTATGTTTTCCTTGTTTTTCCATGATTCCTAACTACATTCATAATATTTATGGTAAGTCAACTTTTTATTTTGATGTGTAAAGAGTGACTGAAATACTTTTTGGGGATTTAACAAATGCTACCTTGTTTTAAATGTTTTTTTTTTTTTTTTTTTTATACTTTGTCGCTGTCTCCCGCGTTTGCGAGGTAGCGCAAGGAAACAGACGAAAGAAATGCCCCCCCCCATACACATGTATATACATACGTCCACACATGCAAATATACATACCTACACAGCTTTCCATGGTTTACCCCAGATGCTTCACATGCCTTGATTCAATCCACTGACAGCACGTCAGCCCCGGTATACCACATCGCTCCAATTCACTCTATTCCTTGCCCTCCTTTCACCCTCCTGCATGTTCAGGCCCCGATCACACAAAATCTTTTTCACTCCATCTTTCCACCTCCAATTTGGTCTCCCTCTTCTCCTCGTTCCCTCCACCTCCGACACATATATCCTCTTGGTCAATCTTTCCTCACTCATCCTCTCCATGTGCCCAAACCACTTCAAAACACCCTCTTCTGCTCTCTCAACCACGCTCTTTTTATTTCCACACATCCCTCTTACCCTTACGTTACTCACTCGATCAAACCACCTCACACCACACATTGTCCTCAAACATCTCATTTCCAGCACATCCATCCTCCTGCGCACAACTCTATCCATAGCCCACGCCTCGCAACCATACAACATTGTTGGAACCACTATTCCTTCAAACATACCCATTTTTGCTTTCCGAGATAATGTTCTCGACTTCCACACATTCTTCAAGGCCCCCTTTTAAATGTACACATTTTTTTTTATGTGCATAGATAAGTAGAATTATGCTTTCTCTGATAGGTATTGTATCTTGAATTCAGTGTGTATTTGATGTCAGGAATGTAAGAACACTTGTTAGTAAAAAATTAATGCTAAGCATATGAATTGTAGGTACAGTAAGCATCTGTTGTAAAATTCTGATCTTGAAAAGTAGAAATTTTTAGTTAAAATTATTTTTATGTACTTATTTTCTTCCCCATTTTAGTAAGGTAGCATCTGGAACAAATGATTAGTAGCCTATCATTGGGAGCCAAGCCCTACAGAATTTTCCATAGTTTACCTTTACCACTTCATTTTCTCTTATTCAAAGTTCTGACAGCATGTCATCCCCTGTGTATCACAGCAATCCAGGTCATTGTATTCCATGCCCACTTCTCACCCCTCAGTCTCTCCCTTCCTTTCCTTCCTCCTCTTCTTTTTCATTGCTCTTCTTTGTCGGTCGTTAGTGCATTCTTGTCCTCTCCATATGTCCAAACCATTTTAGCACACAAAGTCAACAGTTTTGTTGCTTAGTAACAGGTAGAAGCAGTTTAGGTAGGAGCCTCTGAAAACATTGCATTGGAGTTGCCCTCTGCCTGATGAGGGTGAGGCTTGATAGGCTAAAAAGCATCACTGGAGTTCACCAGTTATGGAGACACTTTTGCTGTGGCCACCTCCTTAAGGTAATTGCAGTAGGGAACATGCATCAGAGATATAGATAGATAGATGGATCAATCCATTTCATCCTAGTAAGGTATAGATAGCTTGATAGATCATTCCCTCTCATCCTAGTATGTTTAATGACATGCTGGTACAGAAAATTTTCCTTTAACTCGGTAACTTGTCTCCATGATTTCCTGTCACTATGAGAAACCACATCCCACCAGTCTGTCTTCTTATATTTGAAATCCCCCTTTATCAATACTTCTTCCCTGAGAATTGCATGATTTACTGGTTTGTATACCATCCTGGTTTTTCCGTCATTGTTATTATATGTTTGTACTGGATCATTTAAAATTTTTGAGGATTATACATCAACACAACCATGATAGAACTCTCCACTTCTTTCCTACAGTTTCCTACAGTTATGTATTTTGTGAATGGGCCATCTACCACTGTCCTGAAACTGAAGCATTTCTCTTATTAGGAGAGTCAAACCTCCTCCCCTTCTTTTTCTGTGATGTCCCCATGGTTGTTTAATTTGTTTATGGATGGCGTTGTTAGGGAGGTGAATGCAAGAGTTTTGGAAAGAGGGGCAAGTATGCAGTCTGTTGTGGATGAGAGAGCTTGGGAAGTGAGTCAGTTGTTGTTCGCTGATGATACATCGTTGGTTGGTGGCTGATTCATGTGAGAAACTGCAGAAGCTGGTGACTGAGTTTGGTAAATTGTGTGGAAGAAGAAAGCTGAGTGTGAATGTGAATAAGAGCAAGGTTATTAGGTACAGTAGGGTTGAGGGGCAAGTTAATTGGGAGGTAAGTTTGAATGGAGAAAAAGTGGAGGAAGTGAAGTGTTTTAGATATCTGGGAGTGGATTTAGCAGTGGATGGAACCATGGAAGCGGAAGTGAATCATAGGTTGGGGGATGGGGCGAAAGTTCTGGGAGTGTTGAAAAATGTGTGGAAGTCGAGAACGTTATCATGGAAAGCAAACATGGGTATGCTTGAAGGAATAGTGGTTCCAACAATGTTATATGGTTGCGAGGCGTGGGCTATGGATAGAGTTGTGCAGAGGAGGGTGGATGTGCTGGAAATGAGATGTTTGAGGACAATATGTGGTGTGAGGTGGTTCGATCAAGTAAGTAATGAAAGGGTAAGAGAGATGTGTGGTAATGAGAAGAGTGTGGTTGAAAGAGCAGGTGTTTTGCAATGGTTTGGTCACATGGAGAGAATGAGTGAGGAAAGATTGACAAAGAGGATATATGTGTTAGAGGTGGAGGGAACGAGCAGAAGTGGGAGACCAAATTGGAGGTGGAAAGATGGAGTGAAACAGATTTTGAGTGATCGGGGCCTGAACATGCATGAGGGTGAAAGGCGTGCAAGGAATAGAGTGAATTGGAATGATGTGGTATACCGGGGTCGACGTGCATTCAATGGATTGAACCAAGGCATGTGAAGCGTCTGAGGTAAACCATGGAAAGTTTTGTGGGGCCTGGATGTGGAAAAGGAGCTGTGGTTTCGGTGCATTATACATGATAGCTAGAGACTGAGTGTGAACGAATGGGGCCTTTGTTGTCTTTTCTTAGCGCTACCTTGTGCACATGAGGGGGGAGGGGGCTGTCATTTCCCATCATCAGGGTGGCATCGGGAATGAATAAGGGCAGACAGTATGAATTATGTACATGTGTATACATGTATATGTCTTTGTGTGTATATATATGTATACGTTGAGATGTATAGGTATGTATATGTGCGTGTTTGGATGTGTATGTATATACATGTGTATGTGGGTGGGTTGGGCCATTCTTTTGTCTGTTTCCTTGCGCTTCCTCGCTAATGCAGGAGACAGCGACAAAGTAAAATGATGAATAAATACTATCATATACCTCTCTGGATGGAAAACTTGATATCTTATCTCTTCTGTAAGCTTTGTTTCTGTAGCTCCAACATTATCAAGTGCATCTTCCCTTCAACAATCCTTAGATTCCAATTCTTTACTTTCTTTCTTTTAAACTATTCGCCATTTCCCGCATTAGCGAGGTAGCGTTAAGAACAGAGGACTGGGCCTTTGAGGGAATACCCTCACCTGGCCCAATTCTCTGTTCCTTCTTTTGGAAAATTAAAAAAAAACCGAGAGGGGAGGCTTGCCAGCCCCCCGCTCCCTCCCCTTTTAGTCGCCTTCTACGACACGCAGGGAATACGTGGGAAGTACTCTTAATCCCCTATCCTCTATAAATTCATTAGCACTTATATTCAATACTTTGTCTATCATTACTATTATCTAAAATTTCTGACCTCTCTGCACAGTTGGTGTGAGTGGTCTGAACTTTTGCTTCATTTGGCATCTTCCATATATTTTTTGCTTATGGCTATGTTCTTTATTTCCCCCCACCCCTTCTACCCTTAGTCTGTCACACTTCATAAACACTGCTAAATTCCACCATGTTTTTAATTTTGTGTTTTAATACCTTCTTGAAAAATTATTCCAAATTAACATAACCATAATGTGTTTGCCCTTCCCTGTATTAACTGTAACCATCAGTCTTTTTCTTTACTTTATCACCAAGATTAGGTAGAAACATTAGGTAGAAGTAGTATGTAGGAACATTAGATGGCAGCAATATGTAGAAGTAGTAGGTTGTAATATTAGACGGACAGATTATGTAGAAGTATTTGGTAGAAACCATGGGTAGGAGCCTCTCAAAGCACTGTGGTGGAATTCCCTCTGCCCCTGGCCTTTTAAGGGTGAGGCTTTAAAGGCTAAAAAGTGACACTGGAGTTCACCAGTTATGGAGACTTTTTCCATCGCCACTCCCATGAGGATTTTCCTGAAGGGAACAGGCTTCAGATATATAGGGAGATAGGTATCACTGGGATTGCATCTGGTAAACCTTTGATGAGCATTTCTACTTTCTTTCTTTAGCATTTCTTCTCTATTTGGCATGTGTTCATTCTCTAGTTCAAAAATAATCAGAGATTTACATCTGTGGAGTTCTTGGTTAACTAATTTTTCTAATTGAGGTGCCACCCACATTACAGCTAAGTCCATCAGTTTTAGTTCATTTGCTTCCGTGCTTCCTACTTTCCTTATCTATATAATCTTCTTTTTTGCAAATATTCATTGATCCTGTATGCTCTGCACTTTTGTGAAATTCTCATGTACCATGACAATTTTTTATTTGTTTTGTTTCTTACAGTACATATTGTTCTATTTACAGCTTCATTCATTGCCCTAGACACCTCAGTTTCAGTGTCTCCAGATTCCTTTCTTACTGAATCAGTCAACATGTTCTAAATCTGATGTCCAATCCCAAAAGCTGCACCTCCCTTCTCACTATTACCATCAGTGTATGCACTCAAATTTGTGGGAATTTCCTCATGTTCAACAGCCTTTAGGACATCTGGAATAGCCCTTCCTGACCTATCCTGCTTACCAATTACTTTACCTTCCTTCTCAGTGTATATGATTTATTTCCCCTCAAATGATGCTAATCTGTTCTCATGATCATTTACCATAATTTTTGATTTCCTGAGTTCCTCTGTCATTTTCATGACACCTTTAATGACATTCAAATTGATTTTTGAGTTTCGGTTCTTCCATCTCTAATTGCATTAATCTCTGATCGTGGGTTTTTATCATTTCAGCCAACATCTCCAATATTTTGCTCTTTGGTGACGCATGTTTAATCCTTTCCTCTTTCTTCTGTTTTGTTTATCTTGTCACAATTGCCAGGTCTTGATATTCTCCCTTATCATAAACCGTATCTGGCTAACATGGAATTGAGAAGGGTAAAATGGATCAACGACTACCTTTGGTGGTCTGCTGTCAGGACTGACTTTGACCAATTTCCTTACTCACATTTATTGTTCTCTTATTTTCTTGGTTCAGGCAGTGTAACTGTCTCAAACAGTCCTTGTAATAATACAAAGAATAATTGAGATAGTTAGCACATAGATAGGCTTTATTCCTTTGAGATAGAAAGTTAGCTCATAAATAGGCTTTATCTGAGGAATGATTTATTGATAAACCATTAAAACTCTGTTGCCATCAGGTAATATATATTTTACCATCTAAATATGTACTGTGATACTTCTGTCCTTGATTTCTTGATTTATTTGTTCAGTACTCACAAGTCACCCACTCACAATGTTTGTTGTTTGGATATCATTTACATGCTCATTTCTAATTCCCTTTTGTACTTTATGTGAAGAGAGTTTTACACCTGTGGTGCCCCGTCTCTAGAACACTTTCTATCATACAATCTGTTAAATTCATGTATGTCATCTGCATTAACCATTCCTTCAATCTGCTCCATTCATCCATCACTCTTATGCTGTAAAAGTGTTTCATTGCACCCATATTTACAATTTTCTACCTTAATTTCATGTTATGTCTCCTGGCTGCTTTATCCCTACATCTCTCAAAATGCTGTCTGCTATCCACCTCATTTGTCTCTTTATGAAACTTAAAGGTTGTGACCAGGTCTTGAGTTTTTGCTCTTCCATGGTAGATAAATTTGAAGCCTCCAGCTTTTCCTTGTAGCTTAGCTCTTTTAATTATGGCACCATCTTTGTTGCCTTCCCCTGGACTTTCTCTATGAGCTTCTTTAAGTGTGGTGATCAAACTTTAGAAGCATATTCCATTTTTAGCTTTATATATAACATGAATAGTTTACTCAATATTTCCTTTTCCATGTACTTGAAAGCTGCTTTGATATTTGCCAGCAGACTGTTTGTTTCCTTACCTACTCTCCTAGTATGAGATTATAGGGACAGGTTATGGACAATGTCAACTCCCATGTTCTCAAACAAACAAACTTGAAGCTTATTTCCTGCTAAGTGATAATTGTATTGAAGCCATCTTTGACTTGGTCCCTTTCTCATTACTTTACATTTGCTCTGGTTGAATTTCTTCAACCACATTTCAAACCAGTCTTTGAGTCTGCCTGTCTTTAATTGCCTTTTTGGACTGTTGAAGGAGGGAGTTTTGCACTCATGGGGCCTTATCTCTTGAAAACTCCCTAATACTGTACAGCCTTTTGAAATTATGCAAGCTTTCTTCTTTAACCATGTCCTCGGTCAATCTGATCCATTTATCCACCTCTTTTAAACTATGAATTATTTCTTTACATTCTTATTTAAAAATTTCTTAATTTTCATGTTATGTTCTGTGGTTGCTGTATCCGTACGTCTCTCAGAGCTTTGTCCAGTTTGTTTTTATCTTTTGAATGCTTAGAGATTGTGATCAGGTCACATCAGTGTTCCCTTTTCCAAGGTGGGTAAATTTAGAGCCCCCAACCTTTCCTAGTAATGTAGCGTTGTTAAGTCTGGTACCATTTTTTTTTTTTTTTTTTTATTATCCTCCTCTGGACCTTCTCCAAGAGTTCTTTGTGTTTCTTTAGGTGCATCGCTTGAACCTGAGAAGCATTTTTAGTTTTGGCCATATGTAGGATATGAATAGCTTGCTTAGTATTTGTCTATCCATGTGCATCAAAGCTATTCTAATATTTACCAGCATAAAGTGTGTCTTCTTGGCCATTCTCTTAATATAGGACTCTAGTGACAAATTAATGAAAATGTTTACTCCCAGGTCCCTCTCACACAAAATCTTGAAGCTTATATCCTACCAGGGAATGATCATATTTAGGTCATCTTTTGCTTTGTCCATCCCTGTTACTCTACATTTGCTAGGGCTGATTTTCATCAACCACATTTCTGACCAACTCTGGTTTCTGTTTAGGTTCTCTTGTAAGCTGATGCAATCATCCTCACTTTCTACTTCCCTCATAACTTTTGCATCATCTGGAAACATATTCTGATAGGATTCTATACTATCAGGCAAGTCATTGATATAGATTAAGAAGATTAATTGTCCCAAAATGAAACCCTCTGGTGTTCCATTTGTCATCTCCATCCACATGGAAGTCACCTCTGACATGCTTCCTTTGTTCCCTCCCACAGAGATAATCTTATATCCAGTGAAGGAGTGTCCCCCACTTATTCCTGCTTGATGATCTTGCTTAATAATCAGATTAATATGTAGTAGTGTCAAATGCCTTCTGGAAGGTCAGATACAGACAATCCACCCAGCTTTCCCTTTTGAACAGGACTGGGTTCACTCTCTCGTAAAACACTAAGAGGTAGGTTACACATGACCTCCTCTCCCTAAAATCATGCTGTCTCTCACTTACAAAATTTCTCCTTTGCCAAAAGTCATGCATTTGCTTTCTTTTAATCTTTTTCCAGAACTTTACACACCATACTCATTAGTGAGATTGGTCTATAGGTCAGTGACTGTTCCCAGTCCCTTTTCTCATGATATAGGTATGATGTTTGCCCTTTTCCATTTCTTAAGCACTATTCCTCTCAACGATGACTTCTTGAACAGTAATTAAAGTGGTTCATCTGATCACACCCTCATAAATGTAGGTATTCTAACAGCAGCTCCCCCTCCAGCAGTCCCTTGTAAGTGTAAATACTGGCATCTCAACAAAGCTGGCTGGAATAACTTGCATAGCTTCTTTTATGACTTTCCTTGGGTAAATTACCGTTTCTTATGCAGTGATGCTTCTGTTTCCACCAAATGCATAACAGAGGTTATTCTTGCTGGAATGGAAGCATTTACCCCTTCTTTCTCCAAGACGACCTCTTCATCCAATTCATGTTCAGCCGTTCATGTTCTGAGGCCATTCAGGCAAGTGATCAGGCACATCAAGCTTGGAAAAAAAAATCACCTTCCTCTGGCTCCCATTCAGCTTTTATCAGTGCCCATAATTGCTGCAAGCATGTTATCCATGAGGTGAAGCTTTCCTTTATTCAAAGGAATTGCAATAACCTCTCCTTGTCATCCATTGATAGGTCTTTGTTTTTATTGTGTATTTCTAATAGTTGATTGCGCTATTTTTTTTAGTATTATGTACTAATGACACCACTATGCTCTTCACAACAGTTGCTCTTCCCATTATGTAATGTCTGAATGAGCCATGTAGTGTGTGTGTGTGTGTGTGTGTGTGTGTGTGTGTGTGTGTGTGTGTGTGTGTGTGTGCACCTTTTCTTTAGTTGGCCATATATTTTCTGGCATTTTCCACTGACTCCCAGCACCCTCCTGAAATCTTCTTGCATTGATTTGAAAGGATGATTAGAATGACTTCAGAGTGTTGATTAATTTGGCCTAGAGGGCTCATTAATGTGACTTGGAAATGGTGAATGCTGTGGCTTGAAAGGATTGAATGATTTGTTTTAGAAGGTTGAATGATTAGCTTTAGAACATTGAATGGTGTGGCTTTAGAAGGTTAAATGGCCAGTTTTTAGAAGGTTGAATGATATGGCTTTTGAAGGTTGATTTATGTGGCTTTAGAAAGGTTCATTTGTAAGAGTTAAGCATGGTAGTTTGTATGGTCTATATGATGATTGGTGTGGCTTTAGAAGGTTAGTTGTAAGGGTTTTAGAAGATTGGATGTTTTGGTTAGCTTTAGAAACTTTATTGGGGTGACTTAAGAGAGTTGGCTTGGGATGTAATATTTATAATCTGATTTGTGTGAATACGGTATTAGAATGGTATGACATAAGAGGATAGGATTGTGTGATTTCAAAAGGTTGGAATGATGTGACTTTAGAAAGTTGTTTAATGGTGCTTTATAATATGAGTTTGTATAGCTTTAGAAGTATTGTTAATATTTCATTGAGTTTTTGATATAGCTTTAGAATATTGACAGATGTGTCTTCAGATGGCTCACATAGATTTTGGAAACTGATTGGTGTGGTTATAAAAGATTGATTGGTTTGGCTTTATAAGGATGATGTCATTGGCTGGTACAGACTTGTTGCCTAGGTTATAATTACATGAAGGTTAAATCATGAATGTATTATCACACTCCAAATGAATTTTTAGGAGAAATTTATATTTGCTAGTATGTTAGATATCAGAATTTTGATCCTTAAGCTGCAGCTAGTTGGTTTGGGAGAACATTGTAGCTAGCAGCATTATCTAGTGGTTTTGCTGTGTAAAGAGAAGAATCGATGAAAGTTGTGCTATGAGAGGCAGCTTCTAGCAATACTGATGAAAGTGTATGGGAGTGAGAGTGATGATGTAAGTGAGTAGGAGATTTTAGCCTGGATGGAGAGGGGTGACATTACAGGGAGATGGAAGGTTGGGGGTAAGGAGCTAGTTAGGGGTGAGAGGGGCCAGCAACAGGTGACCTTATTGAATGTTCAGGTTCCTGACTATAGTGCTAGCTCCTTCATAGAAAGTGTGGGTCCCTACCCTAACCTTTAGCTCCATAATGTATGTTGAATCCTGCCTATCCTTCCACTCAAGATATCTTCACACCCCCTCTGCTCTTTCAGACAGCACACCACCCACAGAGCCTCATAAGACAGCACATTATCCACCCTGCCACTCAGAACTGTACACTACCAACATTGGTACTCATCCTGCAACCCAGGACCAACCAAATTGTTGGGTTAGCAGTGAGCGTGGATGGTAGAGTAGGTAGGGTTGGGGTCTCGGGTTCACCATCGGGCCTTGACCAGGTTAGTGGGGTGACATCATCACCTGAGAGCAACCTCTACTTAAGTCTGGCTGACTGCCTCCCTCTCTGACTCCTGTTCCTTTATGAATCAAGTTCCCAAGCTGCATGGATTAAAACATAATCAGACATGGCTAAATGGCTTTTATGAAGCCCTGGTTAATGACATTCCATTAGCCAGTACCAATGTGAGTCATCTTTCCTTTCTTTATGTATACCTTGAACTAGTTTTTGGAGCTGCCTTCTACCCACTCCATAATTGATTGTGCAACCAGGCTTCCTTGAGAATGACTTAGTCATCAATGTTGTATGTTTCTATAGATTCTTGTTTATTTGGTGCAGTCTAGCTGACCTGGGATACTTTTTTCCATATATATAAACAAAGCAAGGGTCTTTTCATGGTGTTACTTACATTAGTTAGTAGTTGGTTGAATATATGAAAGAGTGTAAGGAAGTGAGGCCAGATTGATTTGGGTGAAAATGAAAATGGTTTAGGAGAGTTGGATGACTTATTAATATTAATGCCTGTGCTTTTGATAACAGGAGGAATGAGGAAGAGATGAGAGTGTTTTGGGAGGTGGTGAGTGAGCACGTCAATGATTCTGATGCATGGGATCAAACAATAGTGATTGGTGATTTTAATGCCAGTGAGTGATGTGGCAGTTGGAGAGCATGGAGTATCTAGTGTGAATGAATATGGTGAAAAACTTGTGGTGTTGTATTCTGAAAAAGGAATCTTGCTTGGAAATACCTGGTTAAACAGGAGGAACATATCCAGGATATGGTCAAGGATGTTGACTTATGAACTTTCTGGGAGGGGGGATTATGAACTTTGAATGGGTGAAAAGCTCAAAACAAAAGTAGCATGTTAGAACACATTATATCTTTAAGACTACATTTTTTCAGATATTTGAATGTTAGATTTTTTTTATGTTAGCTGAGATGGCATAAGCAACTAAGGCCCTAATCAAGGCCATCCCAGAAGAAGAATGGCCCTTCCACTCATATACACACATATGCACATAAACACCCATACACTCACGTATACATACATGCAGATATACATATCAACATATACTTATCAACATGTATATATATATACATACACAGACATATGTACACATGTACATATTCACACTTGCCTTCATCCATTCCTGTCACTACCTCGCCCCACAGGAAACAGCATTGCTACTCCCTGCTTCAGCAGGGTAGCAACAGGAAAACAGACAAAAAAGGCCACATTCGCTCACACTCAGTCTCTAGCTGTCATGTGTAATGCACCAAAAGCACAGCTCCCTATTCATGTCCAGGCTTCACAGACCTTTCCATGGTTTACCTCAGACATTTCACATGCCCTGGTTCAGTCCATTGACAGCACATCGACCCTGGTTTACCACATCTTGCGCGCCTCTTACCCTCCTGTATGTTCAGGCCCCAATCGCTCAAAATCTTTTTCACTCCATCCTTCCACCTCCAGTTTGGTCTCCCACTTCTTCTTGTTCCCTCCACATCTGACAAATATATCCTCTTTGTCAATCTTTCCTCACTCATTCTCCCCATATGTCCAAACCACTTCAACACACCCTCTTCTGCTCTTTCAACCACACTCGTTTTTTCTCCACACATCTCGCTTACCCTTTCACTATTTACTCGATCAAACCACCTCACACCACATATTGTCCTCAGACATTTCATTCCCAACACATCCACTGTTTGTGTCAGTTATTGTTTGCCGATGATACTGCACTGTTGGCTGATTTGAGTGAGAAACTGTAGAAGTTGGTGCTTGAATTTGGAAAAGTGTGTGAAAGGAGAAAATTAAGAGTAAATGTGAAATAAGAGCAAGGTCATTAGGTTAAGTAAGTTTGAATGGAGAAGAATTGGAGGAAGTGAAGTGTTTTAGATATCTGGGAGTGGCTTTAGCAGTGAATGGAACCATGGAAGCAGAAGTGAGTCACAGGGTGGGGGAGGGGGCGAAGGTTCTAGGAATGATGAAGAATATGTGGAAGGAGAGAACATTACCTTGGAGAGCAAAAATGGGTATGTTTGAAGGAATAGTAGTAAAAACAATGTTGTATGGTTGCAAGGCATGTGCTGTAGATAGGGTTGTATGGAGGAGGGTGGATGTGTTAGACATTAAATGTTTGAGGACAATATGTGGTGAAAGGTGGTTTGTTCGAGTAAGTAATGAAGGGGTAAGAGAGATGCGTGGAAATAAAATGAGTGTGGTTGAGAGAGCAGAAGGGGGTGTGTTGAAATGCTTTGGACAATAGGATAGAATGGGTGAGGAAAAATTGACAAAGAGGATATGTGTCAGAGATGGAGGGAACAAGGGGAAGCAGGAGACCAAATTGGAGGTGGAAGGATGGAGTGAAAAAGATTTTGAGTGATCGGGGCCTGAACATTCAGAGGGTGAAAGGCTTGCAAGGAATGAGTGAATTGGAACGATGTGGTATACCGGGGTCGATGTACTGTAAGTGGATTGAACCAGGCCATGTGAAGCGTCTGGGGTAAACCATGGAAAGTTTTGTGGGGCCCAGATGTGGAAAGAGAGCTGTGGTTTCAGTGCATTACACATGACAGCTAGAGACTGAGTGTGAATGAATGTGGCCTTTTGTCTTTTCCTGGCACTTCCTCATGGGTGTGGGGAGGTGGGATGCTATTTCATGTGTGGCGGGGTGGTGATGGGAATGGGAACCTTCGCCCCCCCCTCCCCCACCCTGTGACTCACTTCCATGGTTCCATCCACTGCTAAATCCACTCCCAGATATCTAAAACACTTCACTTCCTCCAGTTTTTCTCCATTCAAACTTACCTCCCAGTTGACTTGTCCCTCAACCCTACTGTACCTAATAACCTTGCTCTTATTCAGATTTACTCTCATCTTTCTTCTTCCACACACTTTACCAAACTCAGTCACCAACTTCTGCAGGCTCTCACCCGAATCTGCTCATAAGAATTGGGCTGCATTCAAGATAATGCCAGTGGAGTTGAGGTCCTTCCATTTCCCTGCTTAAGGATCACAAACATATGATTAAACAACACAATTACCAGACCATTATGACCACTTCCAGTTCTCTTGATATCTCGCTCTCTCTCTCTTGCTCTTCCACTATTTATGCACCATTTCAGCCCTGTTAGGGTCTTCCAACCTCAACTATATCCATTACATATGAATAGACACAGTCGTCCCCTATTCCACCCTTAAAATGTCAACTTTGCCACTTTAGAACAGCTCAGCAGTCATCTCTGAGCAGCTTCTGCACTGGCTTTCTTTAGGGCAGGAACTGCTTTGCTGGCCTAGATGCCTCCAGCTGTTATGACAGTACAGCAAAGGTTGTCTTGGCTAGGATGGAGTCCTGTATCCCATTTACCAGATCTTTCTCCTAATCAGAGTTCAATCACTTCTGCTCAGACGCTATTTGCATCAGGGATGTAATGTATTAGGCCTTGAAACTTTCCTTCTTGATAATCTCACCTCTCATTTTCTGCATGGAATCATTGCATTGCTGTTCTTCATAAAGTTGAGCTCACCATCATTAGTGATAAATGTTTCTATGCCTTAACAAAAGGTATCTCCAGTAACTTTTGTAATTTAACCTTTCCTCTTTTCTTGACAAGATCACTCAACAGCTAACTCTGCAGCTAATAAAGTTGTTCTTTACAATACCTTACTCTGCTCTGGTACTGTTTTGGATGGTTCTTCATATAGTTTTCCCCCCCTAATTTCCTTCCTTTAAATCCACACTGTCTCCTATGTATGTTTGTGCAGTGTCTGGATACTTTCCCAGCTTCTGGTGGGCAAGACTTATTACTCAGATGGCATACTTCCTCGAATTATAAGGGAGTGTGCCTCTAAGCTATCTCTGATCCTTGCTTGCCTATTTTGTCTGTCTCAAAACCCAAACCTTTCTCTCGTCTTGGAAGCTGCTCATTCCTAGGATAGAGATGATTCCAGCTCTTTCAACTTACACCCTGTTGCTCTTACTACTTGTCTCCAAAACTCTTGGAATTCTCATTAACTCTCGCTTTCTCAAAGGCTTAGAATCCTGGTGTTTTTTTTTATCATCGGTGTGCCCTTTTGTCCTCAGTCCTTTCTTGGAGATTGTTTTTTAATCATTGGTGATGACCATTGGAATCTCTGAAATATTTGACAAGGTGTGGTATATCTTTCCTTCTCAAACTTACTACCTTTAACTTTTCTTATTTGGTTGTCTAATGCATAGCTTCCTTCCTAGCCTGTCCATTGGAGTAGTTGTTGATGGAGCAACTTCCCCCTCTTACTATATTAACATTATTGTTCCTTAGGGTTGTGGGTATCACCTACTCTCCTCTTCATAAAGGATACTTTCTCCTTAGCAACTTATCCCATTAACTTCTGTGCTGGTGGTTCCACTCTTAAGTAACTCAAGACATTTTCCACCCCTCATTCTAATATTCCTCTCTTCCACTTAATACATCTCTCTTAATTTGGACCTATGCAGTATCTCAGAATGGGTAAACAGAAACTTGTTTAAAGTTAATACTGCTAAGACATGATTTCAACCAATATCTCTTTAGAAATGTCTCTTTTTTCCAGTTTTCAGTTTCAACACTCCCTCCCTAATTTATCCTTGCTACCTCTTTATTAGCCAGAGTGGAATGAAAAGACGTCCATTTTATGAATTCTCCAGGTATCAGCTCTACTCAGGAGCCTGATTCATCTCCCTCCACCTTGATGTTTCTGTTCCCTGTATGATACAAACATTGTTTTGACCTCTGCTGTCATAGGGCATTGGCTGATACTGCCCATAGTTTGTTTGTGTAGACCAGTCACATGATGTTAGACTGTTATGATATCACTTCTTAACCTCGGACAGCGAATCTGTGGAAGTCTTTTCCTTCAGTTGATTTCCTTTCTTGCTACAACTTTTCTACCTGCAAAAGTCTGGTCAGTGCCAAAGGAGTTCTGATTAATTCGTCTTTTACAAAATTTTCTTTTCACCTGAGGTGAACATGATTAGGGTACGTTTTTCATTGTCGGTCATTATATAAAAAGAATATTCAAAGACCAAGATAAAGCACGGGAACATCCAAGTTGGAGGTAACTGAGAGGTTGTGCTGGGCTGGAGCAACTCCTGTGTCATGGTAGGAGTGTGAGAGGTTGTACTGGGCTGGAGCAACTCCTGTGTCATGGTAAGAGTGTGAGGGCATCAGTGTGAGAGGTTGTACTGGGCTGGAGCAACTCCTGTGTCATGGTAGGAGGGTGAGAGCATCAGTGTGAGAGGTTGTACTGGGCTGGAGCAACTCCTGTGTCATGGTAGGAGTGTGAGAGGTTGTACTGGGCTGGAGCAACTCCTGTGTTGCTGTGAGAGGTTGTACTGGGCTGGAGCACTCCTGTGTCATGGTAAGAGTGTGAGAGCATCAGTGTGAGAGGTTGTACTGGGCTGGAGCAACTCCTGTGTCATGGTAGGAGTGTGAGAGGTTGTGCTGGGCTGGAGCAACTCCTGTGTCATGGTAAGAGTGTGAGAGCATCAGTGTGAGAGGTTGTACTGGGCTGGAGCAACTCCTGTGTCATGGTAAGAGTGTGAGAGCATCAGTGTGAGAGGTTGTACTGGGCTGGAGCAACTCCTGTGTCATGGTAGGAGTGTGAGAGGTTGTACTGGGCTGGAGCAACTCCTGTGTCATGGTAAGAGTGTGAGAGCATCAGTGTGAGAGGTTGTGCTGGGCTGGAGCAACTCCTGTGTCATGGTAGGAGTGTGAGAGGTTGTGCTGGGCTGGAGCAACTCCTGTGTCATGGTAAGAGTGTGAGAGCATCAGTGTGAGAGGTTGTACTGGGCTGGAGCAACTCCTGTGTCATGGTAAGAGTGTGAGAGCATCAGTGTGAGAGGTTGTACTGGGCTGGAGCAACTCCTGTGTCATGGTAGGAGGGTGAGAGCATCAGTGTGAGAGGTTGTGCTGGGCTGGAGCAACTCGTGTGTCATGGTGGGAGGGTGAGAGCATCAGTGTGGAGGTTGTACTGGGCTGGAGCAACTCGTGTGTTGTGGTCCATCCACTTGACATATCACGTCTGCTAACTGAACCTTCTCCTTTGGGCTGTTCCCGCTACACTAGAGAGAACCAAGTACAAAAAGCACGGTATATGAAAATTGGTACATGAAATATGGTACATTAAACATGGTTCATGTAATGTGTTACATGGAACGTGTTACATGGAATCTTGAATTTTGTCAGAGTAGCTGCACGTGTCCACCAACCGGGGGATTGCCTTTCAAGGAACGTGTTTGAAAATGGGTCAATTCAGAGCCCCAGATAACGAGGCTACAACAAAGGAAATTTGTGGATAAAAACGTAACATTTCTTGGGATATATATATATATATATATATATATATATATATATATATATATATATATATATATATATATATATATATATATATATATATATGGAATGGATCACAGTTTTGCGCGTGATCAAGATATTCCTATGAGTCCACGGAGAAAACGAAACACGGAAAGTTCCCAAGTGCACTTTCGTGTAATAATCACATCATCAGGGGAGAGACAAGAAATATAACAGTCAGTTGATATACATCGAAGAGACGAAGCTAGCTATATATATATATATATATATATATATATATATATATATATATATATATATATATATCTTTTTTTCTTTTAAACTATTCGCCATTTCCCGCGTTAGCGAGGTAGCGTTAAGAACAGAGGTCTGGGCCTTTTTTGGAATATCCTCACCTGGCCCCCTCTGTTCCTTCTTTTGGAAAGCTAAAAAAAAAAAACGAGAGGGGAGGATTTCCAGCCCCCCGCTCCCTCCCCTTTTAGTCGCCTTCTACGACACGCAGGGAATACGTGGGAAGTATTCTTAATCCCCTATCCCCAGGGAGAATATATATATATATATATATATATATATATATATATATATATATATATATATATATATATATATATATATATAATACGTTGAAATATATAGGTATGTGTATGTGGGTGGGTTGGGTCATTCTTTCGACTGTTTCCTTGCGCTACCTCGCTAACGCGGGAGACACCGACAAATTATGATACATATATTATCTATTTCTATCTATCTATCTATCTATCTATCTATCTATATCTATTATATATATATATATATGTATATATATATATATATTTTTTTTTTTTTTTGTCGCTGTCTCCCGCGTTTGCGAGGTAGCGCAAGGAAACAGACGAAAGAAATGGCCCAACCCACCCCCATACACACGTATATACATACGTCCACACACGCAAATATACATACCTACACAGCTTTCCATGGTTTGCCCCAGACGCTTCACATGCCCTGATTCAATCCACTGACAGCACGTCAACCCCGGTATACCACATCGCTCCAATTCACTCTATTCCTTGCCCTCCTTTCACCCTCCTGCATGTTCAGGCCCCGATCACACAAAATCTTTTTCACTCCATCTTTCCACCTCCAATTTGGTCTCCCTCTTCTCCTCGTTCCCTCCACCTCCGACACATATATCCTCTTGGTCAATCTTTCCTCACTCATTCTCTCCATGTGCCCAAACCATTTCAAAACACCCTCTTCTGCTCTCTCAACCATGCTCTTTTTATTTCCACACATCTCTCTTACCCTTACGTTACTTACTCGATCAAACCACCTCACACCACACATTGTTCTCAAACATCTGATTTCCAGCACATCCATCCTCCTGCGCACAACTCTATCCATAGCCCACGCCTCGCAACCATACAACATTGTTGGAACCACTATTCCTTCAAACATACCCATTTTTGCTTTCCGAGATAATGTTCTCGACTTCCACACATTCTTCAAGGCTCCCAGAATTTTCGCCCCCTCCCCCATCCTATGATCCACTTCCGCTTCCATGGTTCCATCCGCTGCCAGATCCACTCCCAGATATCTAAAACACTTTACTTCCTCCAGTTTTTCTCCATTCAAACTCACCTCCCAATTGACTTGACCCTCAACCCTACTGTACCTAATAACCTTGCTCTTATTCACATTTACTCTTAACTTTCTTCTTTCACACACTTTACCAAACTCAGTCACCAGCTTGTGCAGTTTCTCACATGAATCAGCCACCAGCGCTGTATCATCAGCGAACAACAACTGACTCACTTCCCAAGCTCTCTCATCCCCAACAGACTTCATACTTGCCCCACTTTCCAAAACTCTTGCATTCACCTCCCTAACAACCCCATCCATAAACAAATTAAACAACCATGGAGACATCACACACCCCTGCCGCAAACCTACATTCACTGAGAACCAATCACTTTCCTTTCTTCCTACACGTACACATGCCTTACATCCTCGATAAAAACTTTTCACTGCTTCTAACAACTTGCCTCCCACACCATATATTCTTAATACCTTCCACAGAGCATCTCTATCAACTCTATCATATGCCTTCTCCAGATCCATAAATGCTACATACAAATCCATTTGCTTTTCTAAGTATTTCTCACATACATTCTTCAAAGCAAACACCTGATCCACACATGATATGATATATATCCGTGGAGATAGGGGAGAAAGAATACTTCCCACGTATTCCCTGCGTGTCGTAAAAGGCGACGAAAAAGGGGAGGGAGCGGGGGCATGGAAATCCTCCCCTCCCGTTTTTATTTTGATTTTCCAAAAGATGGAACAGAGAAGGAAGCCAAGTGAGGATATTCCCTCTAAGGCTCAGTTCTCTGTTCTTAACGCTATCTCGCGTATGTGGAAATTAGCGAATATGTATGGGGCGGGAATACCTGGTTTAAAAAGCGAGATATACATAAGTATACTTATGTAAGTAGGAGAGATGGCCAGAGAGCGTTATTGGATTACGTGTTAATTGACAGGCGTGCGAAAGAGAGACTTTTGGATGTTAATGTGCTGAGAGGTGCAACTGGAGGGATGTCTGATCATTATCTTGTGGAGGCAAAGGTGAAGATTTGTATGGGTTTTCAGAAAAGAAGAGTGAATTGGGGTGAAGAGGGTGGTGAGAGTAATTGAGCTTGGGAAGGAGACCTGTGTGAGGAAGTACCAGGAGAGACTGAGTACAGAATGGAAAAAGGTGAGAACAATGGAAGTAAGGGGAGTGGGGGAGGAATGGGATGTATTTAGGGAATCAGTGATGGATTGCGCAAAAGATGCTTGTGGCATGAGAAGAGTGGGATGTGGGTTGATTAGAAAGGGTAGTGAGTGGTGGGATGAAGAAGTAAGAGTATTAGTGAAAGAGAAGAGAGAGGCATTTGGACGATTTTTGCAGGGAAAAAATGCAATTGAGTGGGAGATGTATAAAAGAAAGAGACAGGAGGTCAAGAGAAAGGTGCAAGAGGCGAAAAAAAGGGCAAATGAGAGTTGGGGTGAGAGAGTATCATTAAATTTTAGGGAGAATAAAAAGATGTTCTGGAAGGAGGTAAATAAAGTGCGTAAGACAAGGGAGCAAATGGGAACTTCAGTGAAGGGCGCAAATGGGGAGGTGATAACAAGTAGTGGTGATGTGAGAAGGAGATGGAGTGAGTATTTTGAAGGTTTGTTGAATGTGTTTGATGATAGAGTGGCAGATATAGGGTGTTTTGGTCGAGGTGGTGTGCAAAGTGAGAGGGTTAGGGAAAATGATTTGGTAAACAGAGAAGAGGTAGTGAAAGCTTTGCGGAAGATGAAAGCCGGCAAGGCAGCAGGTTTGGATGGTATTGCAGTGGAATTTATTAAAAAAGGGGGTGACTGTATTGTTGACTGGTTGGTAAGGTTATTTAATGTATGTATGACTCATGGTGAGGTGCCTGAGGATTGGCGGAATGCGTGCATAGTGCCATTGTACAAAGGCAAAGGGGATAAGAGTGAGTGCTCAAATTACAGAGGTATAAGTTTGTTGAGTATTCCTGGTAAATTATATGGGAGGGTATTGATTGAGAGGGTGAAGGCATGTACAGAGCATCAGATTGGGGAAGAGCAGTGTGGTTTCAGAAGTGGTAGAGGATGTGTGGATCAGGTGTTTGCTTTGAAGAATGTATGTGAGAAATACTTAGAAAAGCAAATGGATTTGTATGTAGCATTTATGGATCTGGAGAAGGCATATGATAGAGTTGATAGAGATGCTCTGTGGAAGGTATTAAGAATATATGGTGTGGGAGGAAAGTTGTTAGAAGCAGTGAAAAGTTTTTATCGAGGATGTAAGGCATGTGTACGTGTAGGAAGAGAGGAAAGTGATTGGTTCTCAGTGAATGTAGGTTTGCGGCAGGGGTGTGTGATGTCTCCATGGTTGTTTAATTTGTTTATGGATGGGGTTGTTAGGGAGGTAAATGCAAGAGTTTTGGAAAGAGGGGCAAGTATGAAGTCTGTTGGGGATGAGAGAGCTTGGGAAGTGAGTCAGTTGTTGTTCGCTGATGATACAGCGCTGGTGGCTGATTCATGTGAGAAACTGCAGAAGCTGGTGACTGAGTTTGGTAAAGTGTGTGGAAGAAGAAAGTTAAGAGTAAATGTGAAAAAAGGCAAGGTTATTAGGTATAGTAGGGTTGAGGGTCAAGTCAATTGGGAGGTGAGTTTGAATGGAGAAAAACTGGAGGAAGTGAAGTGTTTTAGATATCTGGGAGTGGATCTGGCAGCGGATGGAACCATGGAAGCGGAAGTGGATCATAGGGTGGGGGAGGGGGCGAAAATTCTGGGGGCCTTGAAGAATGTGTGGAAGTCGAGAACATTATCTCGGAAAGCAAAAATGGTTATGTTTGAAGGAATAGTGGTTCCAACAATGTTGTATGGTTGCGAGGCGTGGGCTATGGATAGAGTTGTGCGCAGGAGGATGGATGTGCTGGAAATGAGATGTTTGAGGACAATGTGTGGTGTGAGGTGGTTTGATCGAGTGAGTAACGTAAGGGTGAGAGAGATGTGTGGAAATAAAAAGAGCGTGGTTGAGAGAGCAGAAGAGGGTGTTTTGAAGTGGTTTGGGCACATGGAGAGAATGAGTGAGGAAAGATTGACCAAGAGGATATATGTGTCGGAGGTGGAGGGAACGAGGAGAAGAGGGAGACCAAATTGGAGGTGGAAAGATGGAGTGAAAAAGATTTTGTGTGATCGGGGCCTGAACATGCAGGAGGGTGAAAGGAGGGCAAGGAATAGAGTAAATTGGAGCTATGTGGTATACCGTGGTTGACGTGCTGTCAGTGGATTGAATCAAGGCATGTGAAGCGTCTGGGGTAAACCATGGAAAGCTGTGTAGGTGTGTATATTTGCGTGTGTGGACGTATGTATATACATGTGTATGGGGGGGGGGTTGGGCCATTTCTTTCGTCTGTTTCCTTGCGCTACCTCGCAAACGCGGGAGACAGCGACAAAGTATAAAAAAAAAAATATATATATATATATATATATATATATATATATATATATATATATATATATATATATATATATATCTTGCGCTTGCGCAAAAGTTGCTTGCGGCATGAGAAGCGTGGGAGGTGGGCAGAATAGAAAGGATAGTGAGTGGTGGGATGAAGAAGTAAGATTATTAGTGAAAGAGAAGAGAGAGGCATTTAGACGATTTTTGCTGGGAAAAAATGCAAATGAGTGGGAGATGTATAAAAGAAAGAGGCAGGAGGTCAAGAGAAAGGTGCAAGAGGTGAAAAAGAGGGCAAATGAGAGTTGGGGTGAGAGAGTATCATTAGATTTTAGGGAGAATAAAAAGATGTTTTGGAAGGAGGTAAATAAAGTGCATAAGACAGGAGAACAAATGGGAACATCAGTGAAGACGGCTAATGGGGAGGTGATAACAAGTAGTGGTGATGTGAGAAGGAGATGGAGTGAGTATTTTGAAGGTTTGTTGAACGTGTTAGATGATAGAGAGGCAGATATAGGGTGTTTTGGTCCAGGTGGTGTGCAAAGTGAGAGGGTTGGGGAAAATGATTTGATAAACCTGGAAGAGGTAGTAAAAGCTTTGCGGACGATGAAAGCCGGCAAGGAAGTGGGTTTGTTTGGTATTGCAGTGGAATTTATTTAAAAAGGGGGTGACTCTATTGTTGACTGGTTGGTAAGATTATTTAATGTATGTATGACTCATGGTGAGGTGCCTGAGGATTGGCGGAATGCTTGCATAGTGCCATTGTACAAAGGCAAAGGGGATAAAGGTGAGTGCTCAAATTACAGAGGTATAAGTTTGTTGAGTATTCCTGGGAAATTATATGGGAGGGTATTGATTAAGAGGGTGAAGGCATGTACAGAGCATCAGATTGGGGAAGAGCAATGTGGTTTCAGAAGTGGTAGAGGATGTGTGGATCAGGTGTTTGCTTTGGAACTTTGCCATGGAACCATGGAAGCGGAAGTGGATCATGGGGTGGGGGAGGGGGCGAAAATCCTGGGAGCCTTGAAGAATGCGTGGAAGTCGAGAACATTATCTCGGAAAGCAAAAATGGGTATGTTTGAAGGAATAGTGGTTCCAACAATGTTGTATGGTTGCGAGGCGTGGGCTATGGATAGAGTTGTGCGCAGGAGGATGGATGTGCTGGAAATGAGATGTTTGAGGACAATGTGTGGTGTGAGGTGGTTTGATCAGGTAAGTAACGTAAGGGTAAGAGAGATGTGTGGAAATAAAAAGAGCGTGGTTGAGAGAGCAGAAGAGGGTGTTTTGAAATGGTTTAGGCACATGGAGAGAATGAGTGAGGAAAGATTGACCAAGAGGATATATGTGTCGGAGGTGGAGGGAACGAGGAGAAGTGGGAGACCAAATTGGAGGTGGAAAGATGGAGTGAAGAAGATTTTGTGTGATCGGGGCCTGAACATTCAGGAGGGTGAAAGGAGGGCAAGGAATAGAGTGAATTGGATCGATGTGGTATACCGGGGTTGACGTGCTGTCAGTGGATTGAATCAGGGCATGTGAAGCGTCTGGGGTAAACCATGGAAAGCTGTGTAGGTATGTATATTTGCGTGTGTGGACGTATGTATATAGATGTGTATGGGGGTGGGTTGGGCCATTTCTTTCGTCTGTTTCCTTGCGCTGCCTCGCAAACGCGGGAGACAGCGACAAAGCAAAAAAAAAAAAAAAAAGAAAAAAAAAAGAAATATATATATATATATATATATATATATATATATATATATATATTTTTTTTTTTTTTTTTTTTTTTTTTTTATACTTTGTCGCTGTCTCCCGCGTTTGCGAGGTAGCGCAAGGAAACAGACGAAAGAAATGGCCCAACCCCCCCCCCCCCCATACACATGTACATACACACGTCCAGACACGCAAATATACATACCTACACAGCTTTCCATGGTTTACCCCAGACGCTTCACATGCCTTGCTTCAATCCACTGACAGCACGTCAACCCCTGTATACCACATGACTCCAATTCACTCTATTTCTTGCCCTCCTTTCACCCTCCTGCATGTTCAGGCCCCGATCACACAAAATCTTTTTCACTCCATCTTTCCACCTCCAATTTGGTCTCCCTCTTCTCCTCGTTCCCTCCACCTCCGACACATATATCCTCTTGGTCAATCTCTCCTCACTCATTCTCTCCATGTGCCCAAACCATTTCAAAACACCCTCTTCTGCTCTCTCGACCACGCTCTTTTTATTTCCACACATCTCTCTTACCCTTACGTTACTTACTCGATCAAACCACCTCACACCACACATTGTCCTCAAACATCTCATTTCCAGCACATCCATCCTCCTGCGCACATCTCTATCCATAGCCCACGCCTCGCAACCATACAGCATTGTTGGAACCACTATTCCCTCAAACATACCCATTTTTGATTTCCGAGATAATGTTCTCGACTTCCACACATTTTTCAAGGCTCCCAAAATTTTCGCCCCCTCCCCCACCCTATGATCCACTTCCGCTTCCATGGTTCCATCCGCTGACAGATCCACTCCCAGATATCTAAAACACTTCACTTCCTCCAGTTTTTCTCCATTCAAACTCACCTCCCAATTGACTTGACCCTCACCCCTACTGTACCTAATAACCTTGCTCTTATTCACATTTACTCTCAACTTTCTTCTTCCACACACTTTACCAAACTCAGTCACCAGCTTCTGCAGTTTCTCACATGAATCAGCCACCAGCGCTGTATCATCAGCGAACAACAATTGACTCACTTCCCAAGCTCTCTCATCCCCAACAGACTTCATACTTGCCCCTCTTTCCAGGACTCTTGCATTTACCTCCTTTACAACCCCATCCATAAACAAATTAAACAACCATGGAGACATCACACACCCCTGCCGCAAACCTACATTCACTGAGAACCAATCACTTTCCTCTCTTCCTACACGTACACATGCCTTACATCCTCGATAAAAACTTTTCACTGCTTCTAACAACTTGCCTCCCACACCATATATTCTTAATACCTTCCACAGAGCATCTCTATCAACTCTATCATATGCCTTCTCCAGATCCATAAATGCTACATACAAATCCATTTGCTTTTCTAAGTATTTCTCACATACATTCTTCAAAGCAAACACCTGATCCACACATCCTCTACCACTTCTGAAACCGCACTGCTCTTCCCCAATCTGATGCTCTGTACATGCCTTCACCCTCTCAATCAATACCCTCCCATATAATTTACCAGGAATACTCAACAAACTTATACCTCTGTAATTTGAGCACTCACTCTTATCCCCTTTGCCTTTGTACAATGGCACTATGCACGCATTATATATATATATATATATATATATATATATATATATATATATATATAACCTCGTGGAAGAAATATCGAGAATCTATACTAATAATAGAATAGCCTATTAGAGAATCTATACTAATAAAGTAGCTTGAGTAATTACTAACGTGTTTGTAATGTGTATGTGGCATTCACCTACTGCTGTACGGAGGGGCAATTTCACGCTCGTGGGGCCCCGTGACACTTGTGGGGCCCCGTGACACTCGGGGGGCCCCGTGACACTCGTGGGGCCCCGTGACACTCGTGGGGCCCCGTGACACTCGTGGGGCCCCGTGACATTCGGGGGGCCCCGTGACACTCGTGGGGCCCCGTGACATTCGTGGGGCCCCGTGACACTTGTGGGGCCCCGTGACACTTGTGGGGCCCCGTGACACTCGTGGGGCCCCGTGACACTCGTGGGCCCCGTGACACTCGTGGGGCCCCGTGACACTTGTGGGGACCCGTGACACTTGTAGGGCCCCATGACACTCGGGGGGGCCCCATCTCGTGAAAATCTTGTAATATCATACAACTATTTACATTTATGTCTTCAGTAATTTTTTCCATTCATTAGCTAAGCTTTTATTATGAAAGTATTTCTTTGTGTTTTTAACATGTTTAATTTCATATTTCGTTGTGTGTTTGTGTGATGGCTTTGACAATGACGGCCAGAACTTGAAGGTATGTATGTATGTATGTATACAAAGGGGAGCGTGAAGGACGTGTAGCCGGATACGATGTATTATTTTACTTTTGATCAATAAAGTATCTTATCAGTACAGAAATTTAGAAGTATAACTAAAATGTTGATCTCAGCCAAAGTGTAAAGCCTGATAATTAGATTTGGCGAACATGTAATATATAATTACGTTGCAATTCTTGATTAGTATTGAATGTATGTTACATTTTGACTTATGTTGAATTTGAGGTTTTTCGAGAATGCAAGTCAGTCAGTCAGTCAGTATAGGTTCTCGTACTTGTAAGATAATTTCTTACATGTTTACGTGAGGTTGTAAGTATAGATTTCCAGTGGAGTTGACCAAAGATGTGAAAATTGTTAATTTAATACCTTTAGACATTATGTATTGTGAACACGTCAGATATATCATCATTCAAAACATGTGTTGCAGCATCTGGCATCACGACGGCAGGACACACACACACACACACACACACAGGCCTCTCCGTCATCAGTGTCGGCCAGTTTCCACGAGTCCCGTTAGTTAGTTAGTTAGTATGTGTGTCCTTGCTGGTGGTGCCGGCCACAGCGCTCTGCCTCTCCCTTCATTTCTACCCTGTGTTCCCTCCCATCCACACTCATTATCTCCTTTCCTCATTCCCTCCCTCCTTGCACTCTATGATTACCTCCCTCTCCTTCTCCCTCCCTGATTTTCTCATGCCCCGGTTCTCTTCCTGCCTCCTTGATTCCTTCATGAACTTGGTTTCTCTCCCCCCCCCCCCCTCTTTCCTCCTCTTCTCCCTCCTTTCCCATCGTTCTGTTCCATTGTGCTTCCTCCTGAGTTCCCTCTCTCGATTCATGGCTTTCCGTCCCTTCTTGGTTGCCTCCGTTTATAATAACAGCCACTTTCCATCCTGGTTTCATTCCTGTCATATCATCACGTCACGTCTTGGCTGCCTCCCTCCGTGGCTGCGTGTGTCGTCCTGTGTGAGGTGATGTCGTCACTTGGCTGCCAGCCGTAGCTGTGGTTCCTTCATGTCCTGCCACGCACCTAACATCCCCTACTGCTTCCGTTATCTTCCTGTTGCTCCCCATCTGGCTACCTCCCTCCTGACCACTGACCTTTTATCTCTTGTGTCAGTCGCCTTCCAACTTGACTGCTTACCTCCCTGTCTGGTTATTCCCTTACCTCCCTGTCTGGTTATTCCCTTACCTCCCTGTCTGGTTATTCCCTTACCTCCCTGTCTGGTTATTCCCTTACCTCCCTGTCTGCTTATTCCCTTACCTCCCTGTCTGGTTATTCCCTTACCTCCCTGTCTGGTTATTCCCTTACCTCCCTGTCTGGTTATTCCCTTACCTCCCTGTCTGCTTATTCCCTTACCTCCCTGTATGCTTATTCCCTTACCTCCCTGTCTGCTTATTCCCTTACCTCCCTGTCTGGTTATTCCCTTACCTCCCTGTCTGGTTATTCCCTTACCTCCCTGTCTGCTTATTCCCTTACCTCCCTGTCTGGTTATTCCCTTACCTCCCTGTCTGGTTATTCCCTTACCTCCCTGTCTGGTTATTCCCTTACCTCCCTGTCTGCTTATTCCCTTACCTCCCTGTATGCTTATTCCCTTACCTCCCTGTCTGCTTATTCCCTTACCTCCCTGTCTGGTTATTCCCTTACCTCCCTGTCTGGTTATTCCCTTACCTCCCTGTCTGGTTATTCCCTTACCTCCCTGTCTGGTTATTCCCTTACCTTCCTGTCTGGTTATTCCCTTACCTCCCTGTCTGGTTATTCCCTTACCTCCCTGTCTGGTTATTCCCTTACCTCCCTGTCTGGTTATTCCCTTACCTCCCTGTCTGGTTATTCCCTTACCTCCCTGTCTGGTTATTCCCTTACCTCCCTGTCTGGTTATTCCCTTACCTCCCTGTCTGGTTATTCCCTTACCTCCCTGTCTGGTTATTCCCTTACCTCCCTGTCTGGTTATTCCCTTACCTCCCTGTCTGGTTATTCCCTTACCTCCCTGTCTGGTTATTCCCTTACCTCCCTGTCTGGTTATTCCCTTACCTCCCTGTCTGCTTATTCCCTTACCTCCCTGTATGCTTATTCCCTTACCTCCCTGTCTGCTTATTCCCTTACCTCCCTGTCTGGTTATTCCCTTACCTCCCTGTCTGGTTATTCCCTTACCTCCCTGTCTGGTTATTCCCTTACCTCCCTGTCTGGTTATTCCCTTACCTCCCTGTCTGGTTATTCCCTTACCTCCCTGTCTGGTTATTCCCTTACCTCCCTGTCTGCTTATTCCCTTACCTCCCTGTCTGGTTATTCCCTTACCTCCCTGTCTGGTTATTCCCTTACCTCCCTGTCTTCCTTTATTGCTTTGTTTACCTGCCAGCTTGAGTACCGTCGTACCTTCCAGTCCAGGTAACGTCTTACTGAGAATGTGCTGGATTAAATTCCATTGGTTGTTGTATGAGGATAATGAGCACCATAGAGTACCAGGCGGACACAGGCTCTCACCACTGAACAACATTTTGATGAGCTGAGAGGATGACATAATGTGTGACACATAAATCCTTCTTCAGCGAGCAAGATGGGACGATATATTGGCTGGCTTCTTCCAGTAAGATGGTAGGACAGATCCCGGCCACCGTCAAGCAAAGAGGAAAAAATTATTGGTGGCTCTCTCTATGGAAACGACATTTTCGGGAATAGGCAGACTACCGTGCGCACTGGTGACCTGTGCTGACCTCGACCTACAAGGCGGACAGTCCGCACGACTTCCATAGCTGGAGAGGTTGAGACATGTCCCCGTAGGAGGTTGATGTGGTTAATGATGTGAACAAGTGAAATCATCGAGGCTGTTGTCCCTAACTCACACTGAAGGAAGAGGCAGACCATCAGAGTCGAAGACTTGGTCACAAACCTACACGCATGTATGATGCCACTGGGTCACAAACCTACACGCATGTATGATGCCACTGGGTCACAAACCTACACGCATGTATGATGCCACTGGGTCACAAACCTACACGCATGTATGATGCCACTGGGTCAATATAGGAGGCGGGGAGGACGTTAAAAAACACATCCCTTAAATACAAAGGTGCCATAAACACAGAGATAATACCTTGAAGATTTAGGACCCCAGATTAGTGAAGATTTAGGACCCCAGATTAGTGAAGATTTAGGACCCCAGATTAGTGAAGATTTAGGACCCGAGATTAGTGAAGATTTAGGACCCCAGATTAGTGAAGATTTAGGACCCGAGATTAGTGAAGATTTAGGACCCGAGATTAGTGAAGATTTAGGACCCCAGATTAGTGAAGATTTAGGACCCCAGATTAGTGAAGATTTAGGACCCGAGATTAGTGAAGATTTAGGACCCCAGATTAGTGTAGAGGTTGGATGGGTGTGGACGTGAAAACACACAAGTGTCGGGTTCAGTATTTACTAGACATGGCATGACGTGTGGTGACGCCATGGTCTTGCAGGGTGTGGTTTCCATCTGTTTGATCCATGAGTGAGCGAGCCGACTCACCGGGTCAGCTTGGGCTGTTGGGGTAGAACATCTCTGAAGGTGGCATGTGTCAAGCAAACCGGCCACTAATGTGACTGGAAGGAAACAAGTGTTCCTCCTCGCGAGGTGCTTCTGGCCCGCCCGCCCGCCCGCCCGGGTATCTTGTGTGTCGCTCTTCCTCTCAGTGATGACCCGGTCAGGTCGCGTAACATGCCACGCCCCCACGTCATCTCGGTTGAAACAAACGATCAAAAAAAAAACCGGAAATTAATCTTTACTGCACAAGTATTTGTAAACGTAACTCATGAAAGCAGAAACGTCTTAGGAGGAAGGAGACAAAACATGGAAATACCACAGTTTATCTGTTGAAAGAAAGAGATATGATAAGTCAGTCCTCAAATGACCACACACACACACACACACACACACACACACACACACTGTGGGAGGCCAGACGTGTGCCTCGGGTCAAGTCTTGAGCATGGGGACTGGTACAGCATTGTGAATGTCTGAGAAAGTAAGAGCTGGGAAGAGTTACAAAGACTTAACGTAGCAGATGAGAGAACAAGGGAATGGTGAGTGGAAGGAAGGGTTAGAGCTGACTTGTTTGTTGCAGATGGAGTGCAGCAAAGAATGCTTCACAGGGGAAGGGAAAAGTGTGGGTTGGTAGGGAGACATGATGTAGATGAGTAAGGCTCGTGCTCAGCTCACAGGGACGAAACTGTTTCTAGGATGTGATCAAAACACCGGGTGAAAAGCTACATTTCTGCACGTGCTTCCTCGTATGTTACCAACACTTGCTTTCTCTGAGCAGTGCTTACACACACACACACACACACACACACACACACACACACACACTCCACTGAATTTCATGACATAAAGGTAAGAAAAATATTATATATATATATATATATATATATATATAGTTTGCTGTAAATCTGGGTATTTTGATTGGCACACAATCACACACACACACATCCATGCCTGCATGCAAGCATAGCCACAAACATTCACACATACTGTGCAAGAGATGGGGCCTGAGTGCAGAACTCCTCTACCTAATGTCCAAATAATTTGCTTTGCTTATGACCAGCTTCATATGCTTTCTTGATTAAGTTTTATTTGAAATGTACTCCATGGTCCTTTTTCACATGATAATTTGTGCTGTGATGTGTAAACTTAGTTTTTCATCTTAAGTATGTTAGCCATTTGTCTGACCACTGCTGCCTTTTGTCTCATATTTCTGCAGTATTTTGATCTCCCTGTTACCCTGTGTGTGTGGGTATGTCTATGTGTGTGATGATTAGAATATGATAGTGTCTCTTTCTTCTTCAAATGGCCTCTGTTTCTCTTGAACTGGAGTGGCACCCCAACATTATTAAGATACAAGGTTCTATATATATATATATATATATATATATATATATATATATATATATATAAGGGAGCGGGGGGCTGGAAATCCTCCCCTCTCGTTTTTTTTATTTTTTTTTTTTTAATTTTCCAAAAGAAGGAACAGAGAAGAGGGCCAGGTGAGGATATTCCCTCAAAGGCCCAGTCCTCTGTTCTTAACGCTACCTCGCTATTGCGGGAAATAGCGAATAGTATGAAAAAAAAAAAAAAAAAAAAAAAAAATATATATATATATATATATATATATATATATATATATATATATATATATATATATATATATATATATATGGAATCATGGAAGCGGAAGTGAATCATAGGGTGGGGGAGGGGGCGAAAATCCTGGGAGCCTTGAAGAATGTGTGGAAGTCGAGAACATTATCTCGGAAAGCAAAAGTGGGTATGTTTGAAGGAATAGTGGTTCCAACAATGTTGTATGGTTGCGAGGCGTGGGCTGTAGATAGAGTTGTGCGCAGGAGGGTGGATATGCTGAAAATGAGATGTTTGAGGACAATATATGGTGTGAGGTGGTTTGATCGAGTAAGTAATGTAAGGGTAAGAGAGATGTGTGGAAATAAAAAGAGCGTGGTTGAGAGAGCAGAAGAGGGTGTTTTGAAATGGTTTGGTCACATGGAGAGAATGAGTGAGGAAAGTTTGACCAAGAGGATATATGTGTCGGAGGTGGAGGGAACGAGGAGAAGTGGGAGACCAAATTGGAGGTGGAAAGATGGAGTGAAAGATTTTGAGTGATCGGGGCCTGAACATGCAGGAGGGTGAAAGGAGGGCAAGGAATAGAGTGAATTGGATCGATGTGGTATACCGGGGTTGACGTGCTGTCAGTGGATTGAATCAGGGCATGTGAAGCGTTTGGGGTAAAACATGGAAAGTTTTGTAGGGCCTGGATGTGGAAAGGGAGCTGTGGTTTCGGGTATTATTACATGACAGCTAGAGACTGAGTGTGAACGAATGGGGCCTTTGTTGTCTTTTCCTAGCGCTACCTCGCACGCATGAGGGGGGAGGGGGATGTTATTCCATGTGTGGCGAGGTGGCGATGGGAATAAATAAAGGCAGACAGTATGAATTATGTACATGTGTATATATGTATATGTCTGTGTGTGTATATATATGTGTACATTGAGATGTATAGGTATGTATATTTGCGTGTGTGGACGTGTATGTATATACATGTGTATGTGGGTGGGTTGGGCCATTTCTTTAGTCTGTTTCCTTGCGCTACCTCGCAAACGCGGGAGACGGCGACAAAGCAAAATAATATATATATATATATATATATATATATATATATATATATATATATATATATATATATAATCTAAAAAGCTTTATATTGACGCAAACAGAATTTATTTTCTAGTAATGACCAGTTTTAGTATAACTGTATAACATCGGCCATATTCCAAGTTTGATCCAAAGCAAGAAATTGTATGCAGGCAGCCAGTTGTAGTAGAGGCGAGATGTTCATTGTGGTGTGTTGCCCATGTAATCATCATCATTATCGGACCAAACTTGGAATATACTTTTATCCTTGAAGGTTTACTGCTTTACGAATGAAGGATGTATGTATGTATGTATGTATGTATGTATGTATGTATGTATGCCCGCCCTCTCATCCATACGTATGTATGTATGTATGCCCGGCCTCTCATGCATACATGATAGTAAGTACCACCACGGAACATTTACAAGCAGAATCCAGCAAACCAGGTGACTACCCACCCACCACAGAATCTTTATCGATAACTGTTGACGTCTCAGTAAAGCTGACTGGGATAGATTATTTTCTCCGTTTGCCTGGGTACATTACTCTCTCTCGTGTGGTGATGCTTCTGTCCGCCAAACGCATAGCAGACGTTATTGTTGCGGGAATGGAAGCATTTTTTCCCCTCTTCCTCCAAGACGACCTCTTCTTCCCATCTATGGTTCACTCGTTCCTGTTCTAAGGCCATTCAGGCAAGGGGTCAGGCATATCGGGCTTGCAAAACTCTCCTCCTCTGGCTCCCATTCAGCATGTATCACTGCTCGTAATCGCTGCTAATAAGTACGTTTCTTTATTGAGAGGATGTACGATAACCTCTCCTTGTCCTCCACTGATGGGTCTCTCTGGTCTTTAGCTGAGATAACAACTTGAGTCACTCTACCTTTCCTTCACATTTCCTGTGACGGCACTATATCTGTCTCTGCCGTACATAACGACAAATCTCTTTGGTTATCGTTTTTGTGTTTGTCCTTAGGATGACTCTAACATTGCTTCACCCCCTGATGATCCTGCTCACTGATCCTACTCCCCTCCATGTACCCCCTGATGATCCTGCTCACTGATCCTACTCCCCTCCATGTCATCTTTCAAATTATTCGTCGCGCGCTTCTCTGTCAGGACACAAGGAAGGCATAATTATGGTCCTGGTGGTATCCATCCCCGAGTGCTGTAAGTGTGCCTCTGAACTTGCACTTGTTCTTGCTGGTCACTTGTGGTTCTTGTTCAAAACCAGAATTTTGACTTAGTGGATATATGCGTTGATACACGCGTCCTTACATAGGGTGGCGGTTCTGTTTCTTTTAACTGTCGGTCTGCTGCTTTGACATCAAGCATTTACAAAGTCTATGAATTCCTGTGTGGTAATGAAAAGAGTGTGGTTGAGAGAGCAGAAGAGGGGATGTTGAAATAGTTTGGACATATGGAAAGAATGAGTGAGGAAAGATTGACAAAGAGGATATATATGTCATAGATGGAGAGAACAAGAAGCGGGAGACCACATTGACGATAGAAGGATAGTGATTTTGAATGATCGTTGGCCTGAACATGCAGGAGGGTGAAAGACATGCAATGAATAGAGTTAAAACGATGTGGTATACCGGGGTCGACGTGCTGTCAGTGGACTGAACCAGGGCATGTGAAACGTATGGTGTAAACCATAGAAAGGTCAGTGGGGCCTGGATGTGGATAGTGAGTTGTGGTTTGGGTGCATTATGCATGACAACTAGAGAATGAGTGTGGACGAATGTGGCATTTTTTGCCTGTTTGCCTGGCGCTACTTTGCTGAAGCAATGGGTGGCGATGCTGTTTACTGTTGGGCGGGGTGTCGCTGGGAATGGATGAAGGCAGGCAAGTATGAATATGTACATGTATATATATCTATACGTATGTGTATGTTTGTATGTGTATGTATATGTTTGTTGCTATGTATATATACGTGCATGAGCGTATATATATATATATATATATATATATATATATATATATATATATATATATATATATATATATATATATATTTTTTTTTTTTTTTTTTTTTTTTTTTGTCGCTGTCTCCCGCCTTTGCGAGGTAGCGCAAGGAAACAGACGAAAGAAATGGCCCAACCCACCCCCATACACATGCCTTGATTCAATCCACTGACAGCACGTCAACCCCGGTATACCACATCGCTCCAATTCACTCTATTCTTTGCCCTCCTTTCACCCTCCTGCATGTTCAGGCCCCGATCACACAAAATCTTTTTCACTCCATCTTTCCACCTCCAATTTGGTCTCCCTCTTCTCCTCGTTCCCTCCACCTCCGACGCATATATCCTCTTGTTTAATCTTTCCTCACTCATTCTCTCCATGTGACCAAACCATTTCAAAACACCCTCTTCTGCTCTCTCAACCACGCTCTTTTTATTTCCACACATCTCTCTTACCCTTACGTTACTTACTCGATCAAACCACCTCACACCACACTGTCCTCAAACATCTCATTTCCAGCACATCCATCCTCCTGCGCACAACTCTTTCTATAGTCCACGCCTCGCAACCATACAACATTGTTGGAATCACTATTCCTTCAAACATACCCATTTTTGCTTTCCGAGATAATGTTCTCGACTTCCACACATTCTTCAAGGCTCCCAGAATTTTCGCTCCCTCCCCCACCCTATGATCCACTTCCGCTTCCATGGTTCCATCCGCTGCCAGATCCACTCCCAGATATCTAAAACACTTCACTTCCTCCAGTTTTTCTCCATTCAAACTCACCTCCCAATTGAATTGACCCTCAACCCTACTGTACCTAATAACCTTGCTCTTATTCACATTCACTCTTAACTTTCTTCTTTCACACACTTTACCAAACTCAGTCACCAGCTTCTGCAGTTTCTCACATGAATCAGCCACCAGTGCTGTATCATCAGCGAACAACAACTGACTCACTTCCCAAGCTCTCTCATCCCCAACAGACTTCATACTTGCCCCTCTTTCCAAAACTCTTGCATTCACCTCCCTAACAACCCCATCCATAAACAAATTTAACAACCATGGAGACATCACACACCCCTGCCGCAAACCTACATTCACTGAGAACCAATCACTTTCCTCTCTTCCTACACGTACACATGCCTTACATCCTCGATAAAAACTTTTCACTGCTTCTAACAACTTGCCTCCCACACCATATATTCTTAATACCTTCCACAGAGCATCTCTATCAACTCTATCATATGCCTTCTCCAGATCCATAAATGCTACATACAAATCCATTTGCTTTTCTAAGTATTACTCACATACATTCTTCAAAGCAAACACCTGATCCACACATCCTCTACCACTTCTGAAACCACACTGCTCTTCCCCAATCTGATGTTCTGAACATGCCTTCACCCTCTCAATCAATACCCTCCCATATAATTTGCCAGGAATACTCAACAAACTTATACCTCTGTAATTTGAGCACTCACTCTTATCCCCTTTGCCTTTGTACAATGGCACTATGCACGCATTCCGCCAATCCTCAGGCACCTCACCATGAGTCATACATACATTAAATAACCTTACCAACCAGTCAACAATACAGTCACCCCCTTTTTTAATAAATTCCACTGCAATACCATCCAAACCTGCTGCCTTGCCGGCTTTCATCTTCCGCAAAGCTTTTACTACCTCTTCTCTGTTTACCAACTCATTTTCCCTAACCCTCGCACTTTGCACACCACCTCGACCAAAACACCCTATATCTGCCACTCTATCATCAAACACATTCAATAAACCTTCAAAATACTCACTCCATCTCCTTCTCACATCACCACTACTTGTTATCACCTCCCCATTTACACCCTTCACTGAAGTTCCCATTTGCTCCCTTGTCTTACGCACTTTATTTACCTCCTTCCAGAACATCTTTTTATTCTCCCTAAAATTCAATGATACTCTCTCACCCCAACTCTCATTTGCCCTTTTTTTCACCTCTTGCACCTTTCTCTTGACCTCCTGTTTCTTTCTTTTATACGTCTCCCACTCAATTTCATTTTTTCCCCTGCAAAAATCGTCCAAATGCCTCTCTCTTCTCTTTCACTAATACTCTTACTTCTTCATCCCACCACCCGCTACCCTTTCTAATCAACCCACCTCCCACTCTTCTCATGCCACAAGCATCTTTTGCGCAATCCATCACTGATTCCCTAAATACATCCCATTCCTCCCCCACTCCCCTTACTTCCATTGTTCTCACCTTTTTCCATTCTGTACTCAGTCTCTCCTGGTACTTCCTCACACAAGTCTCCTTCCCAAGCTCACTTACTCTCACCACCCTCTTCACCCCAACATTCACTCTTCTTTTCTGAAAACCCATACAAATCTTCACCTTAGCCTCCACAAGATAATGATCAGACATCCCTCCAGTTGCACCTCTCAGCACATTAACATCCAAAAGTCTCTCTTTCGCGCGCCTGTCAATTAACACGTAATCCAATAACGCTCTCTGGCCATCTCTCCTACTTACATAAGTATACTTATGTATATCTCGCTTTTTAAACCAGGTATTCCCAATCATCAGTCCTTTTTCAGCACATAAATCTACAAGCTCTTCACCATTTCCATTTACAACACTGAACACCCCATGTACACCAATTATTCCCTCAACTGCCACATTACTCACCTTTGCATTCAAATCACCCAACACTATAACCCGGTCTCGTGCATCAAAACCACTAACACACTCATTCAGCTGCTCCCAAAACACTTGCCTCTCATGATCTTTCTTCTCATGCCCAGGTGCATATGCACCAATAATCACCCATCTCTCTCCATCAACTTTCAGTTTTACCCATATTAATCGAGAATTTACTTTCTTACATTCTATCACATACTTCCACAACTCCTGTTTCAGGAGTATTGCTACTCCTTCCCTTGCTCTTGTCTTCTCACTAACCCCTGACTTTACTCCCAAGACATTCCCAAACCACTCTTCCCCTTTACGGGGGACGGGGAGCGGGGGGCCAGAAATCCTCCCCTCCTTGTATTTTTTTAACTTTCTAAAATGGGAAACAGAAGAAGGAGTCACGCGGGGAGTGCTCATCCTCCTCGAAGGCTCAGATTGGGGTGCCTAAATGTGTGTGGATGTAACCAAGATGTGAAAAAAGGAGAGATAGGTAGTATGTTTGAGGAAAGGAACCTGGATGTTTTGGCTCTGAGTGAAACTAAGCTCAAGGGTATATATATATATATATATATATATATATATATATATATATATATATATATATATATATATTTCCCATTTTTTTTAGAAAGTTAAAATACAAGCAAAATACAAGGAGAAAAACTGGAGGAAGTAAAGTGTTTTAGATATCTGGGAGTGGATCTGCCAGCGGATGGAACCATGGAAGCGGAAGTAAATCATAGGGTGGGGGAGGGGGCGAAAATCCTGGGAGCCTTGAAGAATGTGTGGAAGTCGAGAACATTATCTCGGAAAGCAAAAATGGGTATGTTTGAAGGAATAGTGGTTCCAACAATGTTGTATGGTTGCGAGGCGTGGGCTATGGATAGAGTTGTGCGCAGGAGGGTGGATGTGCTGGAAATGAGATGTTTGAGGACAATGTGTAGTGTGAGGTGGTTTGATCGAGTAAGTAATGTAAGGGTAAGAGAGATGTGTGGAAATAAAAAGAGCGTGGTTGAGAGAGCAGAAGAGGGTGTTTTGAAATGGTTTGGGCACATGGAGAGAATGAGTGAGGAAAGATTGACCAAGAGGATATATGTGTCAGAGGTGGAGGGAACGAGGAGAAGTGGGAGACCAAATTGGAGGTGGAAAGATGGAGTGAAAGATTTTGAGTGATCGGGGCCTGAACATGCAGGAGGGTGAAAGGCGGGCAAGGAATAGAGTGAATTGGATCGATGTGGTATACCGGGGTTGACGTGCTGTCAGTGGATTGAATCAGGGCATGTGAAGCGTCTTGGGTAAACCATGGAAAGTTTTGTGGGGCCTGGATGTGGAAAGGGAGCTGTGGTTTCGGGCATTATTGCATAACAGCTAGAGACTGAGTGTGAACGAATGGGGCCTTTGTTGTCTTTTCCTAGCGCTACCTCGCACACATGAGGGGGGAGGGAGTTGTTATTCCATGTGTGGCGAGGTGGCGATGGGAACAAATAAAGGCAGACTATGAATTGTGTACATGTGTATATATGTATATGTCTGTGTGTGTATATATATGTGTACATTGAGATGTATAGGTATGTATATTTGCGTGTGTGGACGTGTATGTATATACATGTGTATGTGGGCGGGTTGGGCCATTCTCTCGTCTGTTTCCTTGCGCTACCTCGCTAACGAGGGAGACAGCGACAAAGCAAAATAAGTGATAAATGATATATATATATATCTTTCGTACTATTCGCCATTTCCCGCGATAGCGTTAAGAACAGAGGACTGGACCTTTGAGGGAACATCCTCACCTGGCCCCCTTCTCTGTTCCTTCTTTTAGAAAATTGAATAAAACGAGAGGGGAGGATTTCCAGCCACCCGCTCCCTCCCCTTTTAGTCGCCTTCTACGACACGCAGGGAATACGTGGGAAGTATTCTTTCTCCCCTATCCCCAGGGATAATATATATATATATATATATATATATATATATATATATATATATATATATATATATATATATATATATGTATATATATATATATATATATATGTATATATATATATTATCCCTGGGGATAGGGGATTAAGAATACTTCCCACGTATTCCCTGCGTGTCGTAGAAGGCGACTAAAAGGGGAGGGAGCGGGGGGCTGGAAATCCTCCCCTCTCGTTTTTTTTTAATTTTCCAAAAGAAGGAACAGAGGGGGCCAGGTGAGGATATTCCGAAAAAGGCCCAGTCCTCTGTTCTTAACGCTACCTCGCTAATGCGGGAAATGGCGAACAGTTTGAAAAAAAAAATATATATATGTATATATATATATATATATATATATATATATATATATATATATATATATATATATATATATATATATATATATATATATATCCTAGACTGAGTCAGGTACCTATTTTATCAACCCACCTCTAGGGGTGGATGAACAGCTTGATTGACTGTAGACGTACTGCCGCATCCAGGATTCGAACGTTGCCGCTCGACCCATGAATGCATCACGGTTAGGGACTTTAACCGCTACACCACTGGAGTCTATAGGTTAATTAGTCGTTATGTTGTACCATGAGAAGTGTTATTGTGGAAGAGATGTACTGTATATATACATATAAGCCGGAGGAATAAAAGCAACATTACAGTAGTTTATGGAAGGTCGAGAGGTAATCAGGCTGATGCTTTCAAAGTTACGAGATTCAAAATGGTTGAGGCCAACATTTGGTGTTCCTGCATCACAATATGCACAGACGGTGGCACTGAAGGAGCGGCCACTACCCGTACACAGTTGACATTCCAAAAGAAGAAGGTCAGAAGAAGATGTAATTAGTTCGTGTTGTACAGAGGATGTGTGATACATTCCCTCTCACTACCGTTCTGACAGCTACTTTAACCCACTACTTTACCTGATGCCCTTCAATTTGCACTCTGACCTACCTACCACCCTCCTCCTGCCACTCTACCCTACCTACCACCCTCCTCTTGCCACTATACCCTATCTACCACCCTCCTCCTGCCACTCTACCCTACCTACCACCCTCCTCCTGCCACTCTACCCTACCTACCACCCTCCTCCTGCCACTCTACCCTACCTACCACCTTCCTCCTGCCACTCTACCCTACCTACCACCTTCCTCCTGCCACTCTACCCTACCTACCACCTTCCTCCTGCCGCTATACCCTACCTACCACCTTCCTCCTGCCACTCTACCCTACCTACCACCTTCTTCCTTCCACTCTACCCTACCTACCACCTTCCTCCTGCCACTATACCCTACCTACCACCCTCCTCCTGCCACTCTACCCTACCTACCACCTTCTTCCTTCCACTCTACCCTACCTACCACCTTCCTCGTGCCACTCTACCCTACCTACCACTCTCCTCCTGCCACTATACCCTACCTACCACCTTCCTCCTGCCACTATACCCTACATACCACCTTCCTCCTGTCACTATACCCTACCTACCACCTTCCTCCTGCCACTATACCCTACCTACCACCTTCCTCCTGCCACTCTACCCTACCTACCACCCTCCTCCTGCCACTATACCCTACCTACCACTTTCCTCCTACCACCTTCCTCCTGCCACTCTACCCTACCTACCACCTTCCTCCTGCCACTCTACCCTACCTACCACCTTCCTCCTGCCACTATACCCTACCTACCACCTTCCTCCTGCCACTCTACCCTACCTACCACCTTCCTCCTGCCACTCTACCCTACCTACCACCTTCCTCCTGCCACTCTACCCTACCTGCCACCTTCCTTCTACCACCTTCCTCCTGCCACTCTACCCTACCTATCACCCTCCTCCTGCCACTCTACCCTACCTACCACCTTCCTTCTACCACCTTCCTCCTGCCACTATACCCTACCTATCACCCTCCTCCTGCCACTCTACCCTACCTACCACCTTCCTCCTACCACCCTCCTCCTGCCACTCTACCCTACCTACCACCTTCCTCCTACCACCCTCCTCCTGCCACTCTACCCTACCTACCACCTTCCTCCTGCCACTCTACCCTACCTACCACCTTCCTCCTGCCACTCTACCCTACCTACCACCTTCCTTCTACCACCTTCCTCCTGCCACTCTACCCTACCTATCACCCTCCTCCTGCCACTCTACCCTACCTACCACCTTCCTTCTACCACCTTCCTCCTGCCACTCTACCCTACCTATCACCCTCCTCCTGCCACTCTACCCTACCTACCACCTTCCTTCTACCACCTTCCTCCTGCCACTCTACCCTACCTACCACCATCCTCCTGCCACTCTACCCTACCTACCACCTTCCTCCTGCCACTCTACCCTACCTACCACCCTCCTCCTGCCACTCTACCCTACCAACCACCTTCCTCCTGCCACTCTACCCTACCTACCACCCTCCTCCTGCCACTATACCCTACCTACCACCTTCCTCCTGCCACTCTACCCTACCTACCACCCTCCTCCTGCCACTCTACCCTACCTACCACCTTCCTCCTGCCACTCTACCCTACCTTCCTCCTGCCACTCTACCCTACCTACCACCTTCCTCCTGCCACTCTACCCTACCTACCACCTTCCTCCTGCCACTCTACCCTACCTACCACCTTCCTCCTGCCACTCTACCCTGCCTACCACCTTCCTCCTACCACTGTACCCTACCTATCACCCTCCTGCCACTCTACCCTACCTACCACCTTCCTCCTGCCACTCTACCCTACCTACCACCTTCCTCCTGCCACTCTACCCTACCTACCACCTTCCTCCTGCCACTCTACCCTACCTACCACCTTCCTCCTACCACCTTCCTCCTGCCACTATACCCTACCTATCACCCTCCTCCTGCCACTCTACCCTACCTACCAACTTCCTCCTACCACCTTCCTCCTGCCACTCTACCCTACCTACCACCTTCCTCCTGCCACTCTACCCTACCTACCACCTTCCTCCTGCCACTCTACCCTACCTACCACCTTCCTCCTGCCACTCTACCCTACCTACCACCTTCCTCCTGCCACTCTACCCTACCTACCACCCTTCCTCCTGCCACTCTACCCTACCTTTCCTCCTACAACCTTCCTCCTGCCACTCTACCCTACCTACCACCCTCCTCCTGCCACTATACCCTACCTACCACCCTCCTCCTGCCACTATACCCTACCTACCACCTTCCTCCTACAACCTTCCTCCTGCCACTCTACCCTACCTACCACCCTCCTCCTGCCACTCTACCCTACCTACCACCCTCCTCCTGCCACTATACCCTACCTAACACCTTCCTCCTGCCACTCTACCCTACCTACCACCTTCCTCCTGCCACTCTACCCTACCTACCACCTTCCTCCTACAACCTTCCTCCTGCCACTCTACCCTATCTACCACCCTCCTCCTGCCACTATACCCTACCTACCACCCTCCTCCTGCCACTCTACCCTACCTACCACCTTCCTCCTGCCACTATACCCTACTTACCACCTTCCTCCTACCACCTTTCTCCTGCCACTCTACCCTACCTACCACCTTCCTTCTGCCACTATACCCTACCTACCACCTTCCTCCTGCCACTATACCCTACCTACCACCTTCCTCCTGCCACTCTACCCTACCTACCACCTTCCTCCTGCCACTCTACCCTACCTACCACCCTCCTCCTGCCACTATACCCTACCTACCACCTTCCTCCTGCCACTATACCCTACCTACCACCTTCCTCTTGCCACTATACCCTACCTACCACCTTCCTCTTGCCACTATACCCTACCTACCACTTTCCTCCTGCCACTATACCCTACCTACCACCTTCCTCCTGCCACTCTACCCTACCTACCACCTTCCTTCTGCCACTCTACCCTACCTACCACCCTCCTCATGCCACTCTACCCTACCTACCACCCTCCTCATGCCACTCTACCCTACCTACCACCCTCCTCCTGCCACTATACCCTACCTACCACCTTCCTCCTGCCACTATACCCTACCTACCACCTTCCTCCTGCCACTATACCCTACCTACCACCCTCCTCCTGCCACTATACCCTACCTACCACCTTCCTCCTGCCACTATACCCTACCTATCACCCTCCTCCTGCCACTCTACCCTACCTACCACCTTCCTCCTGCCACTCTACCCTGCCTACCACCTTCCTCCTGCCACTATACCCTACCTACTACCCTTCTCCTGCCACTATACCCTACCTACTACCCTTCTCCTGCCATTCTACCATACCCTAATGCCATTATGCTCTAACTACCGTTCTCACTGCCACTCTATCTTAACTACTTCCTTCATTACGCACTGTTACTTGTGTGTCCTTGTATGTATGTACTTTTCTTTTTACGAAATATGTCTGTTGTCATATTGTGCTGTGTGATACCATTTATTCATCGTTCGTAAGTCGAGCCTGAATCGGTATTTTAAGAATGGATGATTTAAGAGGTCGGTATAAATTGTGACGTGCGTGAGGATGCGACCTATATACATGACACTTATCATTATACGTAGGTTGTAGAGCATGGATATTGGGGAACCGGGGTGCACACACACACACACACACACACACACTACGGGGATGTGAGAACTCGGAATTGGTGATAGTGGTTGTGGAGCCGATGTGGGGGTGGGGGAGTGATGCAAGACCGGGCGGGTGAGCGTGTAAGATCAAAACCACTTTCACTGTTAGTGTCTCTCCCCTCCCCTCCCCCTCCTACCCTGTCTGGTTGCTGGGGGGATGGTTGTTGGAACATAGTTGCTGGGGATTATTGACCAGGGAACACGGGCTTGCTGTTAATATAATATGAATGCCTGTTAGATGGATGGTGAACTGGTAGGTACCTTACTGGTTGATGGTGAACTGGTAGGTACCTTACTGGTTGGTGGTTAAGTGGACACAAGACATTACTAAATGAGTGGCCGAGTTGATACATGGTAAACTGGTGGGTTATATATGGTAAACTGGTGGGTGATCTGTTTTGTGGGATAATTGGCTTCATAAAATGATGGTTCTGGGTGTTTTAATTATTACGTGTTATAGTGTTTGTGTAGATGGTTAAGTGGCTGTTACTTGAGTGTAGGACTAGGTATATTATGGTATCGCATGGTTGTAGCACCATCACAAGTAGTAATATCATTAGTTGTAGTAACAATAGCTTCTTCAGTAGCAGTAGCACCATTAGTAGCAGGAATATTATTAACTGTAGCATTATTCTGGAGAGCAAGAGACAAGTAGTAGTATTATGGGTAACAATAAGTAAATGTTTGTGTCCGTATGGTCCAAGTTGTTAATTACCTGTACCCTGGCCAGCCAGGCAAGCAGCAGCAGCAGTATTGTAACCATCAGGAGCAGTAAAGTAGCAGCTGCACTTTGCTCACTAGCACAAAACACCAACAACAAAGGTGACAAGAAAGGCAGCAGGGTTGGTAGGGTTGGAGCGAGGCTCCGTGGGGGAGTGAGTGGGGGCACCTGTCCATTATAACGGTAAGACCGGATCTCATCTCCTGGGGCCTCCCTCCCTCACCACCACAACCACCGCCTCTATCACCAGCTGCTGCTGCTCCTGCTGGGCTCCTGCACATATGGCCAATGGACGCGGGCGGGCAGTCATGGCCAGCACGGGGACAAAGGAACTGTTCGTCATCAGATAAGATTTCTGCTCAAACAATATACAGCAGATTACAGCGTTACTTGTGTTATATACATATACAGCAGATTACAGCGTTACTTGTGTCATATACATATACAGCAGATTACAGCGTTACTTGTGTCATATACATATACAGCAGATTACAGCGTTACTTGTGTCATATACATATACAGCAGATTACAGCGTTACGTGTGTCATATACATATACAGCAGATTACAGCGTTACTTGTGTCATATACATATACAGCAGATTACAGCGTTACTTGTGTCATATACATATAAAGCAGATTACAGCGTTACTTGTGTTATATACATATACAGCAGATTACAGCGTTCCGTGTCATATACATATACAGCAGATTACAGCGTTACTTGTGTCATATACATATACAGCAGATTACAGCGTTACGTGTGTCATATACATATACAGCAGATTACAGCGTTACGTGTGTCATATACATATACAGCAGATTACAGCGTTACGTGTGTTATATACATATACAGCAGATTACAGCGTTACGTGTGTCATATACATATACAGCAGATTACAGCGTTACGTGTGTCATATACATATACAGCAGATTGCAGCGTTACGTGTCATATACAGCAGATTACAGCGTTACGTGTCATATACAGCAGATTACAGCGTTACGTGTCATATACAGCAGATTACAGCGTTACGTGTGTCATATACAGCAGATTACAGCGTTACGTGTCATATACAGCAGATTACAGCGTTACGTGTGTCATATACATATACAGCAGATTACAGCGTTACGTGTCATATACAGCAGATTACAGCGTTACGTGTCATATACAGCAGATTACAGCGTTACGTGTGTCATATACAGCAGATTACAGCGTTACGTGTCATATACAGCAGATTACAGCGTTACGTGTCATATACAGCAGATTACAGCGTTGCGTGTCATATACAGCAGATTACAGCGTTGCGTGTCATATACAGCAGATTACAGCGTTACGTGTCATATACAGCAGATTACAGCGTTACGTGTCATATACAGCAGATTACAGCGTTACGTGTCATATACAGCAGATTACAGCGTTACGTGTCATATACAGCAGATTACAGCGTTACGTGTCATATACAGCAGATTACAGCGTTACGTGTCATATACAGCAGATTACAGCGTTACGTGTTATATACAGCAGATTACAGCGTTACGTGTGTTATATACAGCAGATTACAGCGTTACGTGTTATATACAGCAGATTACAGCGTTACGTGTGTTATATACAGCAGATTACAGCGTTACGTGTTATATACAGCAGATTACAGCGTTACGTGTCATATACAGCAGATTACAGCGTTACGTGTTATATACAGCAGATTACAGCGTTACGTGTCATATACAGCAGATTACAGCGTTACGTGTTATATACAGCAGATTACAGCGTTACGTGTTATATACAGCAGATTACAGCGTTACGTTTCATATACAGCAGATTACAGCGTTACGTGTTATATACAGCAGATTACAGCGTTACGTGTCATATACAGCAGATTACAGCGTTACGTGTTATATACAGCAGATTACAGCGTTATGTGTTATATACAGCAGATTACAGCGTTACGTGTGTTATATACAGCAGATTACAGCGTTACGTGTTATATACAGCAGATTACAGCGTTACGTGTTATATACAGCAGATTACAGCGTTACGTTTCATATACAGCAGATTACAGCGTTACGTGTCATATACAGCAGATTACAGCGTTACGTTTCATATACAGCAGATTACAGCGTTACGTGTTATATACAGCAGATTACAGCGTTACGTGTTATATACAGCAGATTACAGCGTTACGTGTTATATACAGCAGATTACAGCGTTACGTGTCATATACAGCAGATTACAGCGTTACGTGTTATATACAGCAGATTACAGCGTTACTTGTGTCATATACATATACAGCAGATTACAGCGTTACTTGTGTCATTATACATATACAGCAGATTACAGCGTTACTTGTGTCATATACATATACAGCAGATTACAGCGTTACGTGTGTCATATACATATACAGCAGATTACAGCGTTACTTGTGTCATATACATATACAGCAGATTACAGCGTTACTTGTGTCATATACATATACAGCAGATTACAGCGTTACTTGTGTCATATACATATACAGCAGATTACAGCGTTACGTGTGTCATATACATATACAGCAGATTACAGCGTTACGTGTGTCATATACATATACAGCAGATTACAGCGTTACGTGTGTCATATACATATACAGCAGATTACAGCGTTACGTGTGTCATATACATATACAGCAGATTACAGCGTTACGTGTGTCATATACATATACAGCAGATTACAGCGTTACTTGTGTCATATACATATACAGCAGATTACAGCGTTACTTGTGTCATATACATATACAGCAGATTACAGCGTTACGTGTGTCAATACTACAGCAGATTACAGCGTTACTTGTGTCATATACATATACAGCAGATTACAGCGTTACGTGTGTCATATACATATACAGCAGATTACAGCGTTACGTGTTATATACAGCAGATTACAGCGTTACGTTTCATATACAGCAGATTACAGCGTTACGTGTTATATACAGCAGATTACAGCGTTACGTGTTATAATAACAGCAGATTACAGCGTTACGTGTATATACAGCAGATTACGCGTTACGTGTTATATACAGCAGATTACAGCGTTACGTGTTCATATACAACAGATTACAGCGTTACGTGTATATACACAGATTACAGCGTTACGTGTTATATACAGCAGATTACAGCGTTACGTGTTATATACAGAGATTACAGCGTACGTGTTATATACAGCAGATTACAGCGTTACGTGTTATATACAGCAGATTACAGGTTACGTGTTATATACGATTACGCGTTACGTATATACAGCGATTACAGCGTTTGTGTTATATACAGCAGATTACAGTTACGTGTTATATACAGCAGATTACAGCGTTACGTGTTATATACAGCAGATTACAGCGTTACGTGTTATATACAGCAGATACAGTTTAGTGTTATATACAGCAGATTACAGCGTTACGTGTTTATACAGCAGATTACAGGTTACGTGTTATATACAGCAGTTACGCGTTACGTGTTATATACAGCAGATTACGCGTACGTGTTATATACAGCAGATTACAGCGTTGTGTATATACAGCAGATTACAGCGTTACGTGTTATATACAGCAGATTACAGCGTTACGTTATATACAGCAGATTACAGCTTACGTGTTATATACAGCAGATTACAGCGTTACGTGTTATATACAGCAGATTACAGCGTTACGTGTATATACAGCAGATTACAGCGTTACGTGTTTATATACAGCAGATTACAGCGTTACGTGTTATATACAGCAGATTACAGCGTTACGTGTTATATACAGCAGATTACGTACTGTTATACGTTCGTAGGTTATACAGCAGATTACAGCGTTACGTGTTATATACAGCAGATTACAGCGTTACGTGTTATATACAGCAGATTACAGCGTTACGTTATATACAGCAGATTACAGCGTTACGTGTTATATACAGCAGATTACATCGTTACGTGTCCTATACAGCAGATTACAGCGTTACGTGTTATATACAGCAGATTACAGCGTTACGTGTTATATACAGCAGATTACAGCGTTACGTGTATATACAGCAGATTACAGCGTTTACGTGTCATATACAGCAGATTACAGCGTTACGTGTTATATACAGCAGATTACAGCGTTACGTGTTTATATACAGCAGATTTACAGCGTTACGTGATTATATACAGCAGATTACAGCGTTACGTGTTCATATACAGCAGATTACAGCGTTACGTGTTCATATACAGCAGATTACAAGCGTTACGTGTTATATACAGCAGATTACAGCGTTACGTGTTATATACAGCAGATTACAGCGTTACGTGTTATATACAGCAGATTACAGCGTTACGTGTCATATACAGCAGATTACAGCGTACGTGTTATATACAGCAGATTACAGCGTTACGTGTTATATACAGCAGATTACAGCGTTACGTGTTATATACAGCAGATTACAGCGTTACGTGTTATATACAGCAGATTACAGCGTTACGTGTTATATACAGCAGATTACAGCGTTACGTGTCATATACAGCAGATTACAGCGTTACGTGTCATATACAGCAGATTACAGCGTTACGTGTTATATACAGCAGATTACAGCGTTACGTGTTATATACAGCAGATTACAGCGTTACGTGTTATATACAGCAGATTACAGCGTTACGTGTTATATACAGCAGATTACAGCGTTACGTGTTATATACAGCAGATTACAGCGTTACGTGTTATATACAGCAGATTACAGCGTTACGTGTTATATACAGCAGATTACAGCGTTACGTGTTATATACAGCAGATTACAGCGTTACGTGTTATATACAGCAGATTACAGCGTTACGTGTTATATACAGCAGATTACAGCGTTACGTGTTATATACAGCAGATTACAGCGTTACGTGTTATATACAGCAGATTACAGCGTTACGTGTTATATACAGCAGATTACAGCGTTACGTGTTATATACAGCAGATTACAGCGTTACGTGTTATATACAGCAGATTACAGCGTTACGTGTTATATACAGCAGATTACAGCGTTACGTGTTCATATACAGCAGATTACAGCGTTAACGTGTTATATACAGCAGATTACAGCGTGACGTGTTATATACAGCAGATTACAGCGTTCCGTGTCATATACAGCAGATTACAGCGGTTACGTGTTAATATACAGCAGATTACAGCGTTACGTGTTATTATACAGCAGATTACAAGCGTTTCGTGTTATATTACAGCAGATTACAGCGTTACCGTGTTATATACAGCAGATTACAGCGTTACGTGTTATATACAGCGAGATTACAGCGTTACGTGTCATATACAGCAGATTACAGCGTTACGTGTTATATACAGCAGATTACAGCGTTACGTGTTATATACAGCAGATTACAGCGTTACGTTTCATATACAGCAGATTACAGCGTTACGTGTTATATACAGCAGATTACAGCGTTACGTGTTATATACAGCAGATTACAGCGTTACGTGTTATATACAGCAGATTACAGCGTTACGTGTTATATACAGCAGATTACAGCGTTACGTGTTATATACAGCAGATTACAGCGTTACGTGTTATATACAGCAGATTACAGCGTTACGTGTTATATACAGCAGATTACAGCGTTACGTGTTATATACAGCAGATTACAGCGTTACGTGTTATATACAGCAGATTACAGCGTTACGTGTTATATACAGCAGATTACAGCGTTACGTGTCATATACAGCAGATTACAGCGTTACGTGTTATATACAGCAGATTACAGCGTTACGTGTTATATACAGCAGATTACAGCGTTACGTGTTATATACAGCAGATTACAGCGTTACGTGTTATATACAGCAGATTACAGCGTTACGTGTTATATACAGCAGATTACAGCGTTACGTGTTATATACAGCAGATTACAGCGTTACGTGTTATATACAGGCAGATTTAGCAGTCGTTACGTGTTATATACAGCAGATTACAGCGTTACGTGTTATATACAGCAGATTACAGCGTTACGTGTTATATACAGCAGATTACAGCGGTTACGTGTTATATACAGCAGATTACAGCGTTACGTGTTATATACAGCAGATTACAGCGTTACGTGTTATATACAGCAGATTACAGCGTTACGTGTTATATACAGCAGATTACAGCGTTTACGTGTTATATACAGCAGATTACAGCGTTACGTGTTATATACAGCAGATTACAGCGGTTACGTGTTATATACAGCAGATTACAGCGTTACGTGTATATAGCAGCAGATTACAGCGTTACGTGTTTATATACAGCAGATTAGCGTCGTTACGTGTTATATACAGGCAGATTACAGCGTTACGTGTTATATACAGCAGATTACAGCGTTACGTGTTATATACAGCAGATTACAGCGTTACGTGTTATATACAGCAGATTACAGCGTTACGTGTTTATATACAGCAGATTACAGCGTTTACGTGTTATATACAGCAGATTACAGCGTTACGTGTTATATACAGCAGATTACAGCGTTACGTGTTATATACAGCAGATTACAGCGTTACGTGTTATATACAGCAGATTACAGCGTTACGTGTTATATACAGCAGATTACAGCGTTACGTGTTATATACAGCAGATTACAGCGTTACGTGTTATATACAGCAGATTACAGCGTTACATTTGTCATTTCTAAAGATTCCACAGAGTAAACTTTAATTGTCCAGAATGGACTGCCAGGATCTGTAAAAGAGAGGGAAGCGTACCTCCTTCCCAGATGATCTTGATCATTATATAACCAAGGCTTAGGCTCTTTGTTATACACAACATCACCTTATTGAAGTGAAGACGCCGAGAACTTGGGGACATACCTGGAAAATTCTTCCATTAGGTCAAAGCTGGCAGAAGGAAATATTTAACTTTGTCATGGCGGAAGTTTAGAAATGAATTATCTTGGATAGAAGGAAACACTGCAAGTGACTGAAAGATGAGCATGATAACGTCGGATGATCTTACCAACAGTTGTAACAACAACAGTAGTAATTTGATGAAGAATGAGATGTTATAACCGTGGAAGAAAGGTCAGTCTTGACATGACTCGGTGCACCTAATGGCTCACAAGTAGAAGTTAGTCATGTGTTAACAGCTTCGTTGAAATTCGCTCACGAGATGAGCTATAAAAGTGTCCAGCTTGACTGGGTGAAGCCTTATTACTGGCATGAATAAAAACCATGATCTGCATTGAGTGTCGTGTACACGAGATACATCGTGATATACACGAGAAAAAAATGAGGTTTAGTCCATACCTGGCGAAGGAAGACAACCTTCTGCGCTACAAGGAACCCGGTCACATATCTCATGTGAAGCCCTGCCAGAACAGGAAACACATCTTGTAATATATGGGAAAATATCGTATGTGTCAGAAGCCAGCATTAGACGACAGCTGTCATAGGTACACAGGGGAAACACTTACAAATCTTTCGAATTTGCTTCTGCTCAAACTGATACAAGACCATGACAGCTGCACAACATTCACCAGAGTGAGTCTGCTGCATCCAACAGCCTGGTACACCAGGGAACCTGGCTCACACACACACACACACGGGTATCTCTCTCTCTCTCTCTCTCTCTCTCTCTCTCTCTCTCTCTATATATATATATATATATATATATATATATATATATATATATATATATATATATATGTATATATATGGGCTATAGATAGTGTTGTGCGGAGGAGGATGGATGTGTTGGAAATGAGATGTTTGAGGACAACATGTGGTGTGAGGTGGTTTGATGGAGTAAGTAATGAAAGGGTAAGAGAGATGTGTGGAAATAAAGAGTGTGGTTGAGTGAGCAGAAGAGGGTGTTTTGAAATGGTTTGGTCACATGGAGAGAATGAGTGAGGAAAGATTGAATAAGAGGATATGTGTGTCAGAGGTGGAGGGAACGAGGAGAAGTGGGAGACCAAATTGGATGTGGAAAGATGGAGTGAAAAAGATTTTAGGTGATCGGGGCCTGAACATGCAGGAGGTTGAAAGGCGTGCAAGGAATAGAGTGAATTGGAACAATGTGGTATACCGGGGTCGACGTGCTGTCAGTAGATTGAACCAGGGCATGTGAAGCGTCTAGAGTAAACCATGGAAAGTTCTGTGGGGCCATGGATGTGGGAAGGGAGCTGTGGTTTCGGTGCATTATACGTGACAGCTAGAGACTGAGTGTGAACGAATGGGGCCTTTGTTGTCTTTTCCTAGCGCTACCTCGCGCACATGCAAGGGAAGGGGTTGTTATTTCATGTGTGGCGGGGTGGCGATGGGAATGAATAAAGGCAGACACTATGAATTATGTATAGGTATGTATAGGTATGTATATTTGCGTGTGTGGACGTCTATGTATATACACGTGTATGTGGGTGGGTTGGTCCATTGTTTCGTCTGTTTCCTTGCGCTACCTTGCTAACGCGGCAGACAGCGACAAAGCAAAATAATGATAATATATATATTTATTTATATTTTTATTATACTTTGTCGCTGTCACCCGCGTTTGCGAGGTAGCGCAAGGAAACAGACGAAAGAAATGGCCCCACCCCCCCCCCCCCCATACACATGTATATACATACGTCCACACACGCAAATATACATACCTACACAGCTTTCCATGGTTTACCCCAGACGCTTCACATGCCCTGCTTCAATCCACTGACAGCACGTCAACCCCTGTATACCACATCGCTCCAATTCACTCTATTCCTTGCCCTCCTTTCACCCTCCTGCATGTTCAGGCCCCGATCACACAAAATCTTTTTCACTCCATCTTTCCACCTCCAATTTGGTCTCCCTCTTCTCCTTGTTCCCTCCACCTCCGACACATATATCCTCTTGGTCAATCTTTCCTCACTCATCCTCTCCATGTGCCCAAACCACTTCAAAACACCCTCTTCTGCTCTCTCAACCACGCTCTTTTTATTTCCACACATCTCTCTTACCCTTACGTTACTCACTCGATCAAACCACCTCACACCACACATTGTCCTCAAACATCTCATTTCCAGCACATCCATCCTCCTGCGCACAACTCTATCCATAGCCCACGCCTCGCAACCATACAACATTGTTGGAACCACTATTCCTTCAAACATACCCATTTTTGCTTTCCGAGATAATGTTCTCGACTTCCACACATTCTTCAAGGCCCCCAGGATTTTCGCCCCCTCCTCCACCCTATGATCCACTTCCGCTTCCATGGTTCCATCCGCTGCCAGATCCACTCCCAGATATCTAAAACACTTCACTTCCTCCAGTTTTTCTCCATTCAAACTCACCTCCCAATTGACTTGACCCTCAACCCTACTGTACCTAATAACCTTGCTCTTATTCACATTTACTCTTAACTTTCTTCTTCCACACACTTTTCCAAACTCAGTCACCAGCTTCTGCAGTTTCTCACATGAATCAGCCACCAGCGCTGTATCATCAGCGAACAACAACTGACTCACTTCCCAAGCTCTCTCATCCCCAACAGACTTCATACTTGCCCCTCTTTCCAAAACTCTTGCATTTACCTCCCTAACAACCCCATCCATAAACAAATTAAACAACCATGGAGACATCACACACCCCTGCCGCAAACCTACATTCACTGAGAACCAATCACTTTCCTCTCTTCCTACACGTACACATGCCTTACATCCTCGATAAAAACTTTTCACTGCTTCTAACAACTTTCCTCCCACACCATATATTCTTAATACCTTCCACAGAGCATCTCTATCAACTCTATCATATGCCTTCTCCAGATCCATAAATGCTACATACAAATCCATTTGCTTTTCTAAGTATTTCTCACATACATTCTTCAAAGCAAACACCTGATCCACACATCCTCTACCACTTCTGAAACCACACTGCTCTTCCCCAATCTGATGCTCTGTACATGCCTTCACCCTCTCAATCAATACCCTCCCATATAATTTACCAGGAATACTCAACAAACTTATACCTCTGTAATTTGAGCACTCACTCTTATCCCCTTTGCCTTTGTACAGTGGCACTACTATGCACGCATTCCGCCAATCCTCAGGCACCTCACCATGAGTCATACATACATTAAATAACCTTACCAACCAGTCAACAATACAGTCACCCCCTTTTTTAATAAATTCCACTGCAATACCATCCAAACCCGCTGCCTTGCCGGCTTTCATCTTCCGCAAAGCTTTCACTACCTCTTCTCTGTTTACCAAATCATTTTCCCTAACCCTCTCACTTTGCACACCACCTCGACCAAAACACCCTATATCTGCCACTCTATCATCAAACGCATTCAACAAACCTTCAAAATACTCACTCCATCTCCTTCTCACATCACCACTACTTGTTATCACCTCCCCACTTGCGCCCTTCACCGAAGTTCCCATTTGCTCCCTTGTCTTACGCACTTTATTTACCTCCTTCCAGAACATCTTTTTATTCTTCCTAAATATAATGATACTCTCTCACCCCAACTCTCATTTGCCCTTTTTTTCACCTCTTACACCTTTCTCTTGACCTCCTGTCTCTTTCTTTTATACATCTCCCACTCAATTGCATTTTTTCCCTGCAAAAATCGTCCAAATGCCTCTCTCTTCTCTTTCACTAATACTCTTACTTCTTCATCCCACCACTCACTACCCTTTCTAATCAACCCACCTCCCACTCTTCTCATGCCACAAGCATCTTTTGCGCAATCCATCACTGATTCCCTAAATACTCCCATTCCTCCCCCACTCCCCTTACTTCCATTGTTCTCACCTTTTTCCATTCTGTACTCAGTCTCTCCTGGTACTTCCTCACACAGGTCTCCCTCTCAAGCTCACTTACTCTCACCACCCTCTTCACCCCAACATTCACTCTTCTTTTCTGAAAACCCATACAAATCTTCACCTTAGCTTCCACAAGATAATGATCAGACATCCCTCCAGTTGCACCTCTCAGCACATTAACATCCAAAAGTCTCTCTTTCGCACGCCTGTCAATTAACACGTAATCCAATAACGCTCTCTGGCCATCTCTCCTACTTACATAAGTATACTTATGTATATCTCGCTTTTTAAACCAGGTATTCCCAATCATCAGTCCTTTTTCAGCACATAAATCTACAAGCTCTTCACCATTTCCATTTACAACACTGAACACCCCATGTATACCAATTATTCCCTCAACTGCCACATTACTCACCTTTGCATTCAAATCACCCATCACTATGACCCGGTCTCGTGCATCAAAACCACTAACACACTCATATATATATATATATATATATATATATATATATATATATATATATATATATATATATATATATATCCTGCTTTTGGAGTCCCATTTATCTTTTTGAGGCCCCGCAGCACCCAGGAAGCTGTCCACGTCCACAGGTCATGATGTGTTATGGTGTGTGTGTGTGTGTGTGTCAGTTTAGAGAATGGAGATCAGTTCAGCAGTGTTTGTTTGTTCGATCTTTGTTATATGTTGTATCGTATCATGAAGGATCTCGGGATATGTTAGTATTGTTCATAGTGTTGAAGTGATGGCTGATTTTCAGAGTGTAGACGGGAGAGTGTGTGTATTTAGGATGTATGTAGGCAGTGTGGTTTGTGATGGATGCATTTTTTGCTGGATTGGATTTAAGACGAGGTGGGAGGCGGGTTGTCTAGTATTTGTAGGGTTATATCAATGTGTGTGTTTTTTGTCAGTGTTATTTGTTGTGAGTTGGGAGAGTTGTGAGCAGAGATGACTTAACTGTCTGGCAAAGGTAAGCTTTTTGTACCTGGTTGTGGCTGGTGGTTAGTCATACAGTGGTCCAGTAAGGTGGGTGGGTGGCGGGGATCTGGTTCTCTTGCTTAGAGTTGAGGGTGGCGCTGTATTAGGAGGATCTTTGTTTCATTCTGAATATATATATATATATATATATATATATATATATATATATATATATATATATATATATATATATATATATATATATAAAGTTATACGTGGGATAATTTGCTTGAGAAGATGGAGTCGTTTTTGTGTGTGGTATATGTGACGTGGACGTAGTTGTCATGTTCCTGGGTTGTACTGGAATATGTTGTGTGTGTTCATCAGGTAGGGTCGTGGTGTGGTTCAGATTGTGTGTCGTAAGGTAGGTAGGTTGTGACGAGTGGTTGGGTTACTATTATTATGTGGGGGGGGTAGGGGGTTAGGGTTGTGCCTCATGACTTGATCCCAGTGGTCCTTGGCTTGGCTTTCCCTCTTCCAACACGCATTTGACCCCACCCCACCCTGCCAGTGCTTAACACCTGGCCCATTCATGTACAGTTGTAGTGGAAGTCCCTGCTCGTGGGCTGTGCTTACCTCCACCATCATCAGAACCTGGTGGCGGTACATTTAGCTGCATTTGGCCTTTGTCTGCTTGTAACCGTGTCTGCAACACCCCAGGTTACACACACCTAGTAGTAGGTTTCTTCCCCTCCCTGAGCAACTTCAATTAAGACCACAGGTCACACTAACCTTCATGTGATGTGTTGCCACTTCTCCCAGGAACACCACCCGAGGGTGAACTTGTCTTGCATGGCCACAAGTTCTCGTTAGATTCACCCAACCACCGTCATGGCTGGGCTACACACCAACCTGCCCCGTGCTTACCATGTATCATCCCGGGTTGGTCGTAGTCTGTAGTGTGCCTGGGTGTGTACACATCAGTCAGCTCACCTGGCAATACACCCAGTACAACCGTCTTGCTTTGCCTCTTCCATCTCGAATTTTCAGCGTTCAGCTCAGGAGCCGTACATACATGAACACAGCTTTGCATGTTATGTTGACACTTGTTGTGATGACGTAGTTGGCATTACTGTCTGCCTGGCTGGCTACACTGAGTGAGTGTGAGGGTAGTATGGGAGTGAGTGTGAGGGTAGTATGGGAGTGAGTGAGGGTAGTATGGGAGTGAGTGTGAGGGTAGTATGGGAGTGAGTGTGAGGGTAGTATGGGAGTGAGTGTGAGGGTAGTATGGGAGTGAGTGTGAGGGTAGTATGGGAGTGAGTGTGAGGGTAGTATGGGAGTGAGTGTGAGGGTAGTATGGGAGTGAGTGTGAGGGTAGTATGGGAGTGAGTGTGAGGGTAGTATGGGAGTGAGTGTGAGGGTAGTATGGGAGTGAGTGTGAGGGTAGTATGGGAGTGAGTGTGAGGGTAGTATGGGAGTGAGTGTGAGGGTAGTATGGGAGTGAGTGTGAGGGTAGTATGGGAGTGAGTGTGAGGGTAGTATGGGAGTGAGTGTGAGGGTAGTATGGGAGTGAGTGTGAGGGTAGTATGGGAGTGAGTGTGAGGGTAGTATGGGAGTGAGTGTGAGGGTAGTATGGGAGTGAGTGTGAGGGTAGTATGGGAGTGAGTGTGAGGGTAGTATGGGAGTGAGTGTGAGGGTAGTATGGGAGTGAGTGTGAGGGTAGTATGGGAGTGAGTGTGAGGGTAGTATGGGAGTGAGTGTGAGGGTAGTATGGGAGTGAGTGTGAGGGTAGTATGGGAGTGAGTGTGAGGGTAGTATGGGAGTGAGTGTGAGGGTAGTATGGGAGTGAGTGTGAGGGTAGTATGGGAGTGAGTGTGAGGGTAGTATGGGAGTGAGTGTGAGGGTAGTATGGGAGTGAGTGTGAGGGTAGTATGGGAGTGAGTGTGAGGGTAGTATGGGAGTGAGTGTGAGGGTAGTATGGGATGTGAGTGTGAGGGTAGTATGGGAGTGAGTGTGAGGGTAGTATGGGAGTGAGTGTGAGGGTAGTATGGGAGTGAGTGTGAGGGTAGTATGGGAGTGAGTGTGAGGGTAGTATGGGAGTGAGTGTGAGGGTAGTATGGGAGTGAGTGTGAGGGTAGTATGGGAGTGAGTGTGAGGGTAGTATGGGAGTGAGTGTGAGGGTAGTATGGGAGTGAGTGTGAGGGTAGTATGGGAGTGAGTGTGAGGGTAGTATGGGAGTGAGTGTGAGGGTAGTATGGGAGTGAGTGTGAGGGTAGTATGGGAGTGAGTGTGAGGGTAGTATGGGAGTGAGTGTGAGGGTAGTATGGGAGTGAGTGTGAGGGTAGTATGGGAGTGAGTGTGAGGGTAGTATGGGAGTGAGTGTGAGGGTAGTATGGGAGTGAGTGTGAGGGTAGTATGGGAGTGAGTGTGAGGGTAGTATGGGAGTGAGTGTGAGGGTAGTATGGGAGTGAGTGTGAGGGTAGTATGGGAGTGAGTGTGAGGGTAGTATGGGAGTGAGTGTGAGGGTAGTATGGGAGTGAGTGTGAGGGTAGTATGGGAGTGAGTGTGAGGGTAGTATGGGAGTGAGTGTGAGGGTAGTATGGGAGTGAGTGTGAGGGTAGTATGGGAGTGAGTGTGAGGGTAGTATGGGAGTGAGTGTGAGGGTAGTATGGGAGTGAGTGTGAGGGTAGTATGGGAGTGAGTGTGAGGGTAGTATGGGAGTGAGTGTGAGGGTAGTATGGGAGTGAGTGTGAGGGTAGAGGGTAGTATGGGAGTGAGTGTGAGGGTAGTATGGGAGTGAGTGTGAGGGTAGTATTGGAGTGAGTGTGAGGGTAGTATGGGAGTGAGTGTGAGGGTAGTATGGGAGTGAGTGTGAGGGTAGTATGGGAGTGAGTGTGAGGGTAGTATGGGAGTGAGTGTGAGGGTAGTATGGGAGTGAGTGTGAGGGTAGTATGGGATAGCCCCATTCACTGTTGTCGTCCAAGCTGGATCTGCTGCGTAGAACTATTTTTCCATTTAGTAAAAACTACATTATGTGAATGTGTGTGTGTGCGCGCGCGCGCTTGAAGACAAAAAAGAAAGAAAAAATGCAACGTACTAGAAATGTTACAGCGAAGTAGATAGATAGATAGATAGATAGGTCTGGTTGTGGAGCGTGTGACACTATATATAGTGGATCAACCTGCCTCATGCTTGTTGTTGTTGTTGTACATATAATACGTAAGGATAATTGCTCTATGATATTGTTTACACCAACTTAACAATGATCAACTTCACTCTTATATAACGATGGAGCCATACTATAAATGATGACGGTATTTATCGATTTGTGACGCGCCTTCTGATCATACTTTGTGACGCTGTTTCTGGTCATACTTTGTGACGCTGTTTCTGGTCATACTTTGTGACGCTGTTTCTGGTCATACTTTGTGACGCTGCTTCTGATCATACTTTGTGACGCTGTTTCTGATCATACTTTGTGACGCTGTTTCTGGTCATACTTTGTGACGCTGTTTCTGGTCATACTTTGTGACGCTGTTTCTGGTCATACTTTGTGACGCTGTTTCTGGTCATACTTTGTGACGCTGTTTCTGGTCATACTTTGTGACGCTGCTTCTGATCATACTTTGTGACGCTGTTTCTGATCATACTTTGTGACGCTGTTTCTGGTCATACTTTGTGACGCTGTTTCTGGTCATACTTTGTGACGCTGTTTCTGATCATACTTTGTGACGCTGCTTCTGATCATACTTTGTGACGCTGTTTTTGGTCATACTTTGTGACGCTGTTTCTGGTCATACTTTGTGACGCTGTTTTTGATCATACTTTGTGACGCTGTTTCTGGTCATACTTTGTGACGCTGTTTCTGGTCATACTTTGTGACGCTGTTTCTGGTCATACTTTGTGACGCTGCTTCTGATCATACTTTGTGACGCTGTTTCTGGTCATACTTTGTGACGCTGTTTCTGGTCATACTTTGTGACGCTGCTTCTGATCATACTTTGTGACGCTGTTTCTGATCATACTTTGTGACGCTGTTTCTGGTCATACTTTGTGACGCTGTTTCTGGTCATACTTTGTGACGCTGCTTCTGATCATACTTTGTGACGCTGTTTCTGGTCATACTTTGTGACGCTGCTTCTGATCAGACTTTGTGACGCTGTTTCTGGTCATACTTTGTGACGCTGTTTCTGGTCATACTTTGTGACGCTGTTTCTGGTCATACTTTGTGACGCTGCTTCTGATCATACTTTGTGACGCTGTTTCTGATCATACTTTGTGACGCTGTTTCTGGTCATACTTTGTGACGCTGTTTCTGGTCATACTTTGTGACGCTGTTTCTGGTCATACTTTGTGACGCTGTTTCTGGTCATACTTTGTGACGCTGTTTCTGGTCATACTTTGTGACGCTGCTTCTGATCATACTTTGTGACGCTGTTTCTGATCATACTTTGTGACGCTGTTTCTGGTCATACTTTGTGACGCTGTTTCTGGTCATACTTTGTGACGCTGTTTCTGGTCATACTTTGTGACGCTGCTTCTGATCATACTTTGTGACGCTGTTTTTGGTCATACTTTGTGACGCTGTTTCTGTTCATACTTTGTGACGCTGTTTTTGATCATACTTTGTGACGCTGTTTCTGGTCATACTTTGTGACGCTGTTTCTGGTCATACTTTGTGACGCTGTTTCTGGTCATACTTTGTGACGCTGCTTCTGATCATACTTTGTGACGCTGTTTCTGGTCATACTTTGTGACGCTGTTTCTGGTCATACTTTGTGACGCTGCTTCTGATCATACTTTGTGACGCTGTTTCTGATCATACTTTGTGACGCTGTTTCTGGTCATACTTTGTGACGCTGTTTCTGGTCATACTTTGTGACGCTGTTTCTGGTCATACTTTGTGACGCTGCTTCTGATCATACTTTGTGACGCTGTTTTTGGTCATACTTTGTAACGCTGTTTCTGGTCATACTTTGTGACGCTGTTTTTGATCATACTTTGTGACGCTGTTTCTGGTCATACTTTGTGACGCTGTTTCTGGTCATACTTTGTGACGCTGTTTCTGGTCATACTTTGTGACGCTGCTTCTGATCATACTTTGTGACGCTGTTTCTGGTCACTTTTTTCTTAAATGCACCTGTTCAACTTTCTGATACTGTATACACTAAGTAGTAAATAATATAACAACTTCACTATTACGAAGCAGTTATTTTAAGGTAAGAACTATTGCCACTGTGGAAATGCTATTGATAGGTACATTTGTGATGCTGTTTTGGGTCTTACGCTGTTTTCTTTATATACAAATTTTCTAAAAAAAAATGATTGCACTCTGTTACTATATACACTAAGTGATGAATCATATACCAGCATCACCAATACAAAGCAGTAGAATATGTAATAATGCATATCACGTAAAATATAATTGTACAGTATATATAATATACATACAGATGGACAGTATGATAAATGAATGACCTGTATCATGACCCAACTGAGGATGTTTGTGTAGGTAGTGACAGCCAAGACTGCTGCTGTATTGTTGGTCACCAGCCCACCAGAACCAGACTGTGTAATCATGTACCGTGAGTTTTACGTAAACTCGTAGGTCCTCATCCCTTGAACATTCCATACTAAAGTACATCTCAGATGCCGGTGTTAACCATGTTCTCTGTCCATTCATCCACCACTCTTACACAATAAATTAACTTCATTATATCTTTTCCAACTCGTTTCTTGCTTAATATCTTTTCTCTGGTTGCTCTAGCCTTGCATCTCTTGGAGAACTGTTTACAGTCTGTCATCGGTGTTTGAAAAGCTTAAAGGTTGTGTTTGATCTGGTTAGCCCGGTCTTCTTTCTTCCAAAGCAAGTAAATTTAGAATCATGCTTTTCTCTGTAACAACATTCCCTCACATTCTGGTATCTTTTTCTTTACTGTTTTGGACATTCTGTATCAGCTCTGTGCTTTTCAGGTGCGTTAACCAAACTTGAGAAGTATATTTTAGGTTTGGCCTTATGCAACATATAAACCGCTTGCTGGTTATATCCTCATCGAGATACTTGAAAACTCTTCTTATATTTTCCAGCAAACCGTTTATCTGTCCTTCCCCAGCCATCCTAACCCTCCTCTCTTCCTTTCTACTAGCCATCTGCTCTTTGCCAGCCACACCGTTTTCCCCTCCTCCTCCCCCTCTCCCACTGGCTCCTCTTCTCTAATCCCCGCCATTCTTACCCCCTCCCCCTCTAAACCAGAGCCCCTCCCGTCCCCTGCGAACCAGGCCTTCTTCCCTCTCCCCACCAGCCTTCAGCCAGTGTAGTTGTTCACCTTGGCTCTTGTCCCTTGTGCGGTGTCCATTGTTTTTGTAGCTGGAGCACCTCGACCCCTTGTGATGTTAGGTCCCGCTGGATCCGTCACGCACCACACACAGGCAGCTCCAGTCCTCACGACCACCACCAGAGCAGCTCAACGCCAAGCTTCACGAAAATGTTTTGACTTTTTTAATGTTCTGCACTGATAGATTGTGTGTTGCCTTGATTTTTTTTCCTTGCCAGGGCGTATATATTTAAGTGTAATATGTGTCACACGAGGAAGCCACTGGCGTCCATAGAAGCCAGTAGCTCCACTCACCCTTCCAACATTCCCGCCACATCTCCATTCTGTACTCAGTAGTATAACGTCCTTTCTTAGCCTTTTCTGGGAGATTGAGAAATCTCTCGCTCCAGAGAAGTCCAATATTCCTATGCTTACGATTGTAGCGGAGCCTCGAAGCTGCAGGAACACAGTATATGTATGGTCCTGGGGTTATATGATAATAATGATAATGATTATTATTATTATTATTATTATTATTATTATTATTATTATTATTATATATTTATTTTATTATGCTCTGTCGCTGTCTCCCGTGTTAGCGAGGTAGCTCAAGGAAACAGACGTACAGAATGGGCCAACTCACCCACATACACATGTTTATACATACACGCCCACACACGCACATATACATACCTATACATTTCAACGTATACATACATATACATTCACAGACAAATACATATATACACATGTACATATTCATACTTGCTGCCTTCATCCATTTAAGTCGCCACCCCGCCACACATGAAGTGGCACCCCCCTCCCCCCCGCACGCGCGCGAGGTAGCGCTAGGAAAAGACAACGAAGACCACATTTGTTCACACTAAGTCTCTAGCTGTCATGTATAATGCACCGAAACCACAGCTCCCTTTCCACATCCAGGCCCCACAAAACTTTGCATGATTTACTCCAGACGCTTCACATGCCCAGGTTCAATCCATTGGCAGCATGTCGACCCCGGTGTACCACATGGTTCCAATTCACTCTATTCCTTGCATGCCTTTCACCCTCCTGTATGTTCAGGCCCCTATCGCTCAAAATCTTTTTCACTCCATCCTCCAGTTTGGTCTCCCACTTCTCCTTGTTCCCTCCACCTCTGACACATATATCCTCTTTGTCAATCTTTCCTCACTCATTCTCTCCATGTGACCAGACCATTTCAATACACCCTCTTCTGCTCTCTCAACCATACTCCTTTTATTACCATACATCTCTCTTACCCTTTCATTACTTACTCGAACAGTAATGGTAATAATATACCCCTGGTTCCATCTTGATGTTGGTTATGTGTTCTTGTAGAACACACCCGTCATAATCGTCAAATGATAAAACATTTTATCATTGTATTGATTGGTTTAGGGGTTGTGCTTACTTTTTTTTTTTTATTTCAACCCAAAAATATTAATAAAATGTCAAGAAACATACATAGTTTTCAGGTACATTATTAACCTAGGTATTTAGCCAAAAGATAAAACAAAATATTTATGTGCCGTATATTTCACAGCGATGTAATGTGTAAGAGAAGTTTCATTTGTGCAGACCCATTAATATCGTTCATTCTCGACTGTTTAGATATGTTGAGGCACATTCATACTCACTCCACTTAAGAAGACAAAGTGATCAATGTGATTGCATTAGTGAATTGTGCTGTATGAAAACAGTATAAAAGATGACGAGAACAATTCACCTGTAGAAGTATTCATGCAAGCACCTCATGAGTTGAGGAGTGTGCAGAGGGTAGGATGCGACTTGTTTGGAAATAATTTGAATTCCCTGCGATCAGCCCTCCAAAAATGAAAATACATTAGGGGCCCGTAGAATCACTACATTTTGAGAATTTTCATCAAATTTCACAACAGTAAGTACTGGAGCTTGTTACAGATCCTTCTCATCTCTATATCAATTTTGAAACGTTTGTGGTAAAAATAATGGAATAGGATGTACAGATAATGAACGTAAAGTCAAATAAGGAAACAAATTTGACAAAATAACCACAATATTCAGTGTTTGTAAAGTTGCAGTAATGGATGATGTCCAGATCACAAGCAGGAGAGTGTGACTTGTCTGGGGAGTGTAGTTTATGTTTGGTTTTTGTCTAGGGGGTTGGAGTTGAAGTGTGAGGTGTAAGGTCGGTTGTTTAGTGAATTCTGGGTTGTTCCTGTGTGTTATTTGTTAGGGTTGTATTTGTTAGGGGTGGGGGGAATCTGTGAGTAGAGGTTACTAAAGAATGAGGCAGGGGTAAACTTATGATTTCTGCTTGGGGATTGATGGTTAGTTTTAGAGTAGGTTGGATGGGAGGGGTTAGAAATTGGTATAGCATAGAATTGAGTGCTGAGCATGTTGAGATTGGACTATATTGGGAGGATCTTTGTTTCTTTGTGAAGACATTGTGTAATTGTGGTTGATAAGTAGTCAGTGTGTTAATTTGCTTTTGAGAGGGTAAAAGACCAGAGTGAATGAATTGTTTGTATATGTTGTTGAGGGATTTACTTTTCCTGGCCCAAATCTGGCGATAGTTTGGTTTTGAGAGCATTTAGTTTGTGTATTGCCTTTGTGTTAATCGTATTGGGACGTAGTGACTTTCATGTTGTATGTCATGCATACATTATATGGTATAGGGGGAAATAGTTTGATGGTGTAAAAGCCTTCTATAGAGGAGCAAATGGGAGTGTAAGACTGGATGGAGGGCGAGCAAAATTTTTGGAAAATATGTAGGTGTGAGGCAAGGGTGTGTGATGTTACCATGGTTTTTTGATATGTATGTGGATGGAGTGATAGAAGAGATGAAAGCAAAACTAGCAAAAAGGGGTGCAGAGATGGAGTGTGGTGGTGAGATATGGTGACCTCTGTAAATGATGAAAGCTTGGAACTCTATTGATCTGTTCAGACGATGAGAGCATTAGATTATCTATGAGTTGAAGTTTATCTGAATTTCACATTAAGTAACCTTCAAGGGTCTCCTAACCCCACAACTCAGGGTGGGACCAGGCTGCTAGTTTGGGTCTTTGGTTGACCAAGCTCTTGGAAGCTGCAGTCCACAAGCCCACATGACCCCTACAGCCTGGCTTACTTTGTACACTTTGTCAAGGTCCCTCTTGAAATTCTCTGCTCTGCATTCCTAGGTGTTTCTTCGATTGTAAACAAGGAGTTGAGGAGTTAAGGTCAAAGAGATTTAAGGTTTCTCTTGTTTTGTGTATATCACACATTGGATTTCATAGGTAGTATTTTACATAAGGGATATGATTGTAGACTATAAGCTTTGGGACCCACTTAGATATTGATGCTTCATGTTGGGAGTAAGCTTGAATACACAAGGCTGTAGATTTTGGGAGATGATAATTTTAGAAGACATATTTTCAATATTCTCCTTGTATGCAATACAATTAGATGAAGGTCACTTGCATGTGCTTGCCAATTATTGAATATCTTCAGGTGATCAGTATTTTTAAGTGGGCTTGTCTATCTCTTTTGATAGATGTCATCAGAGATGCTGTTGCAAACCATATAAATGTGTGTTGTATGTTGAAATTGTCTTGATTTGTTTTAGTCCAAATGTAAGAGGAATTGATATATTAGTCTTTGCATCATTAGGGTAAAGGTGCATGTACAAAGTATTGTATGATGTGTGTGGTGTTCATGGATAAGTGAACAAGAATTGTATATTACACCTATAGGTTGAGAGTAAATGGAAGTAGCAGTAGAAAAAAATTAAACTAGTAAATTTTTCTCAAGCTTTCACATAGAGCTTACAACAGTTTATTTTCTTACAGCTTGCACAGTGGGATCATTCAACTATGGGATTATCGTATGTGCACACTCGTAGATAAATTTGATGAGCATGAAGGGCCTGTTCGAGCAGTATGTTTCCACCAGCAGCAGCCACTTTTTGTCTCTGGTGGAGATGACTACAAGATCAAGGTTAGACTATCTTCATTTCATATCAGGGAAAGTGGATGTCACCTTAGAATAAGATTACAGTATTGTTTTGCCTTTATTGTTGTCTTTCTAACTTTTACTTTATTTTGTTATATTTGATCACCATTTCCTGTGCCAGCGAGGTAGCGCCAGGAAACAGATGAAGAATGGCCCATCCACTTGTATGCACATATATATATATTCTTTCTTTCAAACTAGTCGCCATTTCCCGCGTTAGCAAGATAGCTTTAAGAACAGAGGACTTGACCTTTAAGGGAATATCCTCACCTGGCCCCCTTCTCTGTTCCTTCTTTTGGAAAATTAAAAAAAATGAGAGGGGAGGATTTCCAGCCACCCGCTCCCTCCCCTTTTAGTCGCCTTCTACAACATGCAAGGAATACATGGGAAGTATTCTTTCTCCCCTATCCCCAGGGATAAATCCCTAATAATACTTTACAATATAATGTTATCAAATTTAGTTAAAATAAATCTGCTGCCTTCCCACAAAAGCCAAAAAGTTATGTATAGAACCAACAAGGATTCAGTCAATCCTTGTTTGTGAACACAAGGATAAATACAAAACAATTATTCATTCGCATGTTGTTGATATTTTGAAATGCAAATGCATCATATTCTTCTGAATTAAAGTTTGGAGCGTGTCAGCCAGTCAAAGTCTTGAACTTTGCATTGAGCTCCAGGGTTGATCATCACATTAATAAGTGAAGGCTTGTTTTCTTCTTCAAGAGCCTGACTAACTGCCTATTGCAGTTCAGGGACAGAATTACAGAAGAAACCAGTTTCACTGAACATTGAAGCCATGCATTCATAGTGTACAGTTGGCAGAAGTGATGTTGGTGGAGTTGCAATAGCAGCATCCATTCCATCTCTTATTTCATTGAACAATTCCTTGTCCAAACCACTGTAGATGCCATTATTGTTTACAATGATGACTATGATGGGTAGTTTGTAGCGGTAAATTGTTTCCATTTCCATACTGCTAAAACTAAGAGCAGAATCTCCTTCAACACATATGATTCGCTTGCCTGGAGCATGGTCTTGTGCCCAAAAGGCTGCTGCAATGGCATAACCAAGACCAACACCCATTGTACCAAAAGTACCTGCATCCAGTCTGTGGCGTGGAAATTTGTTGAGCAAAATAGTCCGTCCAATGTCCATGGTATTGGCTCCTTCACTGACAGTAATACAATCATGTGGTAACAGCTGGTGAAGGTGATGAAGTACTGCGTAGTAGTTCAAAGGTTCTGAAATATCCTGGGCCATTTTAGTACTAATACTTTTGTTGTCCTGCACTTTCTCTTGAAGTTTAGACCACCAAGGTGAGTGTAAGGCAACAAGAGTTCCTGGTACTGCTTCTTGGAGCTGGCCACAAACTGCCCCTAAGTCACCTAGCAAAACAGCACTTCCATTCACACTGTTGTGGAACTCCTCAGAACATAAATCCACATGTATAAACTTTACATCTGATGCATATAGTGGAGGGTGACCAAAATGAAGAATCCAATTCAGTCTTGCTCCAAGAAGCAGAATCACATCAGCCTCCAACTATCCAACAATCCAACAATGCTTTGGTGCAAGCAGGAGCCACACACAAAGGGTGGTCATTGGGTACAACACCTTTGCCCATTGGTGTAGGTAAGAAGGGTATACCAATCTTTTCTAACAAACAATGTATCTGTTCTTCAGCATGGGCATAGGCAGCACCCTTCCCTACCACCACCAGAGGACGCTGAGCACCACAAAGCAGTGCAACTGCCTCCAAGACAGAGTCTGGTGATGCTAGAGATATTGGAGGTGGGGGACACTTGGGATGCTGAAAAATCAGTGACTCGTCTACTCTCTCAGCTATGAGATTTCCATATATATATATATATATATATTTTTTTTTTTTTTTTATACTTTGTCGCTGTCTCCCGCGTTTGCGAGGTAGCGCAAGGAAACAGACGAAAGAAATGGCCCAACCCCCCCCCATACACATGTATATACATACGTCCACACACGCAAATATACATATCTACACAGCTTTCCATGGCTTACCCCAGACGCTTCACATGCCTTGATTCAATCCACTGACAGCACGTCAACCCTGGTATACCACATCGCTCCAATTCACTCTATTCCTTGCCCTCCTTTCACCCTCCTGCATGTTCAGGCCCCGATCACACAAAATCTTTTTCACTCCATCTTTCCACCTCCAATTTGGTCTCCCTCTTCTCCTTGTTCCCTCCACCTCCGACACATATATCCTCTTGGTCAATCTTTCCTCACTCATCCTCTCCATGTGCCCAAACCACTTCAAAACACCCTCTTCTGCTCTCTCAACCACGCTCTTTTTATTTCCACACATCTCTCTTACCCTTACGTTACTTACTCGATCAAACCACCTCACACCACACATCAAACATCTCATTTCCAGCACATCCATCATCCTGCGCACAACTCTATCCATAGCCCACGCCTCGCAACCATACAACATTGTTGGAACCACTATTCCTTCAAACATACCCATTTTTGCTTTCCGAGATAATGTTCTCGACTTCCACACATTCTTCAAGGCCCCCAGAATTTTCGCCCCCTCCCCCACCCTATGATCCACTTCCGCTTCCATGGTTCCATCCGCTGCCAGATCCTCTCCAAGATATCTAAAACACTTCACTTCCTCCAGTTTTTCTCCATTCAAACTTACCTCCCAATTGACTTGACCCTCAACCCTACTGTACCTTATAACCTTGCTCTTATTCACATTTACTCTTAACTTTCTTCTTTCACACACTTTACCAAACTCAGTCACCAGCTTCTGCAGTTTCTCACATGAATCAGCCACCAGCGCTGTATCATCAGCGAACAACAACTGACTCACTTCCCAAGCTCTCTCATCCACAACAGACTTCATACTTGCCCGTCTTTCCAAAACTCTTGCATTCACCTCCCTAACAACCCCATCCATAAACAAATTAAACAACCATGGAGACATCACACACCCCTGCCGCAAACCTACATTCACTGAGAACCAATCACTTTCCTCTCTTCCTACACGTACACATGCCTTACATCCTCGATAAAAACTTTTCACTGCTTCTAACAACTTGCCTCCCACACCATATATTCTTAATACCTTCCACAGAGCATCTCTATCAATTCTTTCATATGCCTACTCCAGATCCATAAATGCTTCATACAAATCCATTTGCTTTTCTAAGTATTTCTCATATACATTCTTCAAAGCAAACACCTGATCCACACATCCTCTACCACTTCTGAAACCACACTGCTCTTCCCTAATCTGATGCTCTGTACATGCCTTCACCCTCTCAATCAATACCCTCCCATATAATTTCCCAGGAATACTCAACAAACTTATACCTCTGTAATTTGAGCACTCACTCTTATCCCCTTTGCCTTTGTACAATGGCACTATGCACGCATTCCGCCAATCCTCAGGCACCTCACCATGAGTCACACATACATTAAATAACCTTACCAACCAGTCAGTAATACAGTCACCCCCTTTTTTAATAAATTCCACTGCAATACCATCCAAACCTGCTGCCTTGCCGGCTTTCATCTTCCGCAAAGCTTTTACTACTTCTTCTCTGTTTACCAAATCATTTTCCCTAACCCTCTCACTTTGCACACCACCTAGACCAAAACACCCTATATCTGCCACTCTATCATCAAACACATTCAACAAACCTTCAAAATACTCACTCCATCTCCTTCTCACATCACCACTACTTGTTATCACCTCCCCATTTGCGCCCTTCACTGAAGTTCCCATTTGCTCCCTTGTCTTACGCACTTTATTTACCTCCTTCCAGAACATCTTTTTATTCTCCCTAAAATTTAATGATACTCTCTCACCCCAACTCTCATTTGCCCTCTTTTTTCACCTCTTGCACCTTTCTCTTGACCTCCTCGCCACCTCGCCACACATGGAATAACATCCCCCTCCCCCCTCATGTGTGCGAGGTAGCGCTAGGAAAAGACAACAAAGGCCCCATTTGTTCACACTCAGTCTCTAGCTGTCATGTAATAATGCCCGAAACCACAGCTCCCTTTCCACATCCAGGCCCCACAGAACTTTCCATGGTTTACCCCAGACTCTTCACATGCCCTGATTCAATCCATTGACAGCACGTCGACCCCGGTATACCACATCGATCCAATTCACTCTATTCCTTGCCTGCATTTTCACCCTCCTGCATGGTCAGGCCCCAATCACTCAAAATCTTTTTCACTCCATCTTTCCACCTCCAATTTGGTCTCCCACTTCTCGTTCCCTCCACCTCTGACACATATATCCTCTTGGTCAATCTTTCCTCACTCATTCTCTCCATGTGACCAAACCATTTCAAAACACCCTCTTCTGCTCTCTCAACCACGCTCTTTTTATTACCACACATCTCTCTTACCCTATTATTACTTAATCAAACCACCTCACACCACATATTGTCCTCAAACATCTCATTTCCACCACATCCACCCTCCTGCTCACAACTCTATCCATAGCCCACGCCTCGCAACCATACAACATTGTTGGAACCACTATTCCTTCAAACATACCCATTTTTGCTTTCCGAGATAATGTTCTCGACTTCCACACATTCTTCAAGGCTCCCAGAATTTTCGCCCCCTCCCCTACCCTATGATTCGCGCATATATTTACATACATATATACCTATCAACATATACATACATGCACAGACATATACATATACACACATGTACATATTCATACTTGCTTGCCTTCATCCATTCCTAGCGCTACCCCACCCCTCTCGGAACAGCATTGCTACCCCCTGCTTCAACAAGGTAGCACCAGGAAGACAGACACAAAAGGCCACATTCTTTCACATTCAGTCACTAGCTGTCATGCATAATGCACCGAAATCACAGCTCCCTATCCACATCCAGGCACCACAGACCTTTCCATGTTTTACCCCCCGATGTTTCACATGCCCTGGTTCAGTCCATTCACAGCATGTTGACCCTCTTTTACCACATTGTTCCAATTCACTCTGTTCCTTGCATGCCTCTCACCCTCCTGATACCTCATATCTTTTTCAATCCATTTTTCCACCTTCAATTTGGTCTCCCACTTCTCCTTGTTCCCTTCACCTCTGACACATATATCCTCTTTGTTAATCTTTCCTCACTCATTCTCTCCATATGTCCAAACCACTTCAGCACACCCTCTTTTGCTCTCTCAACCACACCCTTTTTATTTCCACACATCTCTCTTACCTTTTCATTCCTTACTTGATCAAACCACCTCACATCACTTATTGTCCTCTGTAGATTGATATAATTTCTTTGAAAGCCATTTTTGTAGTATCTTAATGTGTTTTGCTTGTTTTTCAAATGTACTTTGAATCATGCGCAATACCTCTCATAATGCATTGCAGTTTCTCCATGTGATAGTTTTTTGATTAATAAATGTGTCTTTGAAGCTACCTAATTTTTCTGTTAATCAACGTCCCATCCATTATTGTAATTTTTCATATGTTGACCATATAACAGTTTTCTGAGTATGGCTGCACTTTCTAAATTTCATGGTAATACAAAAGTTCAAATTAAGTATGTGGTGTTATTATGTTGTGTGACATCTTTTAGATCATGGAATCTGTGTTACGAGAAATGTTTTTTTATCAGTTAATAAATTTTTAGTGACCTCCACTTAATCAACAACTGATTGGATGGCTTGTGTGCAGTACTCAAGAGACCCATCAGAATTTGTTATTTTCCCTTGCTTCAGTGAAAGTGAATGGATTTATGGTTTAAGATATGTTTGGAAGTTGTTCATTGAGACTTGTAATGTCGCTGTAATTTTTAGTTTTTATGGATGGAACACAAGTGAATGCTAGTGAGATGGGAGGATAGTAGTTCACTCACAAACCAAAATGAAGCAGTGTTGAAATTGCCAGAATTGCATGTAGATGATGCTTTTTGATAGCTGAATCAGAAAAGAGGTAGAAAGAATGGCAAGTTTCTTTGATGAAATGTGTAGAAAAAGGATGTTGAAAAGGAATGAAAGGCCGTTTCATGTTTTTGAAATAGACTGGTTGTACTAGAATATTAGTTTGATTGGAGGAGGATGTTGTGAGTACAGAGGTTCCTTGCTTACCACAGTTTTGCCAACCATGGGTTTGAGTAAATATGCTTGGAATGATGTACACCAGTTTACCAACCAGGGTGTCAAGTTTTGAGTTACCATGGTTTTCCATAGTACCACCAAACTTTTTCCCAAGCATTGGACTGCTTGTGGCCCAGTTCAGCAGACCACCATATAGGGAATGGCTGTTGTTATAACCAGGTGGTGGTGTTAGGGTGAGCATCAAGGTAACCTTTAATGCAGCATAGCTGGTAAGGTGCTTTGTGGGAGTATGGCGGCATGGCATGAGGGGTGACACACTCTGATCACATTATATGTTTACATTTTTGTCCATCATTTGTTTGTACTTGTATAATGCATACATTTTGATTTTGAAGCATAACATGCTTGAGGACAAATGAAGAGAATGAATGTGGAAAGGTTGACAAAGAAGATGTATGTGTCAGAGGCGGAGGGTACAAGGAGAACCAGGAGACCAAATTGGATGTGGAAGGATGGAGTGAAAAAGATTTTGAGCATTTGGGACCTGAATATACTGAAGGGTGAAAGGTTTGCTCAGAATAGAGTGAATTAGAACGATGTGGTATACTGGGGTTGATGTTCTGTTAGTGGACTGAACCAGGGCATGTGAAATGTCTGGGGTGAGCCATGGAAAGTTCCTGGGGCCAGGATGTGGATAGGGAGCTGTGGTTGTGATGCATTACACACGACAGCTAGAGAATGATCGTGCATGGATGTGACCTTTCTTTGTCTGTTTCCTGGTGTTACCTCGCTGTTTCCTGTGGGGTGAGTTGGTGTTAGGATTGGATGAAGGTGAGCAAGCATGGATATGTACATATGTGTATTTGTGTATGGATATATATGTCTATGTATGTGTGTGTGTATATTATTCATTATATTTAGTATACTTGATTGCCGTTTACTGCGTCAGCAATGTAGCACCAGGAAACAGATGAATGACCCATCCCCTCATGTGCACATATATATACATATATGCCCATACACATACATACACATACATATCAACATATGCATATATGCATACACATGCACAGACCTATACATATACACACATGTACATATTTATACTTGCCTTCAATCCATTCCCAGCACCACCCTGCCCCACAGAAACAGTATTGCTACCCCCACTTCATTGAGGTAGCACCAGGAAAACAGGCAAAAAAGGCCACAATTGTTCACACTCCATCTCTAGCTGTCGTGCATAATGCACCGAAACCACAGCTCGCCATCCACATCCAGACCCAACAGACCTTTCCATGGTTTACCCCCAGATGTTTCACATGCATGGTTCAGTCCATTGACAGCATGTCCACCCTGGTATTCCACATCGTTCCACTTCACTCTATTCTGAGCACACCTTTCACCCTCCTGTATGTAGGCCTTGATTGCTTAATCTTTCTCCCTCCATACTTCCACCTCCAATTTGGTTTCTCGTTTCTAGTTCCCTCCACCTATACACATATATCCTCTTGGTAAATCTTTTCTCACTTGTTCTCTCTATATGTCCAAACCATTTCAACACACCCTCTCCTGCTCTCTCAACCACACTTTTTATTGCCACACATCTGTTTGCCCTTTCATTACTTACTCCATCAAGTAACCTCACACCACATATTATCCTCAAACATTTCATTTCTAACACATGCACCCTCCTCCGTCCAACCCTATGATACTATTGTTGGTCCAACACTACTGTTCCCTCAAACATACCCATTTTTGCTCTCTGAGATAACGTTTTCTTTCCCCACATTCTTCATTGCTCCCAGAACCTTCACCCCCTCCCCCACCATGTGACTCACTTCAGCTTCCAGGGTTCCATATGCTGCTAAGTCCACTCCCAGATATCTGAAATACTCCCCTTCCTCAAGTTTTTCCCCATTCATATTTGAATCCCACCTATCTTGTCCCTTAACCCTGCTAAACTTAGCTAATAACCTTGTATGTATCATTCTTTGTCTGTTACCAGGTGCTAATGCGGGAAACAGTGATCAAGTATGATAGAAATATATCATTCTTGGTCTTTATATACAGAACATTATTTACCTGAACATCTGAATGAAATACCTTTTTGTCATTGAAAATATAGAATCTGAATTGAGAAAAATTTTGTTTTTTTATTATGAAATTGACAAATCTGCCCTATGAATATAGCATGTACCTTTGATGATCCAATGACTCTTTCTGACATTTTATGGGTGGTTGTGATGTATGATATTATCTCTAGCTGTGTTGTTAGGTTGCAAGTGACACCTGTGGATAAAATATGGAATCAGACATCAGCTAGGAATTTAAGATATTGCTGCCAAAATCTTTGCCTGTCTTCTACCATGTTGTAGGCTGTTGAGCAAACCAGTGTACTGGCATGTTGTAGTCCAGGGGTTAAGTATATATGAGTCACATTAGAGGCAGTTTATTCTTCATCCATGCCATATGAATAGGAACAGAGTTGTTATAGATGTATAGGTAGGCAGATTGAATTATGAAAATGCAAGATTATTATGAGGCATAGGGAGTTTTAAATCACTTGCCATAAATACAGTTGGTAACAAAGGAATTTTATGATTTTTTAACTGTTGATTTTTTTATATTATTATTTTTATACTTAACTGCTGTTTCCTGCATCAGCAAGGTAGCGCAAGGAAACAGGTGAAGAATGGTCTAACCACTCATATACACATATGTATGTATACATAAATGCTCTTTTTTTTTTTTTTTTTTTTTTTTTTTTTATACTTCGTCGCTGTCTCCCGCGTTTGCGAGGTAGCGCAAGGAAACAAACGAAAGAAATGGCCCAACCCCCCCCATACACATGTATATACATACGTCCACACACGCAAATATACATACCTACACAGCTTTCCATGGTTTACCCCAGACGCTTCACATGCCTTGATTCAATCCACTGACAGCACGTCAACCCCGGTATACCACATCGCTCCAATTCACTCTATTCCTTGCCCTCCTTTCACCCTCCTGCATGTTCAGGCCCCGATCACACAAAATCTTTTTCACTCCATCTTTCCACCTCCCATTTGGTCTCCCTCTTCTCCTTGCTCCCTCCACCTCCGACACATATATCCTCTTGGTCAATCTTTCCTCACTCATCCTCTCCATGTGCCCAAACCACTTCAAAACACCCTCTTCTGCTCTCTCAACCACGCTCTTTTTATTTCCACACATCTCTCTTACCCTTACGTTACTCACTCGATCAAACCACCTCACACCACACATTGTCCTCAAACATCTCATTTCCAGCACATCCATCCTCCTGCGCACAACTCTATCCATAGCCCACGCCTCGCAACCATACAACATTGTTGGAACCACTATTCCTTCAAACATACCCATTTTTGCTTTCCGAGATAATGTTCTCGACTTCCACACATTCTTCAAGGCCCCCAGAATTTTCGCCCCCTCCCCCACCCTATGATCCACTTCCGCTTCCATGGTTCCATCCGCTGCCAGATCCACTCCCAGATATCTAAAACACTTCACTTCTTCCAGTTTTTCTCCATTCAAACTCACCTCCCAATTGACTTGACCCTCAACCCTACTGTACCTAATAACCTTGCTCTTATTCACATTTACTCTTAACTTTCTTCTTCCACACACTTTACCAAACTCAGTCACCAGCTTCTGCAGTTTCTCACATGAATCAGCCACCAGCGCTGTATCATCAGCGAACAACTACTGACTCACTTCCCAAGCTCTGTCATCCCCAACAGACTTCATACTTGCCCCTCTTTCCAAAACTCTTGCATTCACCTCCCTAACAACCCCATCCATAAACAAATTAAACAACCATGGAGACATCACACACCCCTGCCGCAAACCTACATTCACTGAGAACCAATCACTTTCCTCTCTTCCTACACGTACACATGCCTTACATCCTCGATAAAAACTTTTCACTGCTTCTAACAACTTTCCTCCCACACCATATATTCTTAATACCTTCCACAGAGCATCTCTATCAACTCTATCATATGCCTTCTCCAGATCCATAAATGCTACATACAAATCCATTTGCTTTTCTAAGTATTTCTCACATACATTCTTCAAAGCAAACACCTGATCCACACATCCTCTACCACTTCTGAAACCACACTGCTCTTCCCCAATCTGATGCTCTGTACATGCCTTCACCCTCTCAATCAATACCCTCCCATATAATTTACCAGGAATACTCAACAAACTTATACCTCTGTAATTTGAGCACTCACTCTTATCCCCTTTGCCTTTGTACATACACACACATATACATATACATATCAGCATATACATACATATACATACACAGACACATACATATATACACTTATATATATTCATACTTGCTGCCTTTATCCATTCCCGTTGCTACCCCAGCACACAGGAAATAACCCCCAATACAAATGAATAATTTTTAGATTTATTGTAAATTTTTTCTTTTTGCTAGAACTTCTAAAACATGTCCATATATCATATACCTTCTTTATATTGACAGGTGTGGAACTACAAGCTGCGGCGATGTCTCTTCACGTTGCTTGGCCACCTGGATTACATCCGTACGACAGAATTTCATCAGGTTAGAAGTCTTATACCTAGCTTTATTCCTTTCCATGTATTTACATTGTTTCTTATCATGCCTTGGTAATTCTATATATTAGCCCCTTCAAAGACTTCTTACTGTAACCACTCGTTAAAACAAAAACCTTGTTTATAAATCTTGCACTTTGAGAGAGCAGAGATAAATGTTTAGTCTTATATTGGATGCAGAGTTTATGAGTCAATGACACATAGGTGATGTTATATGTTATCATAGTTCTGTTTTAGAACACTTTATCAGGTATGTGGCTTTATTCATAGATCTTAATATCTCAGGAGTTATTTTACTTTCTTTTTGCTCCTGAGATGGCTTTGATTGCCATGTCTTGCCTATGTCATGTTGATCACTATAGAAAAAAATCTTTAGGTCTTTCCACTGGGAAAGTATTTTAGGTTCTTATATTTATATTTTTAGCTTTCTTTTATTTTGATGATTTTATGAGAAGCATTTAAAGATGAAAATTATAGTTATGGTAATGAAAGTAATTATAGTGATTCCTTTATACCTTATTGCTTTCCTGCTGTTGTGAACAGTGGCCTCGTTTATGCTCACTCAGTCTCTCACTGCCATGTACAAAATATCAAAACCAGAGACAGCTATCCACAACCCAGCCCCACAAATTATTATACCATTTGAATGGATCCTGCTTACACATTCCCTGGTCTTCTGATTTACAGTATGTCGCCGCTCCTCTGCTCATTCAGTCCAATGCATGTCTTTTGGCATGTTAGATGATTATTATTGTATAGGCTGTATGTAATAGAAATATTAATGAAGATACTAGAATTAAGTTTTTATCGAGGATGTAAGGCACGTGTACAGGTAGGAAGAGAGGAAAGTGATTGGTTCCCAGTAAATGTCAGTTTGTGGCTGGGGTGCATGAAGTCTCCATGGTTGTTTACTTTGTTTATGGATGGGGTTGTTAGGGAGGTGAATGCAAGAGTTTTGGAGAGAGGGGCAAGTATGCAGTCATTTGTGGATGAAAGGGCTTGGGAAGGGAGTCAGTTGTTGTTCGCTGATGATACAGTGCTGGTGGCTGATTCGGGTGAGAAACTGCAGAAGTTGGTGACTGAGTTTGGTAAAGTGTGTGAAAGAAGAAAGTTGAGAGTAAATGTGAATAAGAGCAAGGTTATTAGGTTTGAGGGATAAGTTAGTTGGAAGGTGAGTTTGAATGGAGAAAAACTGGAGGAAGTGAAGTGTTTTAGATATCTGGGATTGGATTTGGCAGCGGATGGAACCATGGAAGCAGAAGTGAGTCATAGGGTGGGGGAGGGGGCGAAGGATCTGGGAGCTTTGAAAAATGTTTGTAAGATGAGAACATTATCTCGGAGAGCAAAAATGGGCATGTTTGAAGGAATAGTGGTTCCAGCAGTGTTATGTGGTTGCGAGGCATGGGCTATAGATAGGGTTGTGTGAAGGAGGTGGATGTGTTGGAAATGAAATGTTTGAGGATAGTATGTGGTGTGAGGTGGTTTGATCGAGTAAGTAATGAAAGGGTACGAGAGATGTGTGGTAATAAAAAGAGTGTGGTTGAGAGAGCAGAAGAGGGTATATTGAAATGGTTTGGTCTTATGGAGAGAATGAGTGAGGAAAGATTGACAAAGAGGGTATATGTGTCAGAGGTGGTGGGAACAAGGAGAATTGAGAGACCAAATTGGAGGTGGAAGGATGGAGTGAAAAACATTTTGAGCGATCGGGGCCTGAACATGCAGGAGGGTGAAAGGCGTGCAAGGAATAGAGTGAATTGGAACGATGTGGTATACCAGGGTCAATGTGCTGTCAATGGATTGAACAAGAGCATGGTGTATTGAAATGGTTTGGGCACATGGAGAGAATGAGTGAGGAAAGATTGACCAAAAGGATATATGTGTCGGAGGTGGAGGGAACGAGGAGAAGTGGGAGACAAAATTGGAGGTGGAAAGATGAGTGAAAAAGATTTTGTGTGATCGGGGCCTGAACATGCAGGAGGGTGAAAGGAGGGCAAGGAATAGAGTGAATTGGATCGATTTGGTATACCGGGGTTGACGTGCTGTCAGTGGGTTGAATCAGGGCATGTGAAGCGTCTGGGGTAAACCATGGAAAGCTGTGTAGGTATGTATATTTGCGTATGTGGACGTATGTATATACATGTGTATGGGGGTGTGTTGGGCCATTTCTTTCGTCTGTTTCCTTGCGCTACCTCGCAAACGCGGGAGACAGCGACAAAGCAAAAAAAAAAAAAAAATGTTTATGTATGTATACGTTGAAATGTATAGGTATGTATATGTGCGTGTGTGGGCGTTTATGTATATATGTGGATGGGTTGGGCCATACTTTCGTCTGTTTCCTTGCGCTACTTCGCTGATGTGGGGAAACAGCGACAAAGTATAATAATGATTATAATAATAATAAAGAAAACTAGAATTAATGTAATGATAATTTCTTTTTCTTACATACTTTTTATTTTTAAGAGTTGGGTCTACAAACACCTGATACACTCTCATTCATTTCTTCATTCATTTTGATATACTTTTTTTTTCTTCATCCGAGATGGCCATGATTACTCCATGTTATTTCCCATGTTATGTTGGTGACTGTAAAGAAAGAGATTCTCATGGAACTAAGTAGTGGAAAAGTGAAAGACAAGAGGCAAATGATTAAAAGATTTAAAGAAAAAAGAATAGAGAGAAATCCTTAGAAGATTTTGTTCTCAAATTTACAAAGATTTGTAACACATTCCAAATTGAAATATGAATTCAGTGAATACGTAACAATAACTGTATAATCATAATAGATACAAGGGAAATGTGGCCAAAGAAAGAAATGAAAGGTAAAGCAAACATAGAGGGATTGGAAACTTTCTGAGCTGATAGAGCTATAATTTAACGGATTGAATAACAGTACATGCCCGTATGAAATGAAAAGGAAAACAAATGAGAAAAGATGAATTGCAGAAAATGTGAAATTGATTACAAGTAATTCAGCTATAAACATATGAAACATAGTAACATATAAACCACCAAATTGAAGCTAGCTGAATTTGATGAAATTTCACTGGAAATAGAAGAGGTGTTGAAAAGGATTTGTGAACCTGAGCCAGTTACTATATGGCCTGTAGACAAATTGGGAAGAAATGAATGCAGAGTACAGTTGTTGATGCCATATTTATTTTTATACTAGTTCGCCATTTCTTGCCTTAGTGAGGCAGTACCAGGAGCAGAGGAACATTGGTCTCATTTGCTTTCATACACTCATTGGGTTTCATGTATAATTTACAGAAAACAGACCCTACCATTTGCAGCCTAGCCCATATAGACCAGTTCCATGCTTTCTGCAAACTGCTTCATATCCTGAGGTTAAGCCCATAGATAGCATGTTGCCTCCAATATACCTCATCACTCCAGTTTGGTTTATACCCTGCATACCTTTCATCTACCTAAATGTTCAGTCCCTGACACCTCAACCCTCTTTCACCCCACCCATCCATCTCCTACTTGGTCTTCCATTTCCTCTTGTGTCTTCCACTTCTGCCATGTAGATACTCTGTCACTTGTAGGCTTTTCTTCTTCCATGTAGATACTCTTTGTCAGCGTTTCTTCACTCATCTTGTAGCCAAACCATTTCATCACACATCTGGTCAGCCCTCATGCTACCACACCTTGCCCTTATACTGTTATTCGTTTGCTGATTAAACCTCTTCACACCAAATGTTGTTCTTGGGCTCTTCATTTCAAACGCATGAACTCTCTTCTGTTCTTTTGCATTCAGGGCCCAAGGCTTGCAAATGTACATTTTCAGAATTATTGTACCTTCTTACGTACCAATCTATGCCATGACTGACAGTGAGCTCTCCTTCCCCACACACTTTAATGGACTCGAGATCTTTGCCCACCTTACAGCTCACTTCAGCTCCCATGGTTCCATCCGCTGTTATGTCCACTCCCAGGTACCTAGAACACTCGCCTTCATCCAGGTTTTTCTAATTCACACTCATCCTATCCTTTCTTACTACCCTGTTACACCTCATTACCTTATTTCATTTATTCATATTAACTCTCATCTTTCTCTTTTCACACACACTCCCTAACTTGGTCACCAACTTTTGGATTTTTCTCTCAAGTATGCTAATGAGAGACGTGTTATCTGCTATCAGCAACTGACTTGCTTCCCAGGCCCCCAACCTCCAACATATTATAGGTCGACCTCTCCCTCCAAGACCCTCATATTCATGTTCTTCACCAACTTGTTCATGGACATATTAAACAATCATGGCGACATCACACACCCCTTACGTTGCTCACCCTTTTTCCATCCTACTCGCACACACACTTGCTCTCAAAATAAAAATCCTTCATTGCATATAGCAACTTATCTACCTCACCATATATTTCTAGCAACCTCCTTGAGGCATCTCTGTCAACTCTATTATATGCTTTCTCCAAGTTCAACAATGTCACAAACAGTCCCTCTTTCTCCAAGTGTTTCTCACACGAATATGTCAAAGCAAACGTCTGGTCCACGCATTATGATATATTTGCTATGATAATTTTTCATATGACCAGTTGCCTGTTGCATCAATTCTACATAGGTTTTATTTGCCCTAACATGGACTATTGTTCACATGTTTGGGGTGTTTTTTCCTCCAGTCCTTTATAAACCACAATTGAATCAAAAGCCTTCCTTTTCAAAAATCTCATGGCATCATCCCTCATCAACTATCCCATTCTGTAAATATTTTCAAAATTTGTTTAATTTTTTGTTTATTTTTCAGGAGTATCCATGGATCCTCTCTGCCTCAGATGATCAGACAATCCGCATATGGAACTGGCAAAGCCGTTCATGCGTCTCCATCCTGACTGGGCACAACCACTATGTTATGTGTGCCCGATTTCACCCCACCCAAGACCTCATCGTGTCAGCTTCCCTGGACTCGACTGTTCGAGTTTGGGACATCTCAGGTATTCCTGGCAAGCCTGGAGGTATGCACCACTTTAGCTGGTACCCTTGGGTTCTGAAATATCCAGTTCTGCTATTCCTTTCTTTGGTTCAACTCTTGTGGCTTTCACAATTGCTCAGATGGTCATTTAACATGGATTATTTATGTTCATTCTTGTTATTTTAGTTAGTGAACTTAACTAGTGTTTTGTAGCTGTTTTGGTATTACTTGATTGTGCTTATTTGAAGAAGTTTTACAGTTTTGAAGGTTTAATTGAATCCCTTGTATGAGACAGTGATTGTTGATGCCTGTGGTATGGAGTTCTATTTATTTTACCAGCTTGTCATGTCCTGCTTTTATGAGGTTGTTTTAGGGACTGAGCCTTTGAGGAAGATTCCTCGCCTGTCTTTCGTATACTCCCGTTTGAAAAGTCATAATACAGGAGGGGAGGATTTACATCTCCTGTTGGTGCTTACTTTGTGGCTTTCTAAGACGCAGTGGAAATATATAAGTAGTATTTTTTCCCCTAACCAGGGATTGCTAGTATATCTGTTGTAAATAATATGCCTTTGGTAATTATAAATATTTCTCATGAATTTTATTATTGTGGAGATATCTTAAAGATATTTTGTGTTCGTATTGTTGTTAGGCTTAATAAAAGCTAGCAGATTAATAATTCACTACATTGGGGTGCTACCTGCCAGACAGGAAAGATTAAGGGTATTCTGAGTGGTAGGAAAGGACACAGGTCCAAAGCCTTATTTTTTTATGTAAAGACCCTGAGCAAAACTGACTCTTCTTGTTTTGAATGATGCAGTGTCACATTGTTTTGGTATCCTGCCAGGCTGGAAGTATTTGAGAAGTGTAGACCCCTTACTCATGATGGTCTGTACAGTAAAACTGATTTTCCTTTTTGGAGTAATTTCCTTTTATCTTTGAGTCTTTCACCATGACAGGCAGGGAGAGTTAGGGACATAAAGTCTTCCATTTATTGGAACCTACAGCTTAGATAACGTCTTGCCTGAGAAGATGTTATTCCATTTAGAGGGGTAACATCTTGCCAGGTGAGAAAGACCCACCCGTTCTCCTTGCCTGATAAGATACCACTTTCTCTAGTGAAGTGGCAGCACCAGGTTAGAATGATCAGAAGAGTTCAAAGTCTTGCCTGTGTTGTTTAGGGTTAGTAAAGCATCTCCACAGCCGCTGTGGCCTTGTGCCCTTTATTCAGCATAATGTGACAAGTAGGCATAACACATTTAATGAGCAAAAGATATACTGGAGGGCATATTTAGATTAAAGGCCAGGCATATTAAATGCAGAAATCTTTCTATTACACAGGGAATTTGAAAATTGAATTCTTAACTAAGCTATACTTTTTTTTTTTTTTTTTTTTTTTTTTTTTTTTTTTTAATACTTTGTCGCTGTCTCCTGCGTTTGCGAGGTAGCGCAAGGAAACAGACGAAAGAAATGGCCCAACCCCCCCCCCCATACACATGTACATACACACGTCCACACACGCAAATATACATACCTACACAGCTTTCCATGGTTTACCCCAGACGCTTCACATGCCTTGATTCACTCCACTGACAGCACGTCAACCCCTGTATACCACATCGCTCCAATTCACTCTATTCCTTGCCCTCCTTTCACCCTCCTGCATGTTCAGGCCCCGATCACACAAAATCTTTTTCACTCCATCTTTCCACCTCCAATTTGGTCTCCCTCTTCTCCTCGTTCCCTCCACCTCCGACACATATATCCTCTTGGTCAATCTTTCCTCACTCATTCTCTCCATGTGCCCAAACCATTTCAAAACACCCTCTTCTGCTCTCTCAACCACGCTCTTTTTATTTCCACACATCTCTCTTACCCTTACGTTACTTACTCGATCAAACCACCTCACACCACACATTGTCCTCAAACATCTCATTTCCAGCACATCCATCCTCCTGCGCACAACTCTATCCATAGCCCATGCCTTGCAACCATACAACATTGTTGGAACCACTATTCCTTCAAACATACCCATTTTTGCTTTCCGAGATAATGTTCTCGACTTCCACACATTTTTCAAGGCTCCCAAAATTTTCGCCCCCTCCCCCACCCTATGATCCACTTCCGCTTCCATGGTTCCATCCGCTGCCAGATCCACTCCCAGATATCTAAAACACTTCACTTCCTCCAGTTTTTCTCCATTCAAACTCACCTCCCAATTGACTTGACCCTCAACCCTACTGTACCTAATAACCTTGCTCTTATTCACATTTACTCTTAACTTTCTTCTTCCACACACTTTACCAAACTCAGTCACCAGCTTCTGCAGTTTCTCACATGAATCAGCCACCAGCGCTGTATCATCAGCGAACAACAACTGACTCACTTCCCAAGCTCTCTCATCCCCAACAGACTTCATACTTGCCCCTCTTTCCAGGACTCTTGCATTTACCTCCCTAACAACCCCATCCATAAACAAATTAAACAACCATGGAGACATCACACACCCCTGCCGCAAACCTACATTCACTGAGAACCAATCACTTTCCTCTCTTCCTACACGTACACATGCCTTACATCCTCGATAAAAACTTTTCACTGCTTCTAACAACTTGCCTCCCACACCATATATTCTTAATACCTTCCACAGAGCATCTCTATCAACTCTATCATATGCCTTCTCCAGATCCATAAATGCTACATACAAATCCATTTGCTTTTCTAAGTATTTCTCACATACATTCTTCAAAGCAAACACCTGATCCACACATCCTCTACCACTTCTGAAACCACACTGCTCTTCCCCAATCTGATGCTCTGTACATGCCTTCACCCTCTCAATCAATACCCTCCCATATAATTTACCAGGAATACTCAACAAACTTATACCTCTGTAATTTGAGCACTCACTCTTATCCCCTTTGCCTTTGTACAATGGCACTATGCATGCATTCTGCCAATCCTCAGGCACCTCACCATGAGTCATACATACATTAAATAACCTTACCAACCAGTCAACAATACAGTCACCCCCTTTTTTAATAAATTCCACTGCAATACCATCCAAACCTGCTGCCTTGCCGGCTTTCATCTTCCGCAAAGCTTTTACTACCTCTTCTCTGTTTACCAAACCATTTTCCCTAACCCTCTCACTTTGCACACCACCTCGACCAAAACACCCTATATCTGCCACTCTGTCATCAGACACATTCAACAAACCTTCAAAATACTCATTCCATCTCCTTCTCACATCACCACTACTTGTTATCACCTCCCCATTTACGCCCTTCACTGAAGTTCCCATTTGCTCCCTTGTCTTACGCACCCTATTTACCTCCTTCCAGAACATCTTTTTATTCTCCCTAAAATTTACTGATAGTCTCTCACCCCAACTCTCATTTGCCCTTTTTTCACCTCTTGCACCTTTCTCTTGACCTCCTGTCTCTTTCTTTTATACTTCTCCCACTCAATTGCATTTTTTCCCTGCAAAAATCGTCCAAATGCCTCTTTCTTCTCTTTCACTAATACTCTTACTTCTTCATCCCACCACTCACTACCCTTTCTAAACAGCCCACCTCCCACTCTTCTCATGCCACAAGCATCTTTTGCGCAATCCATCACTGATTCCCTAAATACATCCCATTCCTCCCCCACTATACTTAAGCAACCATAATTAGTTGTAGCAATACATGAGAAATTCGCTGTACCATAAGAATTTTTAAGATTTTTGCTGGAATCTTCGACATCTGTGATAGATTTGCATCATTCTAGGAATATATCGATACTATCTTAATCTCTACCTAGTTGCTCTGATAACATTCTCCCTACCCTATCAGAAACTTGTATATTTGCTTGGATTTTGGCTTGTACTAATGGCATATATCCGGGAAAATTTTGGGGAGTAACTGGAATATCTTACATGTTGTTGTGTGAACATTCATTAGCTTGTATGGTAGGTGGTGATCGCATGCATCTTTAAGCTGTAATGTATGATGCTTTGTTTGTATTAGGGACTGGACAGAGATTGAAAATTATAACTTTATTGCAGATTAAAATGGAATTGTATTTTTGATAATTGAAAAAAAGACCCTGCAAGAATTATTAGTATTAGTGAATTGGATTAAGTATTTGCAATCTTTCACCTCATTTAGTTGATCTAATGCAAGCACCTGTATGTAGATATTATTAGTGCACAAGCATGGTGTTCACATATACAGTGTCATATCCAACAAGGATTGTTGCTATCCTGTTGTTACTGCATACTTGTGTAGATTTTGAAAAGCAGGTTTCTCTTAATATGTTTATATTTCATATAGCAGAATGGCACATATATTACCTTTTCTGAATGCCTTTGTCACACTGCATCCTAGCACGTGTGGTGGAGATAGCAGCATTGCCCAGAGAATTGTTCAGCAGATTCTGCATGTTTGTTTATGTGTTGATTAGAAGCATCATTATTGTCAGCTTTTTATTTTAAGAATGAAGATTACATTTTAAAGAGAATGAGGCTTGACTCAACAAGTGAAATAAACAATTTACATGAGATTGTGTCTGCATCGCAGTAGATATGAATTGAGAAGGCCAGTAATTTTCACTTAAATGATCTGTGGACTGCAGACAACCACTGTAGTTAAGCTTTTGCAAAGTGATGTTTGATGAGAGGAATATGATGAAGGTATGGGAGCCATGGTAAATTGCAGAAAATAAAGCATGAATTAGGAACAGTATTTTTGTCTTGAATCTTTTATACAGCTTGTATCATGCATAAGTATCTTTCTACAAATACCATAAGCAGATTAGCATGGTTCATCTCATTAGAGGCTGGTCAGACCTATTGACATGGAGAGTATTCCATGCTCTTAGTAGTTTCATTCTTTTGGCTTATATCCATGCTGAAAATTTTTGTGAATTTAATGAAATATGATAAGGTTATCACCTTATTTGGGTAGTTAACTCGGCTGAATTTACTTTTTTGTGTGTACTAACAATTTGCTGTCCTCAGTCCAGATACAAAAACCTGAGTGAAAAGGTAATTACTTTTAAGGTGAAAGACTTGTATCCCACATTTATGGTTGAGTGACTCCAGAGGAAAACAGAATGAGAATAAACTTATTTCAGTTAAGAAGTAAGCATATGTATACTGTATGTTTTGAGATTATGTGGAGATATGTGCAAATAGGTGAATAGACATTTACATTGTCACTTCATGTGAGGGAGATTATAAGTGTTGTTCAAGTTTGAAGTTAAGGAAGTTTGGTATTTTCTTTCACTTAGTCATGGGCCCCATGAGCAGGTTGATGTCACCTGTTTGCTGGTCTTAGAACTCTGTGACCACTTAATAGTATTATGGGAATTCACTTGCATTTATCCCCTTCAACTTCCATCCATTTGTTCTTGTTTCTTGCTCATTGTTCAAGGTGCTCCTCTGGTCCGTTTGAGACCTTCCCAGACATGGCATCTTGCCATCGGAGTTGATGGTCTGAGGTTCACATGCTCCTTAGAGTTCACTGATTTGATCATATGCACTGGGGTTAAATGACAGCTTCTGCCATAAGACTGAATGGGCCAGGATCCTCCTTATTTATAGTGAGTTGTCAAAGAATTATAAATACAGTATTTGAACTATGAAGACATCACAAAACTGGAAGTTTTTCAGGCCTAGCTAGTGAGCCAGCAATGCATTAACAAAACTTTTGGAAGTGGTTGTTCCATAGGCAGCTTATCTCTCCCATCTGTAAGTTTATCTTCACAGAACTGACACTGTTTATGGTAGCCACCAAACAGTAGGCCTGAAACTCACTTGTGTAATATTGAGGATTGTTCTGATCGTCATCCTGTATCCATGATTCAGTGGTTAGGGAAACAAAGATAATCTTTGAGGCTGAAAAGTCCTTATCTCCAGACTAGTGTACCAATGATGTGCTGGTTAAACCTTTCAGTATTGCTAATTTCATGGTCGTTTATTATTCCCCTTGCCAAGAGAAAACAGGTATTCCTCACCACAGTAAACTGAGAAGCCAAGAACACTTCACTGTATTTTAGGGATCTCTTACCCTTGAGTTGTTGGTAATTCTGTGAGTAAACACCTCCTAGGTTCTTTAGTACCATAATCTTATAAGCCTTCTGATGATATCCTAGGAGGCTGATTACGGGGGGGGTGTCTATCCAGAGAAAACCTGTTAGTGGCACCAGATCCTGAACCATGTGTTGTTACTTTATTGTTAAAGATACAGTGACTTGGCTTCTTTTTTCTCAAGCGGCCCAGGCTCTTAATCATGACTTGTGTATGATGCCTTATTTGCTAAGGATATTTAAAGAGAGACTAATGTGTTTTTTGTAAAGTATACCCTCCATACCAGTTTGTGCTACCTGATGTCATTGCTATGTATATACATAGGAGGGACTTTTGATGTCTCATGGTCTGTTTTCCATTGGATGCTTTATCTTTACCTGAGTTTTTTCAACAAATATATCTGAGGGAGGAGCCACTCCTAGGTAAACCTTAACCTTTGGGTAATTTTTCTTTTGGGCTTTGAGCAAGAATTTTGTCATTAATTAGCCTTTTACTTGCAATAACCTCAAGAAAATTACCTCAAGTTCTTTTCAAAATTTTGCTGTCCTATTTATTGACTGACAGTTTTGAAAGAAAATCTCTTGTCTGTCAGACCACTTGCCTTTTGTGCTGCATGTCTGCTGCCTAGGGATAGCAGTCACTGGGAGTCCAGGCACTTAGGTATATGGGAGGATGATTAGAGGAAAGCAAAGAAAAAGTAGACAAAGATATTGGAAGAAAGTTGAGTAATAAGTGTATGGTGACGTGTAAGGAAAATGAGAAATTGCTCTGGAAGGAGATAAAAAAGGAAAGAGGTGAAGGTAAGAGTGGTAATGTAAATGTAAAAAGTAAGGAAGGTGAGATGCTGAATCAGAACAGATAAAAGTGAGGAAAAAAGTGAGGCAGCTGTTGTTACTTGGATGGGTATGGAGGATGGAAGGATAAGGATACAGTGCAGAGACCTATGATAAGGGGGGTAAAAAGGGCATTAACAAGGTGGAAGGTAGAAAAGGCACCTACAGTGGATGGGAATACAGGTGAAATGTTGAAGTGTAGGTGAGAAAGTGTGATAGAGTAGATGCATTTGATATATCTTTTTGCATGGAAGCAGAAAGTTGTACCAGAGGATTAGATGAAAGCTATTGTTATTCCTTTATTCAAGAGAAAAGGTGCTGAAGATGTACATAGCAATTTTATGGGAATAAGTCTATTGGAGGTGGAAGGATGGAATGAAATTGATTTTGAGTGATCGGGGCCTGAAAAGATGTACATAGCAATTTTATGGGAATAAGTCTATTGGAGGTGGAAGGATGGAGTGAAATTGATTTTGAGTGATCGGGTCCTGAACACAGAGGAGGGTTAGAGGTATGCAAGGAAGAGAGTGAATTTGAACGACATGGTATACCAGGGACGATGTGCTGTCAGTAGACCGAACCAGGGCATGTGAAACATCTGGGGTAAGCCTTGGAAAGGTCTATGGGGCCTGTTTGTGGATAGGGAGCTGTGGTTTCAGTGCATTACACATGACAGCTAGAAACTGAGTGTGACCAAATGTGGCTGTTTTTGTCTGTTTTCCTAGCACTACCTTGCTGAAGCAGGGGGTAACGATGCTGTTTCCTGTGGAGCAGAGTGATGCCAGGAATGGATTCAAGACAAGCGAGTTTAATGTGTACATGTGTATATATTGAAATGTCTGTGTATGTATATGTTGATGTGTATATGCATGTGTATGGGTGTTTATGTGTATATATATATATATATATATATATATATATATATATATATATGTGTGTATATGAGTGGATGGGTCATTCTTTTTTCTGTTTCCTGGTGCTACCTTGCTGACATGGGAAATGGCGATCAAGCGTAATAAGTTTATTGAGTGTACCAGGAAAAGTTTTTGCAGAATAATCGAGGAGCAAAGAGTATTAGGAAGAGCAGGGGATGTGTGAAGTGGATTTTTGAGGTGAGAATGATTGTGGAAAATTATTGAGTGAAAGGTAAGGTGTGTACAGCTTTAATGGATATGAAGAAAGCGTATTACTGAATCAAGTGGATATGCATTTGCTACTCTAGAGAAGGATTTCACACTACCCATTGTTTGTCCTAATACCCAATATATCCTTAACTCATCCCATAATGCAGTCCACTTTCTCTCATACATCTTCCAAACATTTGCACGCCTTCCTTATAAGTACTGCCCTAACACCTATGTTTCCTCTTTCACTAGCAACTTTACTTATTCATCTCATCACTTGCTACCCTTTTTAATCTGCCCACCTCCCACCTTTTGTATGCCATATGCATCTCTTCAACATGCCATCAATGTTTCCCTACATACCTCCCATTCCTCACCCACTCCCTCCATTAGCTCTCACCTTTTGCCAATCTGCACTCAATTTCTCATGGATCTTCACACAAGCTCACTTACTTTCACCACCCTCTTTCACACTGTGATGGAAAATTGTACTTTTAGAGATTGCTCTTGAAATTTTACATTGTAATCAAAGGGTTAAGTTAAAGGCAGAAAAACTTTGAAATGAAGAAGAAACATTCCCCACTACCTGCCACTATGCAAACACCAAGTAAACAAAAGTGTTCAACCACTTAGATGACCACTTACACAAATCTTTGGCCCTCTTTAGTAACAATGATCTAAACAATGAACATGTTCTCGTGTACTCTTAAAAGCTTATAGATGCTTTACATACCTAAAGAGAGATATATAAGAGAAAAAGAGCTGTGCTGCACTGTTGCTTTGGATAACATTTTTAAAAGGCCTAAACAAAGTTCTCCACCTCCAGGTAATTGCTAAATCAGATAATTCAAAGACCAATACAAATAGGCCTATTTCCATCTCCCTCTCCCTCTCCCTCCCAGTATCTTTCACTCAGCCACATCCCATTCCACCACTTCCTCTAACACTCACCACAACTTTTCTTGGTGGGTTTTCTTTAAATAAAGTTGAATATTTTTTCTTATGTTAGCTCAAAGAGCATAGGCAAATGAATGTTTTAGTCAAGGCTTTCTCATTTATGCTAGATATACATAGATATACCCTATCTGGAGGAAGTGAAGTGTTTTAGATATCTGGGAGTGGATTTGGTAGCGGATGGAACCATGGAAGCGGAAGAGAGTCAGAGGATGGGGGAGGAGGCGAAGGTTCTGGGAGCGTTGAAGAATGCGTGGAAGGCGAGAACATTATCTCGGAAAGCAAAAAATGGGTATGTTTGAAGAAATAGTGGTTCCAACTATGTTATGTGGTTGCAAGGCCTGGGCTATAGGTAGAGTTGTGCGGAGGAGAGTGGATGCGTTGGAAATGAGATGTTTGAGGACAATATGTGGTGTGAGATGGTTTGATCGAGTAAGTAATGAAAGGGTAAGAGATATGTGGTAATAAAAAGAGTGTGGTTGAGAGAGCAGAAGAGGGTGTATTGAAATGGTTTAGTCACATGGAGAGAATGAGTGAGGAAAGATTGACAGAGAGAGGATATATGTGTCAGAGGTGGAGGGAACAAGAAGTGGGAGACTAAATTGGAAGGATGGAGTGAAAAAGATTTTGAGCAATTGGGGCCTGAATATGCAGGAGGGTGAAAGGTGTGCGAGAAATAGAGTGAATTGGAATGATGTGGTATACTGGAGTCAGTGTGCTGTCTATGGATTGAACCGGGGCATGTCAAGCATCTGGGATAAACCATGGAAAGTTTTGTTGGGCCATTTTGACTTGTGTTCAGCCATGGTTACCCTACTTAAAAAAAGACAAACATGATAGAGAAAGTCCATTGGTGAGATACCAGTATGATTGTTGGACTGAGTAACAAATCCTGCGAGAGCAGACTAAATTTATTTTAGCTGAGAAAGGAGATGGTGAAAAGGTGACTTTGGTATTCAAAATTATCAAAGGCTTTTATTATCTCAGTCTAAGCTGTTACTGAAGCCTTGATTCATCTTATTCCATGCATAGTGATCGATTCAATTTTCGGCAAATGTTTTAACTTGAACGAGGCGATGTACTTTTACTTCAACAGAACTGTTTAAATCACTTATCACAGATATGTTTATGGGTAGGCGTGATAAATATTTAGCTTCATGTCTATGACTGATATTATTTTAAACATCTTTAACCCCCCATCCCCCCCCCCCCCCTCTCTCTCTCTCTCTCTCTCTCTCTCTCTCTCTCTCTCTCTCTCTCTCTCTTTTTTTTTTTTTTTTTTTTTTTTTTTTTTTTTTTTTTTTTTTTAGGCTCCAGTAACTGACAAAAGTCCACATGAAGGCTGGGCCCCAATTTGAATATAGAGAGGTTAATGAAAAGGAAGAACAGACAAGAGAAAATACTTAAGAATTTTGGAGGAAGTGAAAACCTGTCTTTTAAAATGTTGGGTCATAGTTATTGGAAAAGATATGAAATGGTAGGGAGCTCCAATGCTTTGAGGTATAGGGAAAGAAACATCAAAACATCCCTCCCTTGAGTTGCCAACTGCCACAAAACAGTCATGTGATGCAGCAGCTTGCCAAGTATAGCATGGTGTAGCTAGTGGTGGGGCACACAAACAGCCACCTCTCAGAAGTAAAAGCCAAACTCATACCTATAGAAGAGGGAAGGTGAAACAACATTGCAGCATAGGGCAAATGGGTCAAGTTTTGAAGTTTGCATTTCACTATACTAATCTATAAGTTTCTGACATCTCTCAGTGTCACAGACAGCCTCAAAAGGATTCAGTTGGCTGTTGCTGTTTGAATACTATTGTACTTTGAAATGAGATTTTTAATGAATATGTGTATGATGCACAGAGTGAAACAGTCAATGACAACCACATTAATGAGGCTAACAAGGATCTGTATCTGATAATGTTACATAAATGTAATTGCACTGCATGAATATTTGATTCAAAGACACAAGGAAAGAAAATAGCAGCTGTCTGTCTTGACTTTGCTTAAGTGTTTGACAGAATAAGCTATAAGATCCTACTGGAAAAAATTGGAAAATAGAACAGAAAAGCAAAGATAGGAAAGTGGATTAAGGAATTTTTTTCAGCCCAAAGACTCAAGCTAGTGGCAAATTGAAGTATGTTGTATAGATAAGATGTTTTCTCAGGAACAGTATTTGCCCCAGTACTCTTTATGTTAATGTTACTCAGTATGATTGATGATATAAAAGAACTTATAATAAGGAGATTCATAGATGTCAGAGTCAGCAGGATGGTAAGGAAAGAATAGGACAAAGTTTAGGAAGCACTGAACATGACAAACAAATGGGCAGAGGAGAATGTAATGGAATTTATTGAAGAAAAAGCTAAAGAAGTAAGTCATTTACACCCTGTGAAGGATAAAGAGGAATGGAAATGAATGAAGAATGAAGACTTAAAGATTTTGGAGTAAATGTAAAGCTAAAGTATGGAGAATACATTGATAAAATAACAATATCTGATCAAGAAATGAGTTAGGTGAAAATTGAAACATTTATTATGAATAAAACACTGATGATGCTGTCCAGTACATTCATAAAAAGCAAACTTAGAACCTCTCAAGAAGGAATGAGAGGTTATTCAGTGTACTACAGTACCAGGTAAGATAGGAAATCTTCACAGACTAGGTGTGGAAACATTCAAAGGAGGCTCTGATAAATGTTTTACAACATATCCAGATGAGCCCAAGACTGATAATTGTACAATGTGCACAGTGGCAAAAAGATGATGTTAATCAAGCAAGATATGAGATGAGTGTTCCATGTAGTCCTGCCGTACAGCAAAATCTTGTTATATGTACCTGTAGGTAGGTAACCATCATTTACCTCTTACCCTTATCCTCCTCCTCTTCCATATCATCATCTTTCCTTTTTGTTCCTCCTCTCTTCCTCTCCTCCTCCACCAGTATTGTGCACTTGCTCCTTATCCTCGTCACTTTCTTCCACCTAACCTCTCTCCTCTTTCTCCCACAAGTTTTTTCCATCCACTCATTAGTCAGATGAATATTATAGAAGTTGGCTTTTTAATCCTCATTTATATGTGTAAAGGCTTGCCCATGTGAGTTCTTTAATTTTCATGTACTGTAAATGCTATAAGTATACAAATTTCCTTTTCTCTCTTATCTGTAAAATGGTTAACACTCCAAAGTTTTACTATTAGGTTCATGTGCTTTAAAGTCGTGAGATTTTTTCAGTAACTATAATGCACCCTCTCAGGCAGTATAGGCACTAATATGTATTATGTTCATTTTGATATTGTGTGTCACAAAACCAGGGTTTAAGGAAGACTTGTCTCAGGCACATCATAATGTGACGTGTTTGTTGGTAAATTGTCTTGCTCTTGGTTGGTAACAACAACAACAAAAACATCAACAACATAACTTGATCAATTCATGTTACCTGCAGCCAAAATAAGAGTGGATTCATCTTCTCAGTCCCCAGCCCAGGTTCACACAACACTCTTGGGTACCAGCGTGAGTAGTGCTACCACTGCCATGCATTTACCAGTTTTATTCTGCTTATGTAGTATCCTTTTGCTTTAGTAGATTGTTGATATTGTTTTGTTTTCTATCTTTGTCAGGAAAAGGACAGTAAAAGTATTATAGGGGCATTGCATGGTTGTATTTACAGTTCAGAAAATGGTGAACATTTTAGTTGATATTCTCCTGTAGCATATATACTGTCCACCTGCTTGGAAGTCTACTACCTCTTAATAGTCCACCACCATACAGTATTTGTAGTTGATGCATGTTGTAAATTTCTGTTTCTTTGCTTTAATAGATTAACTTTGTGTAAGGTATAGTGGCAGCTTATGCATGAAACTGATAAAGGAAATGCCAGAGGTACCTGTCTATAATATTAAGGTCTAATGTGAATTACTGTAATGCATGTTTTTATCTAGAGTTTCCATCACCACCATTGCCATGCTAAGATAGTTGCTTGAACTTACCTGACATATGACACATGTGTAGGGCATTATATTGGCATGGAGTTTGCTTTGATTAAGAGTAGCATAGTGTGGCTGATCATGAGGTTATGGGCTGCTGAAATGAATATTAACCTTAAAAATTGCTGGTTGATTAGTATTTTAGATTGATTTAAGTGATAGTTTTATATGTGCAGCTTCCCTCCCAGGAATACCTCATACTTGTGCTAAATATGAAAGAAAGTCACATATGTAGTTTTGTACATCATCTATTAACAGACTGACATATGGATTAATGACCACATGAATGAGGAATTTACTCCTAGAAAGTGTTGTCCCCTACTAGGCAAATGGGAACTACCTAGACTTGCAGAATCACTGTCAGATATAAACCCTATACATTACAATGTCTACTGCATTTAAGGGAGGGTGGCTTATGCAAAATAGTTTTCAAACTTCTGGCTACATTATCATTTCCATATGTTCACGTATCAGAATTCCCAAGAGCAGTTCTCAGGATTTATGATGAATATGATATGTTGCTTTAACTGCAGTATAATTGTCTGTAAGGTAAAGAAGTGCCACCTGCTTGCAGAGAAAATAATTTGTAAATAAGTTAGTTGCCTCAGCAGATAGTATCCAAATTCCATCTTTACATAAGTAATTCGGTATCTGTCTCTGTTTTGAATTAGCCAGACCCAGGAAATTTTTCACATCTATACCTCAAAGTTGGTGCAGGCACTGCATCTTACAAACATTCTGCACCCACTTCTTTTAGATTATCCCATTTACCAGACCTTTGTTATATTTTTTTTCTTTTTCTCTCCCCCTTGCAAGACTTGACTCACAGCTTCAATTTTTCACTTACAATACCCACAGAGCACCATTCCAAAATACTTACTCATTTACAACTTTGATTTTCGTTTTTTCAAACCTACTACACTATTTTTACCCATCTCTTTTAAAAACAAGACTCCTGGTGTGTGAATGTAATTACCTGTTTGTAATGTATAGGGAGTTTTACCAGACTACACTTGCATGAGGTTACACCGTGAGTAAAAGTCACCTTTGGCAAGGCAGTGCCAGTTTGTGTACAGTGTCATCAGAGAACTTATCACTTCAAAGGAGTCCACATTTCCCTGCTACTGGAAGCAGCACACCCTTGGGCTGCAGGAGTCTCAGGAAAGAGATCTTTGGTAACACCAGGACTCTTTTCTTAGAAAGGATCCAGGGGTAATTGTAAATTGATTTTTTTTTCATATATGACATTTCCCATGTAAGCCCAGTAGTACCAGGAACAGATATAGAAACTACCTCATTCATTCTTATCCTTTATCTAGCTGTCATGTATAAAACACTGAGACCAGAGGCCCCTATGAACAACCATCTTCCAGTGATGTTTTTCTTTGTTTCTCCCAACCACTTCACATGCCTTGGTTCAGTCCATTGATAGCACGTCTTCCTCCATGTACCACATTTAGCTCTGCCCCTTGCATGTCTTGCACATTCAAGCTTCAAGCTTTCAAAGCATCTTTCACTCCATCCTTCCACATCCACCTTGATTTCCCTCCACTTCAGACATGTATACCTTCTTGAGTCGTCTTTTCCTGACTAATCCTCTCCAAAAGACAAAACAGTTTTTGCACACCTCTTCATCTTTTCATACTACCACACCTCTCTCTTACCATATTATTTCTTATTTGATCAACCCTCCTGACATCACATATTGTCCTCAGACATTTCATTTCCAGCACATTCACTCAGTTCTGTACATAATTTTTTTTTTTATTTGTCTAAGGTCCACACCTATCATCCAAACAGCACCATTGGAAACTGAGGTGATCCTTAGGGTGGGTGAGAGGATGAAGGATATAGGAGCATTGAGGAATGTTAAAAAGAGAGGTATCTGGGAGGATGAATATGGGTATGTGTGAAGGTATGCTATTCCCAGTGATGCTGTTGTATGTGTGTGAGGCATGGACTATTGATGAGAATGTGTGAAGGGTGGATGTGTGGGAAATGAGATGTTTGACAATGATATGCGGCGTGAGGTGGTTTTATAGAACAAGTAATGTCAAAGGTAAGAGAGAAATGTGGCAATAAAGAGAGCATGTTTGAGAAACCTGAAGAGGATGTGCTGATATGGTTTGGACATATGGAGAGAATGAGTGAGGAGAGCCTGACAGGGAGGATATTTATGTGCCAGATGTGGAGGGGGAAATGAGAATCTGGAGACCAAATAGATGAAAGGATGGAATGAAAAAAATTTTAAGTGCTTAGGATCTGAACACGCAGGGTGGTGAAAGGCATGCACACACAGGATAGGTGAACTGGAACAATGTGGTATACATGGAGCTATGTGCTGTCAGTGGACTGAACCAGAACATATGAAGCAGCCAGGGGAAATCATGGAAAGGCTCCTGGTGCTTGGTTGTGTGGATAGAGGGCTGTGGTTTTGGTACATTACACATGACAGCTAGAGAAATGATATGAGCAAATGAGGCTTCTCTTTGTCTGTTCCCAGTGCTACCTTACAAATACTGGAAATGACAAACAAGTATGAAAGAAAGAAGAAAAAGATGTTGGTATATGTATATGCTATAGTGTATTCTCTTCAGCTGTCCACACAGTTTTATCTTCCACATTTGTATTCCCACCTGTTTCTTCATCCATCAGTATCTACATTCTCATCGAAAAACAGTGGAATTTGATGACACTGGGGTCATTACTCAGAATTTTCATAGTTTCTAACAACTATACTTTTGTGTCATTATGCAAAGGGAATTACTGTATTTACAGTTTCCCAATATCCTCACATTAATATAAATGGAAACTTACTTGGTAATGCTGTAGGGGATTTTAAATATTGGCAGTGGGTGAAAGAAACTATATATTAAGTTAATGAAATCAGTAGCACTTTAAACATGCAGCACAGTCTTACTGAATGCACTTCTTTGCTTTATCACGAAGGAACATCTAGGTCACTAGGCTGTCCAGCTTTTTCCATTTCAGAATAGTAAGATGATTTATCCCACGCATCTAACAAAGCCTTTGCTTGCAACTAATTTCTTTGTTGCACTTACACAGTGAATGCAGATACACTTCTGCAACATATTTAATTGTTGCATGGATGTTGCATTGAGCCAATATTCATGCATGAGTGCTTCTACTTAAAATTACAATGTCTTTACTTGATTCCACATTGAGCAAAAGATGCAAGTCATATTATCAGATCATATGAACTGTATTTGTGTTTTATGGATTGGGAACTTATTTTCACATCTTTAATTTGAAAACATCAACATAACAGTGATCAAGACAAAATTATTCTGTCTAATGATTCTGTAGAAACATCAGCCAAGTGCATGGTTGAGTCTTTCTGGATGATATGTCCATGTAGAATGTTTAGCAGGTTATAGATTGGTCAAGGTAAATTGTAGTACAGGAAAAGTTAAAAATACGAGTAGAAAACAGATATATCGCAATAGATTTAGAGAGAAAAATGATTATATGTTTATATATTCCTGTAGGATAAAGTTGTATAAATGATTATGTGAATTGTATAGAAAATGCATATTGCTATAGGCTGCTTAATGAATATAGTATAGAATAATGCTTGAAAATTAACAAGAAGTCAGGGCCGTATATATTGCGAGAATATATGTGGTTGTAGAATTACCTTGAACACCTGAAAGTATTAAAGATTATTTGGATGATGGGTATGACTTGACCTTAAGGACCCTGGTGGCTGATAAGCTTCAGGACCAAGAGAGTTTAGGTATGTGGACAATTTCATAACGTGGACACTGTCATGAACATGTACCTAGGGAAAATGTATAACGAACCAAAGTGCTTGTCAGTTTGGTTATATTAGTGTTTTCCACAAATGCCTGTGGTTTTGATTCATGCAACCTGCTGAAAAGGATTTTCCATAAGAAATATTTGAAAAATGCAGTGTTCTTTATCCTTCAACGATAAGTTGAATATAATGATTGTAATTACCCTACATTCAAACATTCATATATTATGTAGCACTTTTAATTCTCCCACCAATTTTTACAATAAATTTTCTGATTATGTGAATTGCTATTAGTTCACAAGTCTGGGGCAAGCCATGGAAAGGTGTGTGGGGCCTGGATGTGGATAGGGAGCTGTGGTTTCAGTGCCTTACACATGACAGCTAGAGACTGAGTGTGAACGAATGTGGCCATTTTTGTCTGTTTTCCTGGAGCTCTCTCGCTGAAGTAGGGGGTAGAGATGCTACTTCTTGTGTGGCAGGGTAGCACCAGAAATGGATGAAGGCAAGCAAGTATGAATATGTACTTTCATATATTTTTTTATTATTATTTTGCTTTGTCACTGTCTCCCGTGTTTGCGAGGTAGCGCAAGGAAACAGACGAAAAAAATGGCCCAACCCACCCCCATACACATGTATATACATACACGTCCCCACACGCAAAAATACATACCCATATATCTTAATGTACACATATATATACACACACAGACATATACATATATACACATGCACACAATTCACACTGTCTGCCTTTATTCATTCCCATCGCCACCTCGCCACACATGGAATAACAACCCCCTCCCCCCTCATGTGTGTGAGGTAGCGCTAGGAAAAGACAACAAAGGCCCCATTCGTTCACACTCAGTCTCTAGCTGTCATGCAATAATGCCCGAAACCACAGCTCCCTTTCCACATCCAGGCCCCACAGAACTTTCCATGGTTTACCCCAGACGCTTCACATGCCCTGATTCAATCCACTGACAGCACGTCAACCCCAGTATACCACATCGATCCAATTCACTCTATTCCGTGCCCTCCTTTCACCCTCCTGCATGTTCAGGCCCCGATCACACAAAATCTTTTTCACTCCATCTTTCCACCTCCAATTTGGTCACCCACTTCTCGTTCCCTCCACCATCGACACATATATCCTCTTGGTCAATCTTTCCTCACTCATTCTCTCCATGTGCCCAAACCATTTCAAAACACCCTCTTCTGCTCTCTCAACCACGCTCTTTTTATTTCCACACATCTCTCTTACCCTTACGTTACTTACTCGATATAACCACCTCACACCACACATTGTCCTCAAACATCTCATTTCCAGCACATCCAGCCTCCTGCGCATAACTCTATCCATAGCCCACGCCTCGCAACCATACAACATTGTTGGAACCACTATTCCTTCAAACATACCCATTTTTGCTTTCCGAGATAATGATCTCGACTTCCACACATTCTTCAAGGCTCCCAGGATTTTCGCCCCCTCCCCCACCCTATGATCCACTTCCGCTTCCATGGTTCCATCCGCTGCCAGATCCACTCCCAGATATCTAAAACACTTCACTTCCTCCAGTTTTTCTCCATTCAAACTTACCTCCCAATTGACTTGACCCTCAACCCTACTGTACCTAATAACCTTGCTCTTATTCACATTTACTCTTAACTTTCTTCTTTCACACACTTTACCAAACTCAGTCACCAGCTTCTGCAGTTTCTCACATGAATCAGCCACCAGCGCTGTATCATCAGCGAACAACATCTGACTCACTTCCCAAGCTCTCTCATCCCCAACAGACTTCATACTTGCCCCTCTTTCCAAAACTCTTGCATTCACCTCCTTAACAACCCCATCCATAAACAAATTAAACAACCATGGAGACATCACACACCCCTGCCGCAAACCTACATTCACTGAGAACCAATCACTTTCCTCTCTTCCTACACGTACACATGCCTTACATCCTCGATAAAAACTTTTCACTGCTTCTAACAACTTACCTCCCACACCATATATTCTTAATACCTTCCACAGAGCATCTCTATCAACTCTATCATATGCCTTCTCCAGATCCATAAATGCTACATACAAATCCATTTGCTTTTCTAAGTATTTCTCACATACATTCTTCAAAGCAAACACCTGATCCACACATCCTCTACCACTTCTGAAACCACACTGCTCTTCCCCAATCTGATGCTCTGTACATGCCTTCACCCTCTCAATCAATATCCTCCCATATAATTTACCAGGAATACTCAACAAACTTGTACCTCTGTAATTTGAGCACTCACTCTTATCCCCTTTGTTTTTGTACAATGGCACTATGCACGCATTCCACCAATCCTCAGGCACCTCACCATGAGTCATACATACATTAAATAACCTTACCAACCAGTCAATAATACAGTCACCCCCTTTTTTAATTCCACTGCAATACCATCCAAACCTGCTGCCTTGCCGGCTTTCATCTTCCGCAAAGCTTTTACTACCTCTTTTCTGTTTACCAAATCATTTTCCCTAACCCTCTCACTTTGCACACCACCTCGACCAAAACACCCTATATCTGCCACTCTATCATCAAACACATTCAATAAACCTTCAGAATACTCACTCCATCTCCTTCTCACATTACCACTACTTGTTATCACCTCCCCATTTGCGCCCTTCACTGAAGTTCCCATTTGCTCCCTTGTCTTACGCACTTTATTTACCTCCTTCCAGAACATCTTTTTATTCTCCCAAAAATTTAATGATACTCTCTCACCCCAACTCTCATTTGCCCTCTTTTTCACCTCTTGCACCATTCTCTTGACCTCCTGTCTCTTTCTTTTATACATCTCCCACTCAATTTATTTATATATATATATATATATATATATATATATATATATATATATATATATATATTTTTTTTTTTTTTTTTTTTTTTTTTTTTATACTTTGTCGCTGTCTCCCGCGTTTGCGAGGTAGCGCAAGGAAACAGATGAAAGAAATGGCCCAACCCCCCCCATACACATGTACATACGTCCACACACGCAAATATACATACCTACACAGCTTTCCATGGTTTACCCCAGACGCTTCACATGCCTTGATTCAATCCACTGACAGCACGTCAACCCCTGTATACCACATCGCTCCAATTCACTCTATTCCTTGCCCTCCTTTCACCCTCCTGCATGTTCAGGCCCCGATCACACAAAATCTTTTTCACTCCATCTTTCCACCTCCAATTTGGTCTCCCTCTTCTCCTCGTTCCCTCCACCTCCGACACATATATCCTCTTGGTCAATCTTTCCTCACTCATTCTCTCCATGTGCCCAAACCATTTCAAAACACCCTCTTCTGCTCTCTCAACCACGCTCTTTTTATTTCCACACATCTCTCTTACCCTTACGTTACTCACTCGATCAAACCACCTCACACCACACATTGTCCTCAAACATCTCATTTCCAGCACATCCATCCTCCTGCGCACATCTCTATCCATAGCCCACGCCTCGCAACCATACAACATTGTTGGAACCACTATTCCTTCAAACATACCCATTTTTGCTTTCCGAGATAATGTTCTCGACTTCCACACATTTTTCAAGGCTCCCAAAATTTTCGCCCCCTCCCCCACCCTATGATCCACTTCCGCTTCCATGGTTCCATCCGCTGACAGATCCACTCCCAGATATCTAAAACACTTCACTTCCTCCAGTTTTTCTCCATTCAAACTCACCTCCCAATTGACTTGACCCTCACCCCTACTGTACCTAATAACCTTGCTCTTATTCACATTTACTCTTAACTTTCTTCTTCCACACACTTTACCAAACTCAGTCACCAGCTTCTGCAGTTTCTCACATGAATCAGCCACCAGCGCTGTATCATCAGCGAACAACAACTGACTCACTTCCCAAGCTCTCTCATCCCCAACAGACTTCATACTTGCCCCTCTTTCCAGGACTCTTGCATTTACCTCCCTAACAACCCCATCCATAAACAAATTAAACAACCATGGAGACATCACACACCCCTGCCGCAAACCTACATTCACTGAGAACCAATCACTTTCCTCTCTTCCTACACGTACACATGCCTTACATCCTCGATAAAAACTTTTCACTGCTTCTAACAACTTGCCTCCCACACCATATATTCTTAATACCTTCCACAGAGCATCTCTATCAACTCTATCATATGCCTTCTCCAGATCCATAAATGCTACATACAAATCCATTTGCTTTTCTAAGTATTTCTCACATACATTCTTCAAAGCAAACACCTGATCCATACATCCTCTACCACTTCTGAAACCGCACTGCTCTTCCCCATATATATATATATATATATATATATGTTTTTTTTTTTTTTTTTATACTTTGTCGCTGTCTCCCGCGTTTGCGAGGTAGCGCAAGGAAACAGACGAAAGAAATGGCCCAACCCCCCCCCATACACATGTATATACATACGTCCACACACGCACATATACATACCTACACAGCTTTCCATGGTTTACCCCAGACGCTTCACATGTCTTGATTCAATCCACTGACAGCACGTCAACCCCGGTATACCACATTGCTCCAATTCACTCTATTCCTTGCCCTCCTTTCACCCTCCTGCAAGTTCAGGCCCCGATCACACAAAATCTTTTTCACTCCATCTTTCCACCTCCAATTTGGTCTCCCTCTTCTCCTCGTTCCCTCCACCTCCGACACATATATCTTCTTGGTCAACCTTTCCTCACTCATTCTCTCCATGTGCCCAAACCATTTCAAAACACCCTCTTCTGCTCTCTCAACCACGCTCTTTTTATTTCCACACATCTCTCTCACCCTTACGTTACTTACTCGATCAAACCACCTCACACCACACATTGTCCTCAGACATCTCATTTCCAGCACATCCATCCTCCTGCGCACAACTCTATCCATAGCTCACGCCTCGCAACCATACAACATTGTTGGAACCACTATATATATATATATATATATATATATATATATATATATATATTTTCCTTTTTTTTTCAAACTATTCGCCATTTCCCGCATTAGGGAGGTAGCGCCAAGAACAGAGGACTGGGCCTTTGAGGGACTACACTCACCTGGCCCAATTCTCTGTTCCTTCTTTTGGAAAATTAAAAAAAAAAACGAGAGGGGAGGATTTCCAGCCCCCCGCTCCCTCCCCTTTCAGTCGCCTTCTACGACACGCAGGGAACACGTGGGAAGTATTCTTGCTCCCCTATCCCCAGGGATGAGAAGGTAAGGGAAGTATATGAATGGGTCTTAGAAAGAGGGCAGGTTTGTAAAGACAACTCTGGTGGCAGAGAACATGTGAACAAATGAGGCTGATCTTTGTTCCAAGCACTATCTCAATAATGTGAGAAACAATGAACATGGAAAAAAGAAATATGTGTATAATGGGCAACTGAATAGGAATATGGTAAATGTGAAAAGCTGCCACAATAGGTGGAAATTAGTAGTGAATTATATAAGGAGAGGAAGCTTTGATATATGGCCAAGAGGAAAAAAAATAGTGGTATGGAACAAAAACGGATAAGTGGTAAGAAGCATAGCCAAGTCTAAAGTCTGCGGGTAGAAGGGCGTATCGAAGAAATGAAAGAGCTGAGATTAAGTATAAATGAAAGGTGATATGATCTGTTTGGATAATCATTAATTAGAACTGAAACTGCAGTGATGAAAAAGGTTTTATTTCATATAATAAGAATCAGTAATGAAATATGGACGAACCACACATATTCCTGTGTTTAATGTGGCAAAAACACATTTTGTAATATATATATATATATATATATTTATATATATATATATATATATATATATATATATATATATATATATATATATATATATATATATATATATATTTTTTTTTTTTTATTGTCGCTGTCTCCCGCGTTTGCGAGGTAGCGCAAGGAAACAGACGAAAGAAATGGCCCAACCCCCCCCATACACATGTATATACATACGTCCACACACGCAAATATACATACCTACACAGCTTTCCATGGTTTACCCCAGACGCTTCACATGCCTTGATTCAATCCACTGACAGCACGTCAACCCCGGTATACCACATCGCTCCAATTCACTCTATTCCTTGCCCTCCTTTCACCCTCCTGCATGTTCAGGCCCCGATCACACAAAATCTTTTTCACTCCATCTTTCCACCTCCAATTTGGTCTCCCTCTTCTCCTCGTTCCCTCCACCTCCGACACATATATCCTCTTGGTCAATCTTTCCTCACTCATCCTCTCCATGTGCCCAAACCACTTCAAAACACCCTCTTCTGCTCTCTCAACCACGCTCTTTTTATTTCCACACATCTCTCTTACCCTTACGTTACTCACTCGATCAAACCACCTCACACCACACATTGTCCTCAAACATCTCATTTCCAGCACATCCATCCTCCTGCGCACAACTCTATCCATAGCCCACGCCTCGCAACCATACAACACACACATATATATATATATATATATATATATATATATATATATATATATATATATATATATATATATATATACTCTCATTTGCCCTTTTTTTCACCTCTTGCACCTTTCTCTTGACCTCCTGTCTCTTTCTTTTATACATCTCCCACTCAATTGCATTTTTTCCCTGCAAAAATCGTCCAAATGCCTCTCTCTTCTCTTTCACTAATACTCTTACTTCTTCATCCCACCACTCACTACCCTTTCTAATCAACCCACCTCCCACTCTTCTCATGCCACAAGCATCTTTTGCGCAATCCATCACTGATTCCCTAAATACATCCCATTCCTCCCCCACTCCCCTTGCTTCCATTGTTCTCACCTTTTTCCATTCTGTACTCAGTCTCTCCTGGTACTTCCTCACACAGGTCTCCTTCTCAAGCTCACTTACTCTCACCACCCTCTTCACCCCAACATTCACTCTTCTTTTCTGAAAACCCATACAAATCTTCACCTTAGCCTCCACAAGATAATGATCAGACATCCCTCCAGTTGCACCTCTCAGCACATTAACATCCAAAAGTCTCTCTTTCGCACGCCTGTCAATTAACACGTAATTCAATCCTACTTACATAAGTATACTTATGTATATCTCGCTTTTTAAACCAGGTATTCCCAATCATCAGTCCTTTTTCAGCACATAAATCTACAAGCTCTTCACCATTTCCATTTACAACACTGAACACCCCATGTATACCAATTATTCCCTCAACTGCCACATTACTCACCTTTGCATTCAAATCACCCATCACTATAACCCGGTCTCGTGCATCAAAACCACTAACACACTCATTCAGCTGCTCCCAAAACACTTGCCTCTCTTGATCTTTCTTCTCATGCCCAGGTGCATATGCACCAATAATCACCCACCTCTCTCCATCAACTTTCAGTTTTACCCATATTAATCGAGAATTTACTTTCTTACACTCTATCACATACTCCCACAACTCCTGTTTCAGGAGTATTGCTACTCCTTCCCTTGCTCTTGTCCTCTCACTAATCCCTGACTTTACTCCCCAGACATTCCCAAACCACTCTTCCCCTTTACCCTTGAGCTTCGTTTCACTCAGAGCCAAAACATCCAGGTTCCTTTCCTCAAACATACTACCTATCTCTCCTTTTTTCACATCTTGGTTACATCCACACACATTTAGGCACCCCACTCTGAGCCTTCGAGGAGGATGAGCCCTCCCCGCGTGACTCCTTCTTCTGTTTCCCATTTTAGAAAGTTAATACAAGGAGGGGAGGATTTCTGGCCCCCCGCTCCCGTCCCCTCTAGTCGCTTTCTACGACACGTGAGGAATACCAGAGTTGGGGTGAGAGAGTATCATTAAATTTTAGGGAGAATAAAAAGATGTTCTGGAAGGAGGTAAATAAAGTGCGTAAGACAAGGGAGCAAATGGGAACTTCAGTGAAGGGCGCAAATGGGGAGGTGATAACAAGTAGTGGTGATGTGAGAGGGAGATGGAGTGAGTATTTTGAAGGTTTGTTGAATGTGTTTGATGATAGAGTGGCAGATATAGGGTGTTTTGGTCGAGGTGGTGTGCAAAGTGAGAGGGTTAGGGAAAATGGTTTGGTAAACAGAGAAGAGGTAGTGAAAGCTTTGTGGAAGATGAAAGCCGGCAAGGCAGCAGGTTTGGATGGTATTGCAGTGGAATTTATTAAAAAAGGGGGTGACTGTATTGTTGACTGGTTGGTAAGGTTATTTAATGTATGTATGACTCATGGTGAGGTGCCTGAGGATTGGCGGAATGCGTGCATAGTGCCATTGTACAAAGGCAAAGGGGATAAGAGTGAGTGCTCAAATTACAGAGGTATAAGTTTGTTGAGTATTCCTGGTAAATTATATGGGAGGGTATTGATTGAGAGGGTGAAGGCATGTACAGAGCATCAGATTGGGGAAGAGCAGTGTGGTTTCAGAAGTGGTAGAGGATGTGTGGATCAGGTGTTTGCTTTGAAGAATGTATGTGAGAAATACTTAGAAAAGCAAATGGATTTGTATGTAGCATTTATGGATCTGGAGAAGGCATATGATAGAATTGATAGAGATGCTCTGTGGAAGGTATTAAGAATATATGGTGTGGGAGGAAAGTTGTTAGAAGCAGTGAAAAGTTTTTATCGAGGATGTAAGGCATGTGTACGTGTAGGAAGAGAGGAAAGTGATTGGTTCTCAGTGAATGTAGGTTTGCGGCAGGGGTGTGTGATGTCTCCATGGTTGTTTAATTTGTTTATGGATGGGGTTGTTAAGGAGGTAAATGCAAGAGTTTTGGAAAGAGGGGCAAGTATGAAGTCTGTTGGGGATGAGAGAGCTTGGGAAGTGAGTCAGTTGTTGTTCGCTGATGATACAGCGCTGGTGGCTGATTCATGTGAGAAACTGCAGAAGCTGGTGACTGAGTTTGGTAAAGTGTGTGGAAGAAGAAAGTTATGAGTAAATGTGAATAAGAGCAAGGTTATTAGGTACAGTAGGGTTGAGGGTCAAGTCAATTGGGAGGTGAGTTTGAATGGAGAAAAACTGGAGGAAGTGAAGTGTTTTAGATATCTGGGAGTGGATCTGGCAGCGGATGGAACCATGGAAGCGGAAGTGGATCATAGGGTGGGGGAGGGGGTGAAAATTCTGGGAGCCTTGAAGAATGTGTGGAAGTCGAGAACATTATCTCGGAAAGCAAAAATGGGTATGTTTGAAGGAATAGTGGTTCCAACAATGTTGTATGGTTGCGAGGCTGGGCTATGGATAGAGTTGTGCGCAGGAGGATGGATGTGCTGGAAATGAGATGTTTGAGGACAATGTGTGGTGTGAGGTGGTTTGATCGAGTGAGTAACGTAAGGGTAAGAGAGATGTGTGGAAATAAAAAGAGCGTGGTTGAGAGAGCAGAAGAGGGTGTTTTGAAGTGGTTTGGGCACATGGAGAGAATGAGTGAGGAAAGATTGACCAAGAGGATATATGTGTCGGAGGTGGAGGGAACGAGGAGAAGAGGGAGACCAAATTGGAGGTGGAAAGATGGAGTGAAAAAGATTTTGTGTGATCGGGGCCTGAACATGCAGGAGGGTGAAAGGAGGGCAAGGAATAGAGTGAATTGGAGCGATGTGGTATACCGGGGTTGACGTGCTGTCAGTGGATTGAATCAAGGCATGTGAAGCGTCTGGGGTAAACCATGGAAAGCTGTGTAGGTATGTATATTTGCGTGTGTGGACGTATGTATATACATGTGTATGGGGGGGGGTTGGGCCATTTCTTTCGTCTGTTTCCTTGCGCTACCTCGCAAACGCGGGAGACAGCGACAAAGTATAAAAAAAAAAAAAATATATATATATATATATATATGGGGCGGGGGGCTGGAAATCCTCCCCTCTCATTATTTTTTTTTAATTTTCCAAAAGAAGGAACAGAGAAGGGGGCCAGGTGAGCATATTCCCTCAAAGGCCCAGTTCTCTGTTCTTAATGCTACCTCGCTAACGCGGGAAATGGCGAATAGTTTGAATGAAAAGAATATATATATATATATATATATATATATATATATATTTTTTTGCCACTGTCTCCCGCGTTTGCGAGGTAGCGCAAGGAAACAGATGAAAGAGATGGCCCAACCCACCCCCATACACAATGTATATACATACACGTCCACACACGCACATATACATACCTATACATCTCAATGTACACATATATATACGCACATAGACACATACATATATACCCATGCACACAATTCACACTGTCTGCCTTTATTCATTCCCATCGCCACCTCGCCACACATGGAATACCATCCCCCTCCCCCTCATGTGTGCGAGGTAGCACTAGGAAAAGACAACAAAGGCCCCATTCATTCACACTCAGTCTCTAGCTGTCATGCAATAATGCCCGAAACCACAGCTCCCTTTCCACATCCAGGCCCCACACAACTTTCCATGGTTTATCCCAGACGCTTCACATGCCCTGATTCAATCCACTGACAGCACGTCAACCCCGGTATACCACATCGATCCAATTCACTCTATTCCTTCCCCGCCTTTCACCCTCCTGCATGTTCAGGCCCCGATCACACAAAATCTTTTTCACTCCATCTTTCCACCTCCAATTTGGTCTCCCACTTCTCCTCGTTCCCTCCACCTCCGACACATATATCCTTTTGTTCAATTTTTCCTCACTCATTCTCTCCATGTGCCCAAACCATTTCAAAATATATATATATTTAAAGAAACTGCAGAAGCTGGTGACTGAGTTTGGTAAAGTGTGTGGAAGAAGAAAGTTAAGAGTAAATGTGAATAAGAGCAAGGTTATTAGGTACAGTAGGGGTGAGGGTCAAGTTAATTGGGAGGTGAGTTTGAATGGAGAAAAACTGGAGGAAGTGAAGTGTTTTAGATATCTGGGAGTGGATCTGTCAGTGGATGGAACCATGGAAGCGGAAGTGGATCATAGGGTGGGGGAGGGGGCGAAAATTTTGGGAGCCTTGAAAAATGTGTGGAAGTCGAGAACATTATCTCGGAAAGCAAAAATGGGTATGTTTGAAGGAATAGTGGTTCCAACAATGTTGTATGGTTGCGAGGCGTGGGCTATGGATAGAGATGTGCACAGGAGGATGGATGTGCTGGAAATGAGATGTTTGAGGAAAATGTGTGGTGTGAGGTGGTTTGATCGAGTAAGTAACGTAAGGGTAAGAGAGATGTGTGGAAATAAAAAGAGCGTGGTTGAGAGAGCAGAAGAGGGTGTTTTGAAATGGTTTGGGCACATGGAGAGAATGAGTGAGGAAAGATTGACCAAGAGGATATATGTGTCGGAGGTGGAGGGAACGAGGAGAAGAGGGAGACCAAATTGGAGGTGGAAAGATGGAGTGAAAAAGATTTTGTGTGATCGGGGCCTGAACATGCAGGAGGGTGAAAGGAGGGCAAGGAATAGAGTGAATTGGAGCGATGTGGTATACAGGGGTTGACGTGCTGTCAGTGGATTGAATCAAGGCATGTGAAGCGTCTGGGGTAAACCATGGAAAGCTGTGTAGGTATGTATATTTGCGTGTGTGGACGTGTGTATGTACATGTGTATGGGGGGGGGGTTGGGCCATTTCTTTCGTCTGTTTCCTTGCGCTACCTCGCAAACGCGGGAGACAGCGACAAAGTATAAAAAAAAAAAAAAAAAAAAAAAAAAAAAAAAAAGATTTATTATTATTATTTTGCTTTGTCGCTGTCTCCCGCATTAGCGAGGTAGCGCAAGGAAACAGACGAAAGAATGGCCCAACCCACCCACATACACATGTATATACATACACGTCCACACAAGCAAATATACATTCCTATACATCTCAACGTATGCATATATATACACACACAGACATACATGCACATAATTCATACTGTCTGCCTTTATTCATTCCCATCGCCACCCCGCCACACATGAAATAACCACCCCCTCCCCCCTAATGTGCGCAAGGTAGCGCTAGGAAAAGACAACAAAGGCCACTTTCGTTCACACTCAGTCTCTAGTTGTCATGTATAATGCACTGAAACCACAGCTCCCTTTCCACATCCAGGCCTCACAGAACTTTACATGGTTTACCCCAGACACTTCACACGCCCTGGTTCAATCCATTGGCAGCATGTCGACCCGGGTATACCACATGGTTCCAATTCACTCTATTCCTTGCACGCCTTTCACCCTCCTGCATGTTCAGGCCCCGATCACTCAAAATCTTTATGCAGGAGGGTGAAAGGCGTGCAAGGAATTGAGCGAGTTTAATTTTGCATTAGGTAAGAATCTATTGAAATGTGTAGAAAAACTTTGTGCAAAAAATGACCCTATCATTCACTAAGAATAAAATGGATGTTTTAACTGGTGATGCTAGCTTCACTGAGATTGCAAGCATTCCTGCTCTATGTAGCACTTCAAATTGTGCACTTACTTTCATTGTTATTTTTCTGAATATGTGTGTAGCTGTTAGTTCCACCATAAGATAGGAACATAATGAAGTAGAGTGTGTAGAAAAAGTGTATGAAAATTAAAATTTGCTGTATCGTTTATGAATTGTAGTTTCAGTTTTCTGATTGTAAGGCTATCATGAGTTGGTAAGATTTCCAAGTCTTTTCTCTTATATTCTACTGATTATGTTGTTAATTATTGAAATATGCATTTGGGAAGAACCTACTGAAGAGAACTGTGTAGAAATAATGTTTGTAAAATATGGTTTGCTGTATTATTCTCAGATTATAAGTAGATGTTTTGATCTGTTGTATGTACGCCAAGTACAGATTCTGTCATAGCTATCTTTTCTTAGATTTTTCTGAATGTGAAGTTGATTATTGATTCATTCATTTGATAAGAACTTGAAAACAACTGTTTAGAAAATATGTGAAAAAACAATTTATTGTATCTTTTACTGAGTATAAGTTGAATATTGTTGATTACTTACTGAAACCAGTGTTTGCATTTAGTACAGCTCAACATACTGTTATACTCTATGGGGTGCTAATGATAGTGATAATGATTTTGTTGCTGTTGAACTGTTATTATAATAACTTGGTTTTGATCATAATAAGAAATTGGCCTTGATTATGATAGACAGGAAATAAGGGTAATTGACTTGTGTGTGTGAAACTTTTGTTGCAGAGTGAAGCATTCTACATAATTTTTATGTATTATTCATTGCACATTATGTTACAAAAATTCCCCAAGAATGTGAGGTATGTGATGAGATAAAAACAAATATATGTACAATTGATGCAACTATGTGGGTGAAGTTGCTCAACATCATAAGCCTCCAGGGTAACTTGGACAAACTCCAAAGTTGGACTGAAAAATGGATATTAAGATCAAATCTGAGTAAGTACAAGCTGATGAGGATGGAACAGAATGTAAAAGGCTTTGCTATGATTATTACCAAGCAAGACACAAATTACCGGAATCTGAATGTAAAAGAGGTCTAGGAGTTAACATTGTGCCAGATTTATCTCAACTCTATTGTAAGAGATTTCTGAAAGAGGCTAACTCTCTGCTTGCAAATATAAGAATTGCATTCAGGTAATTGTCAAGGACATGTTTGCAAACTTATTCATTACATAGAACAAAATTGAGTAATGCCTCAGAAGTCTGGTCACTGTATCTGAAAAAAGCACAAAGATCTGATTGAGAGGGTACAGATTAGAGGAACCAAGATGGTACCTGAATTAAAGGCAACTGAGCTACACTGTGAGGCTAAGGGCTACAGAGCTACCTACCATGAAAGAGAGGAGAGAGAGGAGAGACCTGATGACTGCTTTTAAGGATCTAGATCAGCTTAATGATATTGACTGGGAACAATTCTTCAAAAGATGTAGCACCAGAGGTTGTAACAAAAGACTTTGTAAAAAGCTTGTTTTCTTGGGGAGGATAATAAGAAGCACTGGTTTAGTGTTAGGATGGTGGGAGTAAACTAACCAATGAGTCAGTGAATGCTGGCAGTTTTGAAAGGTTTGAAAGATTACATGATGACATTGAAAGTTTAGGAGATGAGGCCACATTGGGTAGAAATCTTCTCCTGCACTATAGGAATAGGTGGTTACAGCTAACACAATGCCCAACTGGTATGTGAGGTTCAAATGTCTTTTAGAACCAGACAAGTTTAGTTTACATTTTTTTTTTTATTTGACATTTCCTATTGATTGATAGGACTACCATATATTAAGAAGCAGGAGAACATATGCATGACAGTAAGTAGAAAACATAAAGATTGTTTTGAATTTGAATGTATGCCAACACAGAAGACGCAGAACTATCAAGTCAGAAATGATACCCGAGATCTAAAACAAAACATCAGGCTAAGACATTGGAGTGTCATGCAGAAGAGTTGCAAGGATTATGTACTGTAAGGGATAGAGTGAATTGGAATGATGTGGTATATAGAGAACAATATGCTGTCTGTTGGTTGAACCAGGCCATATGAAACAGTTGGGGGAAACCAGAGAATGGTCTGTGAGGTCTGGTTGTGGACAGGGGATGTGGTTTCAGTGCATTATATGTGACAGCTAGTGTGATTGTGAGTGAATGGGGCCATTTCTTTGTTCCTGGCATTACTTCACTGACAAAGGAAATGGCAAACATGTATTTCAGAAGAGGAGAGAAACATCCATAGAGCAATTACAGAAACATTTAAAAAAAAAACTAGATATATGATCTGGGTCAGACCCAGATAATTAGATTAACTGCTACATGAAACTGCACTATATATTTTTTTTTTTTTTTTTTTTTCCCCCGCTGTCTCCCGCATTTGCGAGGTAGCGCAAGGAAACAGACGAAAGAAATGGCCCAACCCACCCCCATACACATGTATATACATACGTCCACACACGCAAATATACATACCTACACAGCTTTCCATGGTTTACCCCAGACGCTTCACATGCCTTGATTCAATCCACTGACAGCACGTCAACCCCGGTATACCACATCGCTCCAATTCACTCTATTCCTTGCCCTCCTTTCACCCTCCTGCATGTTCAGGCCCCGATCACACAAAATCTTTTTCACTCCATCTTTCCACCTCCAATTTGGTCTCCCTCTTCTCCTCGTTCCCTCCACCTCCGACACATATATTCTCTTGGTCAATCTTTCCTCACTCATTCTCTCCATGTGCCCGAACCATTTCAAAACACCCTCTTCTGCTCTCTCAACCACGCTCTTTTTATTTCCACACATCTCTCTTACCCTTCCGTTACTTACTCGATCAAACCACCTCACACCACACATTGTCCTCAAACATCTCATTTCCAGCACATCCATCCTCCTGCGTACAACTCTATCCATAGCCCACGCCTCACAACCATACAACATTGTTGGAACCACTATTCCTTCAAACATACCCATTTTTGCTTTCCGAGATAATGTTCTCGACTTCCACACATTCTTCAAGGCTCCCAGAATTTTCGCCCCCTCCCCCACCCTATGATCCACTTCCGCTTCCATGGTTCCATCCGCTGCCAGATCCACTCCCAGATATCTAAAACACTTCACTTCCTCCAGTTTTTCTCCATTCAAACTCACCTCCCAATTGACTTGACCCTCAACCCTACTGTACCTAATAACCTTGCTCTTATTCACATTTACTCTTAACTTTCTTCTTTCACACACTTGACCAAACTCAGTCACCAGCTTCTGCAGTTTCTCACATGAATCAGCCACCAGCGCTGTATCATCAGCGAACAACAACTGACTCACTTCCCAAGCTCTCTCATCCCCAACAGACTTCATACTTGCCCCTCTTTCCAAAACTCTTGCATTCACCTCCCTAACAACCCCATCCATAAACAAATTAAACAACCATGGAGACATCACACACCCCTGCCGCAAACCTACATTCACTGAGAACCAATCACTTTCCTCTCTTCCTACACGTACACATGCCTTACATCCTCGATAAAAACTTTTCACTGCTTCTAACAACTTACCTCCCACACCATATATTCTTAATACCTTCCACAGAGCATCTCTATCAACTCTATCATATGCCTTCTCCAGATCCATAAATGCTACATACAAATCCATTTGCTTTTCTAAGTATTTCTCACATACATTCTTCAAAGCAAACACCTGATCCACACATCCTCTACCACTTCTGAAACCACACTGCTCTTCCCCAATCTGATGCTCTGTACATGCCTTCACCCTCTCAATCAATGTCCTCCCATATAATTTACCAGGAATACTCAACAAACTTATACCTCTGTAATTTGAGCACTCACTCTTATCCCCTTTGCCTTTGTACAATGGCACTATGCACGCAGGGGTTAGTGAGAAGACAAGAGCAAGGGAAGGAGTAGCAATACTCCTGAAACAGGAGTTGTGGGAGTATGTGATAGAATGTAAGAAAGTAAATTGTCGATTAATATGGGTAAAACTGAAAGTTGATGGAGAGAGATGGGTGATTATTGGTGCATATGCACCTGGGCATGAGAAGAAAGATCATGAGAGGCAAGTGTTTTGGGAGCAGCTGAATGAGTGTGTTAGTGGTTTTGATGCACGAGACCAAGTTATAGTGATGGGTGATTTGAATGCAAAGGTGAGTAATGTGGCAGTTGAGGGAATAATTGGTATACATGGGGTGTTCAGTGTTGTAAATGGAAATGGTGAAGAGCTTGTAGATTTATGTGCTGAAAAAGGATTGATGATTGGGAATACCTGGTTTAAAAAGCGAGATATACATAAGTATACTTATGTAAGTAGGAGAGATGGCCAGAGAGCGTTATTGGATTACGTGTTAATTGACAGGCGCACGAAAGAGAGACTTTTGGATGTTAATGTGCTGAGAGGTGCAACTGGAGGGATGTCTGATCATTATCTTGTGGAGGCTAAGGTGAAGATTTGTATGGGTTTTCAGAAAAGAAGAGTGAATGTTGGGGTGAAGAGGGTGGTGAGAGTAAGTGAGCTTGGGAAGGAGACTTGTGTGAGGAAGTACCAGGAGAGACTGAGTACAGAATGGAAAAAGGTGAGAACAATGGAAGTAAGGGGAGTGGGGGAGGAATGGGATGTATTTAGGGAATCAGTGATGGATTGCGCAAAAGATGCTTGTGGCATGAGAAGAGTGGGAGGTGGGTTGATTAGAAAGGGTAGTGAGTGGTGGGATGAAGAAGTAAGAGTATTAGTAAAAGAGAAGAGAGAGGCATTTGGACGATTTTTGCAGGGAAAAAATGAAATTGAGTGGGAGATGTATAAAAGAAAGAGACAGGAGGTCAAGAGAAAGGTGCAAGAGGTGAAAAAAAGGGCAAATGAGAGTTGGGGTGAGAGAGTATCATTAAATTTTAGGGAGAATAAAAAGATGTTCTGGAAGGAGGTGAATAAAGTGCGTAAGACAAGGGAGCAAATGGGAACTTCAGTGAAGGGCGCAAATGGGGAGGTGATAACAAGTAGTGGTGATGTGAGAAGGAGATGGAGTGAGTATTTTGAAGGTTTGTTGAATGTATTTGATGATAGAGTGGCAGATATAGGGTGTTTTGGTCGAGGTTGTGTGCAAAGTGAGAGGGTTAGGGAAAATGATTTGGTAAACAGAGAAGAGGTAGTAAAAGCTTTGCGGAAGATGAAAGCCGGCAAGGCAGCAGGTTTGGATGGTATTGCAGTGGAATTTATTAAAAAAGGGGGTGACTGTATTGTTGACTGGTTGGTAAGGTTATTTAATGTATGTATGACTCATGGGGAGGTGCCTGAGGATTGCACTATATGTTCAGTAATTCAACTAGCAAGACATAGGCTAGTTCTCCCTCCCTCCAATTCTCAAATTTAGATCATCTTAGTCAGTCTTTCTTTCCTTATCCTTTCCATATGTCCAGACCATTTCAGTGCGCATTGCTCTGCTTTCTCAGAGTGCACTTACTAGGACACCACTCTCTTACATTCTTATTCTGTACATGATCAACCTGCCTTTCACCACATATCATCCTTAGACATTTCATTTCCACATATGCATTAATGATAGTGATATTGATATTACTAATAGTTTTTTCATACATATTCGCCATTTCCTGCTTCAGCAAGGTAGCGTTTAGAACAGAGGACTGAGACTTAGAGGGAATATCCTCTCTTGGCCCCCTTTTCTGTTGTTTTTTTTGGAAGAAGAGTTGAAAAAAAAAAAAAAAAAGAGGAACGGGAGGATTTCCAGCCCCCCCGCTCCCTCGCCTTTTAGTCACCTTCTACGACATGCAAGGAATATGTAGGAAGTACTCTTTCTCCCCTATCTCCAGGGATAGTTAGTAATGGTATTTATTATAATTTTTGATTCTCTCCTTTCTTCCTTTCATATTATCATTTTTACTATGTTTATGAGTTTATCATTAATTGCTGCTGTTTTTCATTTTTATTGCCTCTTGGTTTCCATATTTTCACACTTTTTGACTGATACTTGGTGGCTATTAATGTTGTCTAAATGAGTTTGATCAGTAGCCCATTTAACTATAATACTTCACATGATTTGAAATAATGTGAAAATTTCTATTCATGTTGGTGCTATATGTAAGATAACTAATGCACAATGCAGCAGCTCCTAGGGAACTCTTCATAGAATTTCTCCAAAGCTTGTGAGTTCCGTAGTGGTATCACCGCACATGAAATATATGTTTTTCTTTTAGTCCTCATCGCTAGCTGAAAGTTTTCACGCATGTTACACACCTCTTCTGGACATGAGAAGAATGGTTGTAGTGTGTGTGTCATGCTTTTTTTCTGCTAGCAGTGTGAGAAATTAATCATATTCTGTTTTTCTATCTGTCTATCTATATATCTGATGCCCATTCCCCCTTGGAACTCCCATCAAGGCTGTATCCTAAGCAAGAGTCCCCTCGTCCTTGAATGCCTTCCTCGTACATCATTTCATACATCCTTCCACCATTCCTCTCCCTCCAGTACTCTTTCACTCTTATTTCCGTATGTCACATGTCACAGGAGATCTTTCTCTCACACCAACCCCTCTAATCTTACTCGCATATACTCTCCTGTAAACTCCCCATCTTGCATTCTTTCATTTCACCTTTTTTACGATTCCACAATTCACTTCTTTGTATTCCTTGCCTTACCAAATCTCTCATACACCCTGTTACTTCATTCCATGTAGTCACACAACATGCTCCTCTCATATAGCTCATATACTGAGCCCAGATTCTTAAACTCTATGACTCATTCCATGTCCATGTTATAGCTGCATAGGTTTGGGATAACTGTGCTGTTACTTAATTTGTTCCTCACTTGCAAACTTGAACCTCTAACCTGATTGACTCTTCTGCCCTGTACTGCTCATTCCTTTATTTCGTTTTCCATATCACCCAACATGCCCAAGATTTTGCTTGAATACTTGAATTTTCTTGTGTCTCAGTCTTTCTCCCCCCATATTAATGACACAGTTTAGTTCACTTCTTTCTTACTATGGGGCTTTGCAATATTTATTCTTCAAACTTTGTTTCCTTTCAAATACCAATACTTAACTTTTACTTGCATAAAAGCTGCATGTAGCTTCTTACCATTCACTAGACACTCTTCCATAGTCATTTTCATTGCAAAAATCTATTCACACATCTACTTTTTCTAAAGCCCCCTTGCTCCTAACTTGCATACATTTTTCATGGTATACTTAACGGACTTCTTTCTTTTCTTTCATATGATTCGCCATTTCCCGCGTTAGCAAGGTAGTGTTAAGAACAGAGGACTGGACCTTTGAGGGAATATCCTCACCTGGCCCCCTTCTCTGTTCCTTGTTTTGGGGAAAAAAGAAAGAAAAAAGAGGGAAGGATTTCCAAAGCCCCCCCCCGCGCTCCCTTCCCTTTTAGTTGCCTTCTAGGACACGCAGGGAATACATGGGAAGTATTCTTTCTCTCCTGTCCTTATTCCCTTATAATTGCCACACTAATTCTTAGCACCTTTTCCTTAGAGTAAAAGAACAGTAGTAGCTTTCACCCAGTCCACAGGCATGATTTTTGTTTTAATCTTCTTTTCTTTCGTACTATTCGCCATTTCCCGCGATAGCGAGGTAGCAGTAAGAACAGAGGACTGGACCTTTGAGGGAATATCCTCACCTGGCCCCCTTCTCTGTTCCTTCTTTTGGAAAATTGAAAAAAACGAAAGGGGAGGATTTCCAGCCACCCGCTCCCTCCCCTTTTAGTCGCCTTCTACGACACGCAGGGAATACATGAGAAGTATTCTTTCTCCCCTATCCCCTATATTTTTAATATTTTCATATTTTCTCCTCCATGCTTCAACGTTTCAGCTGTAATCCCATCCACTGTCAGCCTCATTATCTCCCTTTTTACCTCACTTCTTGCTCTAGGTCCATGCACTTATATGCCATCAATTCTCCATACCCATGCATGTAACAACTGCTGCATAACCTACTCCCACATTCATCAGTTCTTTGAAATATTCTTTCCATATTTCTTTCTCTTCCTTCTATGATTCAGCATCTCCTCTTTATTGTTATGCCCACCTCTTTCCTTTTTTATCTCCTTCCAGTACAGTTTCTTATTTTCCTTAACCTTTCACTCAACTTCCATCCAATTTTTGGTTTACTATTTCTTGGCTTTCCTCTATCAGCCTTTTATATTCTTCCCTCTTTCTTTGCTGAACTTTCATTGGTACATTCCTTTCGAGCAGTCTACCATATGCCTTTTTCTTCCTTCCACAGTGTTTCAGTCTCTTCCATTCACCTTGCATTTCCCCTTTTCCTCTTATATCTCACACCCTTATATCCAGCTGCTAATTCTACAACCTGAACAGTCTTTCTCTAAACATTTTAAACACCTCATTCACACATGACTGCATCCCTGCATATGCTGCACTTCCATTGAAACTTTTGGTCATCCTCCTTGCCTTCTTTCTGATTTATATTTTTACTGATCAACACTTTTTTTCCTTGCCATTCTTGTTTACACCTTACCTCCTTTTCTCCCAGATCCTGACCCCACAAGAACTGCAAAATGGTCAGTCTCCCCAAAGAATCCTCTCACACTTCTAGCAGCCAGCCCAACCCTTATCAGCCTTTCATGCACTTTCATATAGTCACTCAAACCCTTTTGTTCTTTTCATCCATCATTTCTCATCCACATATACCTGTGGATCATCTTGTAGTGAAGAAAGATATTTGCAAAGAATTAATTCCTCTGAGCGTAGACATCTTGCTTGTTGTAAGCACTCCCCATTTACCATCAATCTTTCCAATTTCATCACCTCACACCTTTGCATTTATATTTCCCATTGCAACCACCTTTCTCTCCTTTTCAAAGCCATTTATACAATAGTCATTAAAAATTTTCCAGAAACACTTCATTTCATTATCTCATGCAGTCTTCATATTTACACATATACACATACCCATGTATACTTCAAAATTCCAGACTTTTTTCACTCACAATTCCTGATCCATTCTATCCATGCTTTATAACACCCTCTTATACTCTCAGTGGTAGCACAATTGCATATCTTTCCTTCTTTCTTCCCGGATAATTTTCATTAATTTCCATCCATAACCACACTTTCTGGTTGTTTAATTTGTTTATGGATGGGGTTGTTAGGGAGGTGAATGCAAGAGTTTTGGAAAGAGGGGCAAGTATGCAGTCTGTTGTGGATGAGAGAGCTTGTAAAGTGAGTCAGTTGTTCGCTGATGATACAGCGCTGGTGGCCGATTCATGTAAGAAACTGCAGAAGCTGGTGACTGAGTTTGGTAAAGTATGTGAAAGAAGAAAGTTGGGAGTAAATGTGAATAAGAGCAAGGTTATTAGGTACAGTAGGGTTGAGGGTCAAGTCAAGTGGCAGGTAAGTTTGAATGGAGAAAAACTGGAGGAAGTAAAGTGTTTTAGATATCTGGGAGTGGATCTGGCAGCGGATGGAACCAATGAAGTGGAAGTGAATCATAGGGTGGGGGAGGGGGGTGAAAATTCTGGGAGCCTTGAAGAATGTTTGGAAGTTGAGAACATTATCTCGGAAAGCAAAAATGGGTATGTTTGAAGGAATAGTGGTTCCAACAATGTTGTATGGTTGCGAGGTGTGGGGTATGGATAGAGCTGTGTGCAGAAGGGTGGATGTGCTGGAAATGAGATGTTTGAGGACAATATGTGGTGTGAGGTGGTTTGATCAAGTAAGTAATGTAAGGGTAAGAGAGATATGTGGAAATGAAAAGAGTGTGGTCGAGAGAGCAGAAGAGGGTGTTTTGAAATGGTTTGGTCACATGGAGAGAATGAGTGAGGAAAGATTGACCAAGAAGATATGTGTGTCGGAGGTGGAGGGAACGAGGAGAAGTGGGAGACCAAATTGGAGGTGGAAAGATGGAGTGAAAAAGATTTTGTGTGATCGGGGCCTGAACATGCAGGAGGGTGAAAGGCGTGCAAGGAATAGAGTGAATTGGAACGATGTGGTATACCAGGGTCGACGTGCTGTCAATGGATTGAACCAGGTTATGTGAAGCGTCTGGGGTAAACCATGGAAAGTTGTGTGGGGCCTGGATGTGGAAAGGGAGCTGTGGTTTTGGTGCATTATTACATGACAGCTAGAGACTGAGTGTGAACGAATGGGGCCTTTGTTGTCTTTTCCTAGCGCTACCTCGCACACATGAGGGGGGGAGGGGGTTGTTATTCCATGTGTGGCGAGATGGCGATGGGAACAAATAAAGGCAGACAGTATGAATTATGTACATGTGTATATATGTATATGTCTGTGTGTGTATATATATGTGTACATTGAGATGTAGAGGTATGTATATTCGCGTGTGTGGACGTGTATGTATATACATGTGTATGTGGGCGGGTTGGGCCATTCTTTCGTCTGTTTCCTTGCGCTACCTCGCTAACGCGGGAGACAGCGACAAAGCAAAATAAATAAATATGAATATAAACCACACTTTCTATGCCCTCTCACAACCTGCATTCATCATTTCCATTTTCAGTTTATTCACCTTGCCCGGTGAAATAGATTTCCCTAAATCGTAGCACCTCCAAACTATAACATTTAAATTTTCATGCAAGCTCAATCCTTTTACACTCACTGGACATACCATTCAAAGCCGTCACTCTCAATATCTCATTTCCTTTACTACCTGGCATAGCTGGTGGACTCCAGTGCTGCTGTTTTGCTTGGCCTTTAGTGCCTCACCCTTGACAGGCCACTGGCAGGGGGCAACTTTAGCGCAGTGTTTCCCTAAGGCATTGGGGCTCTCAGATTGTCCAAAAAACCAAAACCACTGTGCACTTTAAGTGTGTATATGTTTAAAAACAAACTGCTATTCCCTTGAATGAGTTGGGCAATGCCTCTCCCTTCTATTCCACCCCAAGGATGTAGTAACAAGGTCACAACAAGAAGGTTAGGTGAGACTTGGATACTCCGGAAAGCTAGAGTATCCTCTTGAGGGACTGAAATTCATACTTTTCCCAATTTTCAAGCCCCTACCACAGTAGCAGCACCTCCTAACCTCATTGGTTGTATGCCACTGCTCAATGATTTTCATGCTCTAGATACTCTTACTCCTGTTAGATGTGTGAGAGAGATTCTAATGCATATAACTGTCAGATGAACATTGTGCTTGTCAGTCATGTGCAAGATTGATAATCTTTTATGTAGTGTTCTGTCTTTTGCTAGATATAGGAGAGATCAAAGTCATTTTATATTTGATGCTCTCACTTGTATTAGATACGAGATAAAGCTGTCATGCTTGTGGTGTTCTTATTCCTGCTATACAAGGTGAACCATTTGCTATGCTTAAGTTGCTCTTATTCTTATAGATATGAGAGGTGATATGCTGCCATACTTCTGGCATGCATTTTCCTGTAGACACAAACAGATTAAGGCCCTCAGCACCCTCATCTGGTCACTCATGCAAACTATTTCTCTTTTTTTTTAAAGATAATTCATATGATATTGTTCCAAAAGTATATCACCTTAACAGTCAGTAATTTCTAGCATGTCAAGAAAATGGATGAAATATTTTCAAATGTGTAAGGGGTTAGTTCTTGTACCCCCAGCAACTTCCTTGGCATGTCTACAGAAAGACTGGACTGCTGTTTGGCAAATGTGTATGGGTGTTAGTTGTTGTGCCCTTGGCAGCTTCCTTGGCATGTCTGCAGAAAGATAGGGGTGCCTTTTTATAGTACAGAAGTGAAAGATAAACAGATGTCATGCATTTGTTGCTATAACTCCTGTTAGGTGCAAGAAAGTTGAAGAGTTATGCATTTAATGCTCTCACCTTTGCAACATATGATGAACAGTTGCCATGCATGTGTGCTCATACAGATGTAGACAGTTAGACAAGTAAGAGTTAAACATTTGCTTTGCATGTGTCGCTCCTACTTCTTATGGCAAGAGAAAGATGAAAGGGTGCTATGCTTATGTCGCTTCCAATGCAAATTGTTTCCCTGATTTTGTGCCTGTTGAGCTCTGTATCTCTTTGATGTATGTACCAGATAGTAATTTTTGGGTTTCCTGGAATTGGGCACAATAGGACTGATGTGACTTTCAGAGCTGAAACTTCAGCAGTTGTCTGTTACTCAGTTACAGTATTTAGATATATTTTGATGAAAGCACTACTTCATACATGAAAACATGTTTGTGATTATCATTGAAGAGAAAGCTCCATGGATTAAGTTTTCTTTCTTCAAAGGTTAATAGTAAAGTATGATAAAAAAAAAATTGATACAATTATGCTGACTGGTTTGGTTTTAGAAATACAATTTTCTTTCAAATACTGTGTCTCATACAGATTATTTGAATGTTTAATTATTTTTGATGTAAATGTATTTGAGGTCATTGTGTTTATTGAAAAAATCTTTGTGGAGGAGAAGATACTGCATGTGACACCCAAGTGTAGAAACAAGAATATTGAATTTGAAATAACATGTTACATTAATGAATTGGATAACTGCTAGCTGTGTTGTAGCCATGCCTGGTCACTGTGTGCTTATTTTCACTGTAGCATCACCATCTGTTGTGCCATAGTCTGCTCCTTGTTTTTGTTTGTAGAATAGACTTACTTTTCACCTTTGTGTCCGAGTATTTTGTTTTCTTAGATTTTCTTAGATCCTTCTTAATTCTATATCCATCACAATGAGTCATACTTGCAACTATTTAAGATTTATTTTTGAAATATTATTTATACATGGGCAGGCCTTCGTAAGAAGAATGTCTCTCCTGGCATGGGTGGGATTACTGGTGGTGATGACCACCACACCCGCAACCCAGAGCTTTTTAGTGCTGGGGATGCCACTGTTCGTCATGTACTGGAGGGCCATGACCGAGGTGTGAACTGGGCTGCATTCCATCCTACTCTTCCATTGGTCATATCCGGCTCTGATGATCGTCAAGTCAAACTGTGGAGAATGAATGATTGCAAGGTAAGTTGATTTTAAGGATGATATGCACTTACATGTTAGTGTACTGTATAAATACATATTGTAACATGAATACATACTTTCTGACCTAGGAATTCCCTTTATCTTTTATGGGGCTCCAGCACTCATCTGGATCCTTCAGCCTGGGCCTTCAAGCTTAGTTTGCAATCCCTGCTTGGCCCCTTCTTCTGTTCCATCTTTTAGAAATATGATTACAAGAAGGGTAGGGATGTAAATGTGGTAAAGTGTTACTGTTGTGTGATGTTGGTGTGGTTTTCAAATGTTAAGTGGATGGGACATTGCATGAGAGTAAGATGGTCATCATGGCAAGTACCTATTTGTACTGTGCAGGGGGAGCTTTACACTCATGGTGCCCCATATCTTGAACCTTTTCTGCTATTATATAACCTTATAGATTTATGTATGGGATGTATTAACCACATCCTCAGTCATTATGTTCCATTAATCCACCACTCTTACACTATAAAAGTATTTCTTTACATACTTTTTTAACATGTTTCTTACTTGATTTTGTGTTATATCCCCTGGTTGCTCTATCTCTACATCTCTTGAAGAACTGTTCACTGTTCACATCACTTTTTAAAAACTTAGATTGTGATCAGGTATCCCTCACGCTCCTCTCTTTCAGGGTGACTGAGTTTAAAGCCTTTAGCCTTTTTCTTTAACTTATCTCTCTTAATTCCAGTGCCGTCATTGTTGTCTTCCTCAGGACTTTCTTTATTGTCTTTTTGTGCTTCTTTAGGTGTGGTGACGACACATGAGAAGCATATTTTACTTTTGGCCTGATGTAGGATATGAATAGTTTGCTAGACATATCCTTTTGCGTATGGTGCTCCAGTGGTCACCTCAACCCCTTTGGAAGAGGTGTTGTGTCACTGACCATGGGGAAACAGATTGGGGGCTCTCACAATTACCGTATGCAGATAAAGCAGTTTCATATGTTACAAAAGAGAAAGAATCGGAATGAATGGTCAGCTGGTTTGATATTTGTTGGAGGAAGTTGATGAAAGTGAATATGAATGAAGCTAAGAGCTGAGTTTTTGAAAATGAAGGGAGTTCAAACTCTAAGTTCAGTTTGCCTGGTTAAAAACTGGAAGTGATATAGGATGTAAATTTTGTGGGAATGAAATTGAGTGGAGATGGTAGTGGGAAGACTGAAGTTGGATGGGAGAGAAATTGGAGTTGTGCTCTAAGCTCTGGTGTATGGGAAAAAAAATCATCCATAGCATTTGTTTGAGAACCTAACTTGCCCGAAAATGTACTTTTTCTTCCAATGATTTATGGCTATGAAAGTCAGGTTTGTGTAGATCAAGAAAAATAAAAGATGAGCAGTGGAGATGGATAATTTTGAGGTATAGTTGGAATAAGGGGATGAATAGAACAGAGACTGAGGAGATGAGAAAGTTTTTTGATGTGAAAAAGTCATTTGAAAGTTGCATGGATTAAAGTCTTTTAGGGTAGCATAGTCATGTAGGATGTATGGCAGATAATAGGTTGGTCAAGAAGATACGCAGTAATATGGTAGAAGGTACAGGAAGAGGTAGACGGCAGAAGAGATGCATAGATGCAGTGAGAGAATCAATTGGGTAGGAATATTTCAAATGAAGATGTAAGAGGAATGATTGGGAACTAGATGCTGTGGAAGAATTTTTTGTGTGAAAGTGGTGTGAATGAAGACTCAATCTCTCTTGAATGAAATTTGTGTGTAAAGCGAACTAGTTAGTGGTAGTCAGTAGGAACATTAGGTTGGAGCCTTTGCAAACACTCCACTAGAGTTGTCCTCAGCCTGTGGCTTGTTAAGTGTGAGACACTAAAGGCAAAGAAGCAACACTGGCATCCACTGGTTATGGAGACTATTGCTATGGCCACCCCCTTGAAGGAGTTCTAGTTGGAACCAGGCATCAGAGAATTAGATAGTGAAATAGATAAGAAACACTCATGAATGTGGAATTCCAGTTTTCACTTTCGAAGAGGCTTGTGGGTGTGTGTGAATGGTGTTGCAGAGGCTTTATGTGTGTGATCCACCCATTGAAATTAGGAATGGAGTAGTTGAAATAGCTAGATAACATCGTTATATTAAGTATTCATAGGTTTGACTGAAAAATACTGATTTGTATGTGTATGTGTGGGATTTATTTTACTAATTAAGATTATGTTTGATATCATTTAACTCCAGATTTATTTTAATGTAGGCCTGGGAAGTAGATACCTGCCGTGGTCACTACAACAATGTGTCATGTGTTATGTTCCACCCAAGACAAGAGTTGATTCTTTCCAACTCTGAAGACAAGTCCATTCGTGTGTGGGACATGGCCAAGAGAATATGCCTCCACACATTCCGTCGAGAACATGATCGATTCTGGGTCCTGGCTGCTCATCCCTCACTCAACCTTTTTGCTGCTGGTCATGATAGTGGCATGATCATCTTCAAGGTAGAAACATTGGCAATGGTAGTTGAAGTTTAGGCAGTGTTGATGTGGGATCAACATGCTGCATACAGATATTAGATCTCTAGGAGCTATTTTATTTAATCTGGTTTACTTTGAGCTTTGTTCATTGGCAGTGATATATGCTGGATCTTTGTTACACTTCCTTAGGATGAGCTTGGTCATTGGCATGGCTTAGTCAGAGCATGGTCATACCATGTCATGGTTGTTACCACAGTTCTGGTTGAAGATCGTAAGATTGCTTCTTTTGATTATTGTTGTAAGAAATAATTAGTGTATTATTAGCTTGTATAGTTCTGATGAATTTTAGTAGGCTCATGATATCAGTTGATATTTCATCAACCACTTTCACCAAAATGAAATGATTTGTTGCTGTGGCTGTACTGTTAAATGTAATGTGAATTACAGTATATTTAAGCTCATTTCTTCTGTAGAGATATTAAGTAGGGATTCTTTTAGTGCATGAAGCTGGCAGCTATTTCATATCAATTTTGACTGTATTTATAGGATATAGTGATGATGAACTGATAAATAGTCAAGATTTAATGATTGATACTTTTTTGCAGCTGGAACGAGAGAGACCTGCTTATGCACTGCATGGCAACCTTCTATATTATGTTAAGGAACGCTTTCTACGTCGGCTTGACTTAACCAAAAATAAGTAAGTGCTTTGTGGCTTAGTATTTGATAAATTCTTTTACCCAATTTCTTCTCTCACCTAAGTGAGATGTTAACAGAAATAGACAAACAACAGCTTAATCTGCCATATCCACTCTCAATAACAGCTTAATCTGCAATATCCACTCTCGAGCTTTCACGAATAATGTCAGAAACCATTCACCAGCTAAGCCCCACGGATTAATCTAAGGTTTATGTTGACCATTTGATATGCCCATCGACTGCACGTCATCCTCAGTACACCATATCAGTCCAATTTGTTCTGTTAGATGCATATTTCCCACCCTCCTGAACATTCAGTCTCATATCCTAAAGCCTCCTTTACTCCATCCTGTCATCTCCTTCATGGTCATCCCCAACCCCTTTCTACCTTCACTTTTAACACGTAAATTTAGTTTTTTCCTTGCTTATTCTCCCCATGTGTCTCAACCATTTCAGCACACCCTGTACCCTTTTCAGCTCTCAGTCAGATTGCACTTACTACCCCACCTTTCTTACACTCTTTTGAAGATATAAAAGAAAATGTGTTAAACTTGAAAGGCCCTCAACAGGCAAGATACAGCACTGTTAAGTTATCAAGAATACCATGGAGCATATTGAAAATAAATTTGACAAAAATATATGAAAGCCCATCCAGGAAGCTAGAATGATTATTCATTGTACTGTCATGAGAAGTAATAAACATTCCTGGAACAGCTACAGAAACATTTGAAAGAACACAAGTCATTTGGTTGAAATCATTCCCAGATGAACCAAGAATTGATGATTATATAATGCAGGTGGCAGCTGAGAAGAATACTCGTATACATCAAGCAAGACATGCAGTGAGCACTTTGCGCTGGCCTTGCCATTTTTGTCTAAATCCCATTGTAGATACTTGTAGGTAAGTAGGTACACTGTTAATGTCACTGTCAGGTATAAAATTCATCTAAAGTTTGCAGTAGATCCACAGAAGGGGATCCTGCACAAGAAATGTAGGTGTATTCAACATTTTATAAAATCCCCCAAGCTAAGATGCAACATCCATACTAAAGACACAGAACTTATACTTGTTAACTGTCCTGTTTGACTGTGTATAGGCATGCACACATCACTTCACATCTGAATATATGGTTTCTCTTGCCTCATTTGTATTGCAGGAGTCTATAAAGGAGGATCCTTGGACGGAACATGAAAGGTGACAGTATTAATTATGGTTTTTTTTTCTTGCCAGGTTGCTCACAGTTTCCCATGGAACAAGGCAGTGCTATGAAGAGATGATGAACAGCCTCTCTCTCTCTCTCTCTCTCTCTCTCTCTCTTTCTCCCCCCCCCCCCCCCCCCCCCCCTCCCCGAGGTAGTGCTAGGAAAAGACATAAAAGGCCACATTCATTCACACTTGGTCTCTAGCTGTCATGTGTGATGCACCGAAATAATGATAATGATGATCTCATTTTGACTATAGGAGAAAGTCTTTCCTATAAGTTATTCAAGATGAGTGTAATAATCTACATTTGTTGCCACATTTCCATTCTTTAGATTGATCAGAATGCATACATGCATTAGAGTGTGTAACCTCTCCTTTATGGTATTTTTCATGCATTTTTTTTTTTTCCTTCCATGATATGCCATCTTACTTTAGAGTTTTGGGTGTTGTTTCTGCATTTGTTACCAAATTTTCATTTTCCTCTTTCAAATCTTCATAATTTCTCTAATTTCCATCTTTGATATTTTGGTCAGAGAGAGAGAGAGAGAGAGAGAGAGAGAGAGAGAGAGAGAGAGAGAGAGAGAGAGAGAGAGAGACTAGAAATACGCTGAGAGATAGACATTAATTTGCTCTAGGGGTGTGATTCTGCACACGTTTTCCTTAATTTGATAATACTAGGTGAGATAGAGTCTAATCATGAAATGTTAATGTATTGGTCTGATATACCTTCCCAGGGATGTTGCCATTATGCAGCTGCGTGCAGGTTCCCGTGCACCAATCTATAGCATGTCCTTCAACCCTGCAGAAAGTGCAATTCTCCTAACTACTCGTGCACACAATGTGGATAACAGCAACTATGATTTATACCAGGTGAGATCTTTAATGTAATGTTTACCCTGTTAGTGCATGAAAAGTAAATTTTTTTAGTAGGTCTTTGAAGAAGAAAATTGATGATGAGAAAGTTTTTATAATATATATATGAGTTATGGAAGCAGTAGGAGATTTAAGAGGAAATTTTGGGCTGTAAATAAATGTCTTTTTATGATATTGGTCCCAGATAGAATTTAGAGAATATTAAATAGTTGTTATGATGCTGTGGACTAGTGAATAAACTGTAGGTAAGTAGCTTGTTGTACCTGAAATTGTAAATGCTTGTTGATGGATTACATGATTATGTATTTGTGTGGTATACCTTCTTGCAGAGTGGACTGCTGTGTTAAGTCTTGCACAGTGCAAATGCTCTTTGCTTGCTAGTTATTTGATACCCACCTTTAGAATGGTTCATCAAAATAGTCATCCTTCTTTTCATTTGATATTTAACAGAATTTTGTCCCTTCCACCCTCTTTCAATGTTTTGCAATAATAAGACTGGTGTTACAGATTCCCAAGGATTCAGACCCTCAGAACCCTGATGCCCCTGATTCCAAAAGGTCTGCAGGCTTAACAGCTGTATGGGTTGCCAGGAACCGATTTGCTGTCATGGATAAGAGCCATCAGGCAAGTATTTGTTGAATGTTGGAAAGGTCTTAGACTTGGTAAATAATTGTAATTAAAAAAGAAATGTACAAAAAACTGATGATTGATTATTATTATTATTATTATTATTATTATTTTGCTTTGTCGCTGTCTCCCGCATTTGCGAGGTAGCGCAAGGAAACAGACAAAAGAAATGGCCCAACCCACCCCCATACACAATGTATATACATACACGTCCACACACACAAATATACATACCTATACATCTCAATGTACACATATATATACACTCACAGACACATACATATATACCCATGCACACAATTCACAGTCTGCCTTTATTCATAATAATTGATAAATGTAATTAAAAAGAAATGTATGAAAAACTGATGCTTTTGTCTTTAGATGTATGACTTGTACCTTGAGTAATTAACTTTTTAGTGTATTAATTGCTTCAGTTATCATGCACTTTTTTTTTCAGTTAGTGATTAAAAACATGCAAAATGAAGTGACCAAGAAAGTTACAACTCCTCCTTGTGATGAGATCTTTTATGCTGGCACAGGGATGCTTCTGCTCAGGGATAGTGATGGTGTGTCTCTATTTGATGTCCAGCAGAAAAGGCAAGTATTGATGGTAATATAAACAGTCATAAGCTCTATGCTCATAGTATTTTGTAGGCAGATGTTATTTGATTCGCCCTTTTACCCACAGAGTGCTAGGAACAGCTCGCATTGCCAAGTGTCGCTATGTGGTGTGGTCTGCCAACATGACTACTGTGGCATTGCTCTCCAAACACACAATTCTCATTTGTAATCGCAAACTGGAACGCTTGTGCTCCATCACCGAGACTAATCGGGTCAAGTCTGGCTCTTGGGATGATAGTGGTGTATTTGTTTACACAACTAGCAACCACATAAAGGTATGATTTACTCAGTTTGCTTGACCTCTTGCAGTTGAAGGCATGTTAAGCTCATGTTACCTAATATGGCTTTTATGTAAAATATGATTCCTAATTGAAGTAAAATTAATTGGCACTTATTGTATCCACTTATTACTCTAAGTGTAATTAAGACTTTTTTACACTTTTGGTTTATGCTAGCCAAAGTCACCAGCTTTGCTTGGACTGAAATAAGATAAAAAATTGAAAAAGAAAGGTGCATACCGTTGGGATCTCTTTAATATGCATTCAGAATTTCAAATTAATGGCTTTCACCAGCTGATCAGAGACCAGAGAGGAGTTCCATGCAGTACAGCTCTTTTTGTAAGATTTTGGTTGTCCACTGCTCATGAAATTTGACAGTGCCATTGCACAATTAGTTGAGAAACCTCTGTGTGATGAGAACATGCAAGATTTAGTTCTTGCTGCAAATGAGGATCTCTCTAATAATGTTGAAACTGAAGAAAAGTTTAGTACAAATGATCACTGGCAGATAACTTTTAAGGTTACTGAACATTTCATGTAAAGCTTGCTGGTCACTCCATGAAAGTTGCTGAAAAATTAATTTTAGTCTTGCAAGTAACAGTAATCTTTGCATTGCTCTTGACAGACAAACTTGGAATGATATCTCTAATGAAAACGATATGGACATTGCTTGAAAATGTTTCTGTAAAACTTTCAAAATAATGAAGGGAACAAATGTGTCAGTGCATATTAGTTTTTTTCCTAAAATGATGCCTAAGTGGTGGAGTGATGATATAAGGAAGTGTTTGTTGTCTAAGGAAGTAGCACATAAGAAATTCAAAGAGACCAGTAACCAGCATATGAGAGTATATACATAAATTTCTTTAGAGAAACTAAAACTTGTATATCAGAGTGAATACAGCAAAAGAAACCTTTAAGAGTTTTGTAGTTGGGTGAGAAGTAAGAGTCATTAGGCATTCAGTTTTTTCATTGATTCAGGAAAATGTTTGCTTCAAGACAGTGAAGCCAGAGCAAAGATTTTGAATGAGTAATTTTATCTTTATTTGCAATTAAAGATATAATTGATATCCCAGATCCATTTCCATTGCTCAGAGGGGAAGATGCCATGCAACATTTTTTTTTTTTTTTTTTTTTTTTTTTTTTTTTTTTTTTTTTGTCTCCCGCGTTTGCGAGGTAGCGCAAGGAAACAGACGAAAGAAATGGCCCAACCCACCCCCATACACATGTATATACATACGTCCACACACGCAAATATACATACCTACACAGCTTTCCATGGTTTACCCCAGACGCTTCACATGCCTTGATTCAATCCACTGACAGCACGTCAACCCCGGTATACCACATCGCTCCAATTCACTCTATTCCTTGCCCTCCTTTCACCCTCCTGCATGTTCAGGCCCCGATCACACAAAATCTTTTTCACTCCATCTTTCCACCTCCAATTTGGTCTCCCTCTTCTCCTCGTTCCCTCCACCTCCGACACATATATTCTCTTGGTCAATCTTTCCTCACTCATTCTCTCCATGTGCCCGAACCATTTCAAAACACCCTCTTCTGCTCTCTCAACCACGCTCTTTTTATTTCCACACATCTCTCTTACCCTTACGTTACTTACTCGATCAAACCACCTCACACCACACATTGTCCTCAAACATCTCATTTCCAGCACATCCATCCTCCTGCGCACAACTCTATCCATAGCCCACGCCTCGCAACCATACAACATTGTTGGAACCACTATTCCTTCAAACATACCCATTTTTGCTTTCCGAGATAATGTTCTCGACTTCCACACATTCTTCAAGGCTCCCATAATTTTCGCCCCCTCCCCCACCCTATGATCCACTTCCGCTTCCATGGTTCCATCCGCTGCCAGATCCACTCCCAGATATCTAAAACACTTCACTTCCTCCAGTTTTTCTCCATTCAAACTCACCTCCCAATTGACTTGACCCTCAACCCTACTGTACCTAATAACCTTGCTCTTATTCACATTTACTCTTAACTTTCTTCTTTCCACACACTTTACCAAACTCAGTCACCAGCTTCTGCAGTTTCTCACATGAATCAGCCACCAGCGCTGTATCATCAGCGAACAACAACTGACTCGCTTCCCAAGCTCTCTCATCCCCAACAGACTTCATACTTGCCCCTCTTTCCAAAACTCTTGCATTCACCTCCCTAACAACCCCATCCATAAACAAATTAAACAACCATGGAGACATCACACACCCCTGCTGCAAACCTACATTCACTGAGAACCAGTCACTTTCCTCTCTTCCTACACGTACACATGCCGTACATCCTCGATAAAAACTTTTCACTGCTTCTAACAACTTGCCTCCCACACCATATATTCTTAATACCTTCCACAGAGCATCTCTATCAACTCTATCATATGCCTTCTCCAGATCCATAAATGCAACATACAAATCTGTTTGCTTTTCTAAGTATTTCTCACATACATTCTTCAAAGCAAACACCTGATCCACACATCCTCTACCACTTCTGAAACCACACTGCTCTTCCCCAATCTGATGCTCTGTACATGCCTTCACCCTCTCAATCAATATCCTCCCATATAATTTACCAGGAATACTCAACAAACTTATACCTCTGTAATTTGAGCACTCACTCTTATCCCCTTTGCCTTTGTACAATGGCACTATGCACGCATTCCGCCAATCCTCAGGCACCTCACCATGAGTCATACATACATTAAATAACCTTACCAACCAGTCAACAATACAATCACCCCCTTTTTTAATAAATTCCACTGCAATACCATCCAAACCTGCTGCCTTGCCGGCTTTCATCTTCCGCAAAGCTTTTACTACCTCTTCTCTGTTTACCAAATCATTTTCCCTAACCCTCTCACTTTGCACACCACCTCGACCAAAACACCCTATATCTGCCACTCTATCATCAAACACATTCAACAAACCTTCAAAATACTCACTCCATCTCCTTCTTACATCACCACTACTTGTTATCACCTCCCCATTTGCGCCCTTCACTGAAGTTCCCATTTGCTCCCTTGTCTTACGCACTTTATTTACCTCCTTCCAGAACATCTTTTTATTCTCCCTAAAATTTAATGATACTCTCTCACCCCAACTCTCATTTGCCCTTTTTTTCACCTCTTGCACCTTTCTCTTGACCTCCTGTCTCTTTCTTTTATACATCTCCCACTCAATTTCATTTTTTCCCTGCAAAAATCGTCCAAATGCCTCTCTCTTCTCTTTCACTAATACTCTTACTTCTTCATCCCACCACTCACTACCCTTTCTAATCAACCCACCTCCCACTCTTCTCATGCCACAAGCATCTTTTGCGCAATCCATCACTGATTCCCAAAATACATCCCATTCCTCCCCCACTCCCCTTACTTCCATTGTTCTCACCATTTTCCATTCTGTACTCAGTCTCTCCTGGTACTTCCTCACACAAGTCTCCTTCCCAAGCTCACTTACTCTCACCACCCTCTTCACCCCAACATTCACTCTTCTTTTCTGAAAACCCATACAAATCTTCACCTTAGCCTCCACAAGATAATGATCAGACATCCCTCCAGTTGCACCTCTCAGCACATTAACATCCAAAAGTCTCTCTTTCGCGTGCCTGTCAATTAACACGTAATCCAATAATGCTCTCTGGCCATCTCTCCTACTTACATAAGTATACTTATGTATATCTCGCTTTTTAAACCAGGTATTCCCAATCATCAGTCCTTTTTCAGCACATAAATCTACAAGCTCTTCACCATTTCCATTTACAACACTGAACACCCCTTGTATACCAATTATTCCCTCAACTGCCACATTACTCACCTTTGCATTCAAATCACCCATCACTATAACCCGGTCTCGTGCATCAAAACCACTAACACACTCATTCAGCTGCTCCCAAAACACTTGCCTCTCATGATCTTTCTTCTCATGCCCAGGTGCATATGCACCAATAATCACCCATCTCTCTCCATCAACTTTCAGTTTTACCCATATTAATCGAGAATTTCCTTTCTTACATTCTATCACATACTCCCACAACTCCTGTTTCAGGAGTATTGCTACTCCTTCCCTTGCTCTTGTCTTCTCACTAACCCCTTACTTTACTCCCAAGACATTCCCAAACCACTCTTCCCCTTTACCCTTGAGCTTCGTTTCACTCAGAGCCAAAACATCCAGGTTCCTTTCCTCAAACATACTACCTATCTCTCCTTTTCTCACATCCTGGTTACATCATGCAACATATTGGCATAAAAGATGAAAATGTAGTATCAGCACAAAATGGAAAAAGAAATAAGACAGCAGGGACAGAAAAGTTTTACCTGAGGACAGTGAAAGCGATGAAAAATGAGATATTTAAACCCTTGACTGCTCTTTTCAATAAGATACTTGCTGTGGGAAATGTTGCACTGGAATGGACATATGCCTATGCAACACAGATATTCAAAAACGTTAATAGATCACTGCCCAGAAATTATTGTCCAGAGAGCTAAGGAAATGTCAAGCTAGCTGTCCACATTATACTTAAGACCAAAATTTAGTACAACTTGCCTATCAGGTTTGGTCACCATATCTAAAGAGCACAAAGAAGTAAAAGAAAAAGTCCAGAGGAGAGCAGCAAAGACAGTATTAGAATTAATATAGTTAAGTGATAGGGAAAAGCTAAAGGCTCTAAATTTGCTCACCTTGTAAGAGAGAGGAATGTAGGGTGACATGTTTACATACTTTAAGTCATTAAAACAGATTGTTGATGTAGACAATGACCAGTTCTTTTAAAGATGTAGAGATAGGTCAACTACAGGGCATAGCTTGAGATTAATCAAGAAGCTTTTTAAAAGAGATGTAAATAATTACTTTTTAAGTATAACATGGTGGATTACTGGAATAAGATGACTGAAGACATGGTTGATACAGACTGTATACACAGATTTAAGTTGTATGTTGAATAGAGAATGTTCAAGAGGTGAGGCCTCACTACTGTTAAGACTCCCTCCCCTTACAGTACAAATAGGTGATTACATACACTTCATATTTAGATAAAAGAATTGTACCCAGTAGCACATCCTTTGGGTCTCCTTTAATATGCTTACAAAATGTCATATTTCAGGTGTCATTGTCATGGAGCTTTGGTGCTTACAGACACACACACACCATATTTTAAAAAAAACCATGTGCCAGTTCACACCCATGGTATCCCTTAGTATCCATATAAAGTTTCAAGTTTTTAGCTGTCATCGTTTTGGAGCTGTAGTGCTGACAAACACAGACAGAGTGACGGAGAACATGGTTCATGCAGACAGCATACATAGATTTAAGAAGTTTTATGAGAGTAGAGGTTGTTCAAGAGATGGAGTGCCATGAGTATAAAGTTCTCTTCACATAAATGACAAATAGGTGGTTGTGTGCATACACAGGTTATTTTATTATTATAGATGTATTCAATGTGCAGTTTCCCCACTGTGCAGCAAGATGGTCTTTGCCTTTCTCCCTTTCCAAGCTCTGAATATTTTCCTTTTCTTATTTGTCTTCCACCCACATACAAAGACAGTTTGTCCTTCCTCCCTATATCTTTTTTCTTGTTACTTTTTGTTTTCTGCCTTAGCCATCCTGCATATTTCCTCAGTTTTATAACTAATTTTGTCTCTTTTACACATAGTATTATCCTCTTTCCTTACTCTTTCCAGTTATCATCTCTTCCCAGTCTTTTGAAGCTCCTCTCCACTGCTTGCACTCTTGTTTTACTGTGCTAAATTTCGAGAGGCTGTGTTGTACCTTCCATCTAGTTATGGTGAACCAATGCACATGTATCAAACTGCCATTAACATTGATTTTATTGGCATTTTGGCTTGCAAATGGTGATTTTCCCAGTGCTATCTTGTCATTTTCAGGCTTTTGTCTTGGTAGATGTTGTACCTTACGTCAGAGGTTTGTGATATTTTTTAAAGTCGCTAGTATAAGAAGTAACTGCTTCAATTTTTTTTAAGCTTTACTTTTAAAATAAGGCTAGGTCACTTCATATAATTAATCATTACTGTAGTCCCTTTCATACTGCATGATGATGTACGTGCTATCTATCTCTGAAGCCTGCTCCTTACGGGAGTTCCCATGAAGGGAAAAGTCTCCACTTATCCCTGTCCTTAGATACCTCCTTTGCATATACTGTTCCTTGCATTTGTCCCATATTTCTCCCCCTCCTGTACTCTTTCAATGTGTTTCATGTCCCAGGTGGTCTTTCTCTCCCACCAACCCCTCAAATGTCTATCTATATATCTAATCTGTATATCTCCGATGCCTGTTTCAATTGGAACGCCTCAAAGGGCTGGCCACAGAAGTAGAGTCTCTATAACTAAAGAACTCCAGTGCTGCTTCTTAGCCTTTATTGCCTCACCCTTAATAGGCCACTGGCAGAGGGCAAGTCTAGTGCAGAGGCTTCTACCTAATGTTCCTAAAGACTACTTCTACCTAATGTTTCTACCTAGTACTCTTGCCTAAATGGCCCTATGTACTACTTCTGTCTACTGCTCTTACCATTTTGCCAAGAGGCAGGGCTAGCACATAGTTCTCACTGCAGGAAAATCTAGTTACAAAGAATGAACTGCTTGAGTTAAGTGTTGTCAAGTGTTACAAATGACAAGGAGAGATTGTATGTTTGTGGACAGAATGCCATGCTGTCCTTAATTATAATGTCATAACCTAAACTCCCCATCATGCATTCTTTCCACCTGCCCAAACCATCTCAAAATATTACATTTCACCCAGTCTGTCACTCAACAATTCATTCCCTTTGTATTCCCTGGATTGCCAAATATCTCGCACACACCCTCATTACTTTCTTCATTCCGTGTAGTCATATACGTGCTTCTTACAAATAATTAATTTCCACAACTGAGTTCACTCCTCCTCCCAGCTTTTTTTCATTTACTGTATATAATAACTTCTTATCACCATTGAGATGTTTTCAGTCAATTTAATTGATTTTTGTGTAATATTTTCTACATGTTCCAACCTTTTGAGTAATGAAACTTAATAAAGATGATTTTGCTTCAATCATATGTACTGAAAATTGTGCCAACAGCATTTTCCACTCTGCTGCATTGCCAGGATGTGTAACACAAGTGTTTGGTAGCTTACTGCTTATGTATAGTTTTTTGCATGTTTAAACTTTTGAACAATGAAATTATTATTTGAAATTGTTTTGTTCCAACAGTATGCCCTGACAAATGGTGACCATGGCATTATCCGCACTCTTGAATTGCCAGTTTATGTAACTCGTGTGTCAGGTAGCTCAGTATACTGTTTGGACCGCCAGGCAACCCCTCGTGTCCTTACCATTGATTCAACAGAATTCCGCTTCAAATTAGCACTGGTACAGCGTAAATATGATGAAGTAAGTCCAACACAGAATCTATTTAGCTTCATGATGAGGTCTTGCTCTATAGACCTTGTTAAATTTATTAAAGTGAATCACTTTATATAGAGAATGGTTCATGTAGCTTCATGACCATGCATAAGAGATTCCACACTTTTCAGAATATTCTTGAAGATGATCACTAAGCTCTATTTTTCTTTTTTTTTCTTTTTTTGGGTGGGAGCTTTCTCTCTTTTTTCCCTTGTAGATAGAACTTTTTGAGTATAGGAGAGAGTACTTGTTCACAGGGTTTAAAGCACCATTGTACACCAACAATAAAGTGTCTCCACTAGAACTACACCGTCCTCAACCATCCTGATATGTACAGGGCTGGCTATTTTTCACTCATAGAGACCCAGTATCAGCAGTCCATCCAGTCTTATAATGCTGTTGTTGTGGTAATGAGTTTGTACCTTCTGACAACCAGTATTCATCACTCATTTGTTCATTGTCAGCAGTGCAGATTTGCTGACAGTTGCTTTGGTCAGATGATATTTTCATCTTGTGACCTATTATGTTACAAGCATCAGTTGTTAGAAAGTTGCTTATTTTTGTATTATATATAAGTTTGGTATCTGTATTTGAAAGATAGTAATGTAAATATTGGAACTTGAATGTAACCTGTTTTTTATATGTAGAATTGGCTTACTCTGCTTGGCCTTTATGTGGAATATCCTCAGCAGAGCAAGGGAATCCAGTATGAATCCCATGTGAACTTACAGTATCCTTTTTTTTTTTTTTTTTTTCAATTCAATATTTGTTATGATTACAAGCAGAAACTAATTTCTTCACTTCTGTATTAGTCACACTGAGATGTTAAACCCATTACATTCATTATGTTGTGGAAAGGTTATTTTACGTTGAGTTGGAAGTATGCATGCTAGTATGTTTTAAGCTCAGAAAATATAAGGTTTAGGATAATTGAAAATTCAGTAATGAGAGCACTGTTATCGAAGTTGCCATACTTTGTTCTAATAACAGAATATTTGAGTGTGAATTATGATAATGAGGTTATGACTCACCCTGTAAGTATAGGAAGTAATGATTGCCTCATTAGAATTACAAATTAGTTTATTGAGTATGAAGCATAATTGTTATGAAAAGAATGGATTCCACAACCTTTTTTCATCTATTAACATTTAAAATCATTGATATATATTCTTTGTTATTTGCTACTGGTTATATTCTAATCATGCTACCTTTTTTAGGTATTACAAATGGTACGTGGAGCCAAACTGGTGGGACAGTCCATCATTGCATACTTACAGAAGAAAGGTTACCCTGAAGTGGCCCTCCATTTTGTAAAGGATGAGCGGACACGATTCCTGTTGGCCTTGGAATGTGGAAATATTGATGTTGCTCTAGATGCTGCAAAGGCACTGGATGACAAGGGATGCTGGGAGAAACTAGCAGAACATGCTCTCCTGCATGGTAACCACCCTGTAAGCTTCCCATGCTTCTCCTTGAGTTCTTCAAACCTTCTGCCTTGAGAATGGTCATTTTGATGAGCTATTAATGATGTTAGGGGTTCCTTCTTTAGTCCAAGGTTTTGATTCTCCACTCCTTCACTCAATATATGTCAGGGATAATCATTGCATTCTTTTGTCCTTTCATAGTACTTCTTCATTATCTCAGTTCTCTATGAGATCATGCTAGTTTTAGTTTGCTCTCACCCTTGGTTAAATAAAAGTTAGTTTCACTTTATACATTTAAAGTGATGTGTTTAATCTAGTTTGTTGATATTAACACAATAAATTCATTGAGCCATGAATCCCTCCTCAACTCCCATATCCTTAAACACCTTGAAAGTCACCGCCTTCTCTCTGATCACGAGTATGGTTCCTGTAAGGCGAGATCCACTGGTGATATTCTTTCTTATCTTACCAGTATTTGGTCATCATCCCTGAAAGATTTTGGGAATTCATGTGTAGTTTCCCTTGACATACATAAGGCTTTTGACTGGGTATGGCATCAGTGTCTCATCTCTAAGCTCCTCTCATTTGGCTTCCCTCCCTCGCTTTGCTCCTTCATGTCTAGCTTTCTCTCAAGCCAATTTATTTCTGTGTTTGTTGATGGATCAGCCTCCCCCCTTTTCTCCAACAATAGCAGTGTCCCTCAAGGTTCTGTCTTGTCCCCTATACTTTTTTCCTTTTTTCAACGATTTCCTCTCTGCAAATGATCCAGTGCACTCACATGCTGATGACTCAACACTGCATTTATCCACATCCTTTAATTCTGCTCCCTCTTCTCTCACCTGATCTGCATCTCATCTTGACAGCCTCCTCTATAAACTCAGACTTGGGGTAGACAAAGTCTTGTTAAGTTTAATGCCTGTAAAACTCAATTTCTACCCATCTCTATCGAAAACTCATCACAACTCATGCCTCTCCTTTGACAGGTCTGTAATTCCACCTCTTGACTCAATGAACATACTTGGTATTACTGGAACATCCACTATTTCTTGGAAACCCCACATACAGGAATAGCTAAGTCTGCCTCTAAGAAACTGGTTGTCATGTTTAGGTGGTGAACCTTCTGCTCCTCTGAACAGTTGCTCCGGTTTTACAGGGGATTGATTCATCCTTGTATGAAGTACTTCTGTCACATTTGGGTTGGTTCTAGCTCTATATGTGTACTTGACAGTGATGAGTTGAAAGCAATCCAACTTGTAACTATCCCAGGCTAACTTCCGAATTTGACCCCCTTGCCGTATGCTGCAATTTTCATTCACTTTCCCTCTCCCAAAGGTGTTTCCACACCATGCAGTACTCGACAAGCTGCTGTGTCACATGGTTATGTGGCCAGTGGCAACTCAAGGGGGGGCTGTTTTGATACCTAATTCTTTTCGTACATGTCGAAGCTTTGGAACTCTCTACCTTCTCATGTCTTTTCCAATAACTATTATTATATTTTTTATTTTGCTTTGTCGCTGTCTCCCGCGTTTGCGAGGTAGCGCAAGGAAACAGATGAAAGAAATGGCCCAGCCCACCCCCATACACAATGTATATACATACACGTCCACACACGCAAATATACATACCTATAAATCTCAATGTACACATATATATACACACACAGACACGTACATATATACCCATGCACACAATTCACACTGTCTGCCTTTATTCATTCCCATCGCCACCTCGCCACACATGGAATACCATCCCCCTCTCCCCTCATGTGTGCGAGGTAGCACTAGGAAAAGACAACAAAGACCCCATTCATTCACACTCATCCTCTAGCTGTCATGCAATAATGCCCGAAACCACAGCTCCCTTTCCACATCCAGGCCCCACAGAACTTTCCATGGTTTACCCCAGACGCTTCACATGCCCTGATTCAATCCACTGACAGCACGTCAACCCCAGTATACCACATCGATCCGATTCACTCTATTCCTTGCCCTCCTTTCACCCTCCTGCATGTTCAGGCCCCGATCACACAAAATCTTTTTCACTCCATCTTTCCACCTCCAATTTGGTCTCCCACTTCTCGTTCCCTCCACCTCCGACACATATATCCTCTTGTTCAATCTTTCCTCACTCATTCTCTCCACGTACCCAAACCATTTCAAAACACCCTCTTCTGCTCTCTCAACCATGCTCTTTTTATTTCCACACATCTCTCTTACCCTTACATTACTTACTCGATCAAACCACCTCACACCTCACATTGTCCTCAAACATCTCATTTCCAGCACATCCACCTTCCTGCGCACAACTCTATCCATAGCCCACGCCTCGCAACCATACAACTTTGTTGGAACCACTATTCCTTCAAACATACCCATTTTTGCTTTCCGAGATAATGTTCTTGACTTCCACACATTCTTCAAGGCTCCCAGGATTTTTGCCCCCTCCCCCACCCTATGATTCACTTCCACTTCCATGGTTCCGTCCGCTGCCAGATCCACTCCCAGATATCTAAAACACTTTACTTCCTCCAGTTTTTCTCCATTCAAACTTACCTCCCAATTGACTTGACCCTCAACCCTACTGTACCTAAAAACCTTGCTCTTATTCACATTTACTCTTAACTTTGTTCTTTCACACACTTTACCAAACTCAGTCACCAGCTTCTGCAATAACTATGACCAGGCTTATTTCAAAAGACAGGTCTTTCACTTCCTCCAAAATTCGTTATTACATTTGCCTTATTTCAAAAGACAGGTCTTTCACTTCCTCCAAAATTCGTAAGTACTTTCCCTTGTCTTTTCTTTTTCTGTTTCACAACTCTTTCTATATATTTCCAATAAAGCCTAGCCTTGATGTGGACTTATGTCTGGGAGTGGAGCCTTTAAAAAAAAAAGATAGTTTGTTGGCCTTATTAACCTTGTAGATTAGTTGAGCCATGTGCAATTGTAGTCAGATTTTATTTGGTCCTTTTCAGTGGTCACCTTGCTTTTGAAGATAAAACTTTACAGCTAGTTTTTAAGAAGGTTGCTTCATTTTGTTTTGCTGACACCGTTTATCCAGTAGTTTCACTGACATGTCCAGTTTTAATGACATAATTTTTCCTACCCAAGCCTTGCAGACTGTTCCATGGTGTATCATAATTGCTTCTTGTGCCAAGGATCAATCCATTCACAGCGCATCCCCACTATGTACAACATTGACTCAGTTCATTCTATCCCATGCACATCCCTCACCTTCGTGAATGTTCAGGCCTTGATACCCCAAAGCTTTCTAAACTCTATCCCTGCATCTCCTTCTTGGTCTCCACACTCCCCTTTTCCTCCATCCACTTCATACACACAGATCCTCTAGGTCCATCTTTCCTCACAAATCCCTTCCATATGTCTTTACCATTTCAACACACCCTGGTGAGCTTTGTCAGTCAGACTGCACTTGCTACCACAACTATGTCTTGCATTGTAAATCCTTACATAATCAACTTGCCTCACACTGCTCACAGTATTGGCCCCAGATATGTCATTACCATCACATTAACTTTCTTCCTTATTTTTGCCTTTAAGGCACAAGTCTCTCGCATCCACACACCATTGTTGGAACTACTGGTTTGAGATGTATAAATCTCTTGTGTAAAGTTTGTGATAAATATAGAAGGGTGATTGAGAAGGTGGTGATATGCTCAGAACTGCTGACTGGGGTGGAGCAGTGTGGCTTCAGGAAAATGTGACAAGTGAAATGGATGTCTTTGTCAAGGACTTTGTGAGAGATATACAAGGAAAAAGTGCATGAATTGCATGGGCATTTACAGATTTGGAGAAAGCATATGATGGGGTTCATAGAGAGGCGTTGTGAAAAGTGCTACAAATATATAGAGTATATGGAAAATCATTTAATGGAATAAGGACTTTTTCCCAGAAAAATACTAGTGTACAAGTAGGAAAGGAAGAGGGTGAGTGGTTCCTGGTGAAGGAAGGTCTGCATCAAAGAAATGAGAAGCTTCTTGTTGAGGATATACTTCCTCTTTTTACTTAACATGATTCAGCCTCTATAGTCCTTTTTTTTTTTTCATGACATTATATGGCCTTGCCAAAGGTGACTTTTCACCCATGTTGTAACCACAAGCAGGTAAACTCCAGTAATATCTGGACAAGAATATGAATTTAGGTGAATGACTCGTGACTTTTAATTTCATTTTCTTTGTTGTTTGCTCATGGAGTGCCCCAGCATTTATTGTAGATAAAGAATGAACACCAGCCCAGTTTGAAGTAAGTTGACAAATATCACCTTCAGAGTACAAATGTATTTTACATTCTCCCATTTTTACTTTTTGTTTTTTTATCTCAGTACTCATAAAACTATGATTTGGCCTCCTACCTGGTCTAGACTATGAAGATAACATACGATATTTTAATTGTTAAGATTATTATATAGTTGTCTCTGTTTGGAATGTGACTTAAGAATGTTCTTTTTTTCTTTTTTTTAGGTTGTTGAGTATTGTTACCAGCAGACCAAGAACTATGATAAACTGTCCTTCCTGTACCTCATCACTGGAAATCTAGCCAAGCTGCGCCGTATGATGAAAATCAATGAAATCCGGAAGGACTATGAAGGCTGGTATACCAATGCACTGTATCTAGGAGATGTGCCAGAACGCATTAGGGTTTTGAAGGCTTGTGGCAAGACGTCTCTGGCACTTCTTACAGCAGCAACTCATGGCCACATTCAGGTTGTTTTAACCAGCTTTAAAGTTACTTGTACTTTATAGCAAAAATAGATATGCTGGAAGATATTATAACCTAGAGTGATGTAAGGATTGAATTTTATTTAGATATTTTGAATGTAGGTTTGCGGCAGGGGTGTGTGATGTCTCCATGGTTGTTTAATTTGTTTATGGATGGGGTTGTTAGGGAGGTGAATGCAAGAGTTTTTGGAAAGAGGGGCAAGTATGCAGTCTGTTGTGGATGAGAGAGCTTGGGAAGTGAGTCAGTTGCTGTTAGCTGATGATACAGCGCTGATGGCTGATTCATGTGAGAAACTGCAGAAGCTAGTGACTGAGTTTGGTAAAGTGTGTGAAAGAAGAAAGTTGAGAGTAAATGTGAATAAGAGTAAGGTTATTAGGTACAGTAGGGTTGAGGGTCAAGTAAATTGGGAGGGAAGTTTGAATGGAGAAAATCTGGAGGAAGTGAAGTGTTTTAGATATCTGGGAGTGGATTTGGCAGCGGATGGAACCATGGAAGCGGATGTGAATCATAGGGTGGGGGAGGGGGCGAAAATTCTGGGAGCCTTGAAGAATGTGTGGAAGTCGAGAACATTATTTCGGAAAGCAAAAATGGGTATGTTTGAAGGAATAGTGGTTCCAACAATGTTGTATGGTTGCGAGGCGTGGGCTATGGATAGAGTTGTGCGCAGGAGGGTGGATGTGATGGAAATGAGATGTTTGAGGACAATATGTGGGGTGAGGTGGTTTGATCGAGTAAGTAATAATAGGGTAAGAGAGATGTGTGGTAATAAAAAGAGTGTGGTTGAGGGAGCAGAAGAGGGTGTTTTGAAATGGTTTGGTCGCATGGAGAGAAAGAGTGAGGAAAGATTGACCAGGAGGATATATGTGTCAGAGGTGGAGGGAATGATGAGAAGTGGGAGACCAAATTGGAGGTGGAAAGATGGAGTGAAAAAGATTTTGAGTGATCGGGGCCTGAACATGCAGGAAGGTGAAAGTCGTGCAAGGAATAGAGTGAATTGGAACGATGTGGTATACCAGGGTCAACGTGCTGTCAATGGATTGAACCAGGGTATGTGAAGCGTCTTGGGTAAACCATGGAAAGTTGTGTGGGGCCTGGATGTGGAAAGGGAGCTGTGGTTTCGGGCATTATTACATGACATCTAGAGACTGAGTATGAACGAATGGGGCCTTTGTTGTCTTTTCCTAGCGCTGCCTTGCACACATGAGGGGGGAGGGTGTTGTTATTCCATGTGTGGCAGGGTGGCGATGGGAATAAATAAAGGCAGACAGTATGAATTATGTACATGGGTATATATGTATATGTCTATGTGTGTGTATATATATATATATATATATATATATATATATATATATATATATATATATATATTTTTTTTTTTTTTTTTGCTTTGTCGCTGTCTCCCGCGTTTGCAAGGTAGCGCAAGGAAACAGACGAAAGAAATGGCCCAACCCACCCCCATACACATCTATATACATACGTCCACACACGCAAATATACATACCTACACAGCTTTCCATGGTTTACCCCAGACGCTTCACATGCCTTGATTCAATCCACTGACAGCACGTCAACCCCGGTATACCACATCGCTCCAATTCACTCTATTCCTTGCACGACTTTCACCTTCCTGCATGTTCAGGCCCCGATCACACAAAATCTTTTTCACTCCATCTTTCCACCTCCAATTTGGTATGTATATGTGCTGTGTGTGGACGTGTATGTATATACATGTGTATGTGGGTGGGTTGGGCCATTCTTTCGTCTGTTTCCTTGCGCTACTTCGCTAACGCGGGAGACAGCGACAAAGCAAAATAAATAAATAAATAAATATTTATTTTTATTCATTTATTATACTTTGTCGCTGTCTCCCGCATTAGCTAGGTAGCACAAGGAAAGAGACAAAAGAATGGCTCAACCCACCCACATACATATACATATACGTCCACACACGCACATATACATACCTATACATTTCAATGTATACATATATATACATACATAGACATATACATATATATACATGTACATAATTCATACTTGCTGCCTTTATTCATTCCTGTCGCCACACCACCACACATGAAATGACAACCTTCTCCCCCTGCACGTGCGCGAGGTAGTGCTAGGATAAGACAACAAAGTCCACATTCTTTCACACTCAGTCTCTAGCTGTCATATGTAATGTACCGAAACCACAGGTCCCTTTCCACATCCAGGCACCACAAAACGTTCCATGGTTTACCCCAGATGCTTCACATGCCCTGGTTCAATCCATTGACAGCACGTCGACCCCAGTATACCACATCGTTCCAATTCACTCTATTCCTTGCACGCCTTTCACCCTCCTGCATGTTCAGGCTCTGATGGCTCAAAATCTTTTTACTTCATCCTTCCACCTCCAATTTAGTCTCCCATTTCTCCTCGTTCCCTCCACCTCTGACACATATACCCTCTTTGTCAATCTTTCCTCACTCATTCTCTCCATGTGACCAAACCATTTTAATACACTCTCTTCTGCTTTCTCAACCACACTCTTTTTATTACCTCACATTATTGTTATTATTTCATTGAAAGTTGATGGAGAGAGGTGGGTGATTATTGGTGCATATGCACCTGGGCATGAGAAGAAAGATCATGAGAGGCAAGTGTTTTGGGAGCAGCTAAATGAGTGTGTTAGCGGTTTTGATGCACGAGACCGGGTTATAGTGATGGGTGATTTGAATGCAAAGGTGAGTAATGTGGCAGTTGAGGGAATAATTGGTATGCATGGGGTGTTCAGTGTTGTAAATGGAAATGGTGAAGAGCTTGTAGATTTATGTGCTGAAAAAGGACTGATGATTGGGAATACCTGGTTTAAAAAGCGAGATATACATAAGTATACTTATGTAAGTAGGAGAGATGGCCAGAGAGCGTTATTGGATTACGTGTTAATTGACAGGCGTGCGAAAGAGAGACTTTTGGATGTTAATGTGCTGAGAGGTGCAACTGGAGGGATGTCTGATCATTATCTTGTGGAGGCTAAGGTGAAGATTAGTATGGGTTTTCAGAAAAGAGGAGTGAATGTTGGGGTGAAGAAGGTGGTGAGAGTAAGTGAGCTTGGGAAGGAGACCTGTGTGGGGAAGTACCAGGAGAGACTGTGTACAGAATGGAAAAAGGTGAGAACAATGGAAGTAAGGGGAGTGGGGGAGGAATGGGATGTATTTAGGGAATCAGTGATGGATTGCGCAAAAGATGCTTGTGGCATGAGAAGAGTGGGAGGTGGGCTGTTTAGAAAGGGTAGTGAGTGGTGGGATGAAGAAGTAAGAGTATTAGTGAAAGAGAAGAGAGAGGCATTTGGACGATGTTTGCAGGGAAAAAATGCAATTGAGTGGGAGAAGTATAAAAGAAAGAGACAGGAGGTCAAGAGAAAGGTGCAAGAGGTGAAAAAAAGGGCAAATGAGAGTTGGGGTGAGAGACTATCAGTAAATTTTAGGGAGAATAAAAAGATGTTCTGGAAGGAGGTAAATAGGGTGCGTAAGACAAGGGAGCAAATGGGAACTTCAGTGAAGGGCGTAAATGGGGAGGTGATAACAAGTAGCGGTGATGTGAGAAGGAGATGGAATGAGTATTTTGAAGGTTTGTTGAATGTGTCTGATGACAGAGTGGCAGATATAGGGTGTTTTGGTCGAGGTGGTGTGCAAAGTGAGAGGGTTAGGGAAAATGATTTGGTAAACAGAGAAGAGGTAGTAAAAGCTTTGCGGAAGATGAAAGCCGGCAAGGCAGCAGGTTTGGATGGTATTGCAGTGGAATTTATTAAGAAAGGGGGTGACTGTATTGTTGACTGGTTGGTAAGGTTATTTAATGTATGTATGACTCATGGTGAGGTGCCTGAGGATTGGCGGAATGCGTGCATAGTGCCATTGTACAAAGGCAAAGGGGATAAGAGTGAGTGCTCAAATTACAGAGGTATAAGTTTGTTGAGTATTCCTGGTAAATTATATGGGAGGGTATTGATTGAGAGGGTGAAGGCATGTACAGAGCATCAGATTGGGGAAGAGCAGTGCGGTTTCAGAAGTGGTAGAGGATGTGTGGATCAGGTGTTTGCTTTGAAGAATGTATGTGAGAAATACTTAGAAAAGCAAATGGATTTGTATGTAGCATTTATGGATCTGGAGAAGGCATATGATAGAGTTGATAGAGATGCTCTGTGGAAGGTATTAAGAATATATGGTGTGGGAGGCAAGTTGTTAGAAGCAGTGAAAAGTTTTTATCGAGGATGTAAGGCATGTGTACGTGTAGGAAGAGAGGAAAGTGATTGGTTCTCAGTGAATGTAGGTTTGCGGCAGGGGTGTGTGATGTCTCCATGGTTGTTTAATTTGTTTATGGATGGGGTTGTTAGGGAGGTGAATGCAAGAGTCCTGGAAAGAGGGGCAAGTATGAAGTCTGTTGGGGATGAGAGAGCTTGGGAAGTGAGTCAGTTGTTGTTCGCTGATGATACAGCGCTGGTGGCTGATTCATGTGAGAAACTGCAGAAGCTGGTGACTGAGTTTGGTAAAGCGTGTGGAAGAAGAAAGTTGAGAGTAAATGTGAATAAGAGCAAGGTTATTAGGTACAGTAGGGGTGAGGGTCAAGTCAATTGGGAGGTGAGTTTGAATGGAGAAAAACTGGAGGAAGTGAAGTGTTTTATATATCTGGGAGTGGATCTGTCAGCGGATGGAACCATGGAAGCGGAAGTGGATCATAGGGTGGGGGAGGGGGCGAAAATTTTGGGAGCCTTGAAAAATGTGTGGAAGTCGAGAACATTATCTCGGAAAGCAAAAATGGGTATGTTTGAGGGAATAGTGGTTCCAACAATGTTGTATGGTTGCGAGGCGTGGGCAGGAGGATGGATGTGCTGGAAATGAGATGTTTGAGGACAATGTGTGGTGTGAGGTGGTTTGATCGAGTAAGTAACGTAAGGGTAAGAGAGATGTGTGGAAATAAAAAGAGCGTGGTTGAGAGAGCAGAAGAGGGTGTTTTGAAATGGTTTGGGCACATGGAGAGAATGAGTGAGGAGAGATTGACCAAGAGGATATATGTGTCGGAGGTGGAGGGAACGAGGAGAAGAGGGAGACCAAATTGGAGGTGGAAAGATGGAGTGAAAAAGATTTTGTGTGATCGGGGCCTGAACATGCAGGAGGGTGAAAGGAGGGCAAGAAATAGAGTGAATTGGAGTCATGTGGTATACAGGGGTTGACGTGCTGTCAGTGGATTGAAGCAAGGCATGTGAAGCGTCTGGGGTAAACCATGGAAAGCTGTGTAGGTATGTATATTTGCGTGTGTGGACGTGTGTATGTACATGTGTATGGGGGGGGGGGGGGGGGTTGGGCCATTTCTTTCGTCTGTTTCCTTGCGCTACCTCGCAAACGCGGGAGACAGCGACAAAGTATAAAAAAAAAAAAAAAAAAAAAAAAAATTGTTATTATTATCATTATTATTTTCTCCTGTATCCCTGGGGATAGGGGAGAAAGAATACTTCACACGTATTCCCCGCGTATCGTAAAAGGTGACTAAAAGGGAAGGGAGCAGGGGGCTGGAAATCTTCCCCTCCTGTTTTTTAATTTAACAAAAGCAGGAACAGAGAGGGGGCTAAGTGGGGATATTCCCTCTAAGGCTCAGCCCTCTGTTCTTAATGCTACCTCACTAACACGGGGAAATGGTGAATATGTATGAAAAATCTTTTGTTATATAGCTCAAGGTCTGCCACCCAACTACTATACCTTTCAGTTGTTATGCCTACAGATCTCCTAATTCTACAAATTTAATATCTTTCTTCAACTCTAAACTCCTGCCGAGACTGTGACATCTCACTTGCGGGCCGAGAGCCTCTACCTAGGGATTTTGACATTCACCATAGGGAATGGATGAATTCCTTCAGTTTGGATGTTGGGGAATTAAAGCTCATTCTTAATGATCTAGAGCAAATTATCACCCACCTCAACTACTCCTGACCAGTATGACCACTGTCTTAATATTCTGGATCTGCTTTTCTCCTCTAATTCTTCATGTGAATACACATTATTGCCCCCAGTTTCTTCATCTGACCACACTCTCATAAATATATCTATTTTAACAGCACCTCTCCTTACATCAGTCTCTTGTAAGCATAGATATCGGTACCTAAACAAATAATTCTGTCTCAACAAATACATCTGTCTCAGCCAAACGCCTAACAGATGTTATTGTTGCATGAATGGAATCATTTATCCCTTTTTTTTCCAAAATTACCTCTTCCAATCCATGGTTCAACTGTTCCTTTTCTGAGGTCATTCAGGCAAGGAATTAGGCATATTGGGCTTGGAAAAACTCTCCTGTTTCCAACACTCATTCAGCATTTATCATTGCCTGTAATCACTGTAATCACTTTAAATGTGAGGCAAAGCATTCCTCTTTTCTGAGGAAATGCAATAACCTCTTCTCGTTATCCACAGATAGGTGTCTCTGGTCTTTAGCTAAGAGTATCCCTAACAACTGTTATACCTTTCCTGCACTTTTCCTTTCTGATGGTATTATAGCTGTCTTTCCCATTGACAAAGCAACTTTGGCTCCTGTTTCTCCAATAACTCTTAATTGGATGACTAAAATTCCTTCATCCCCTGATGCTCCTTTTACTAATCCTATGCACCTCCTATGACCCTTTCGTGTAATCTCCTTTCAAACTGTCCGAAAAGTACTTTTCTTTGTGGACACAAGCAAGTAATATGGTCTTAATGGCATCCATCCTCTTGTACCAAAAGAATGTGGCTCTGAACTTGCACCTGTGCTTGCTCATCTGTTCCATTTCTGTTTAATACCAGAACTTTTTCTTTTTCTTGGAAGCATATGTTGGTGCATCCCATCCCTAAGAAAGGTAGCTGTTCTAACTGTCATCCTGTTGCTTTGATGTCTACCATTTCCAAAGTGTTTGAATCCCCTCTTCAACTCCCATATCCTCAGACAACTTGAATCTTGCAGTCTTCTTTCTGATCACCAGTGTGTTTTCCATCAGGCAAGATCTGCTGATGATATGTTTTTCTATTTTACTCCTGTTTGGTCATCATCCCTGAATGATTTTGAGTAATCCTGCATAGTTGCCTTTGATATATTCAAACTTTTGACAGGATGTGGCATCGGGGTCATTTCTAAGCTCCCCTCTTTTGCCTTCCCTCCCTAGTATATCATTTCTAGCTTCCTCTGTGGCCAGTCTATCTCTGTGGTTGTTGATGGATCAGCCTCTCCCTCTTTCTCTATCAACAGTGATGTTTCTCAAGGTTCTGTCCTCTCTCCTGCACGTTCTCTCTATTTTCTTTTAATCAACGATTTCCTTTCTTCCACAAATAACCAAATGCACTCATACACTGACAAATCGACTCTGCTTTCCTCCACATTCTTCATTTCTGCTGCTCCTTCTCTCTCTTAGTCTGCATCTTGCCTCGAGACAACGTCCTCAATAAACTCGGTCTTAGATAGGATATTTCAGTGGGGTAGATGAAATTTGGTTAAGTGTAATGCCTCCAAGATCTAATGTCTGCCCATCTCTATATAAAAAAATCCTCAACTTTCCTCTCTCCTTCATGGTTGTTATTCACCTCTTGACTCTAAAGAAAATTTTTGGAATTACTGTAAGCATGTTGAGGGAATAATTGGTATACAAGGGGTGTTCAGTGTTGTAAATGGAAATGGTGAAGAGCTTGTCGATTTATGTGCTGAAAAAGGACTGGTGATTGGGAATACCTGGTTTAAAAAGCAAGATATACATAAGTATACGTATGCAAGAGGTGAAAAAGAGGGCAAATGAGAGTTGGGGTGAGAGAGTATCATTAAATTTTAGGAAGAATAAAAAGATGTTCTGGAAGGAGGTAAATAAAGTGCGTAAGACAAGGGAGCAAATGGGAACTTCAGTGAAGGGCACAAATGGGGAGGTGATAACAAGTAGTGGTGATGTGAGAAGGAGATGGAGTGAGTATTTTGAAGGTTTGTTGAATGTGTTTGATGATAGAGTGGCAGATATAGGGTGTTTTGGTCGAGGTGGTATGCAGAGTGAGAGGGTTAGGGAAAATGATTTGGTAAACAGAGAAGAGGTAGTAAAAGCTTTGCGGAAGATGAAAGCCGGCAAGGCAGCAGGTTTGGATGGTATTGCAGTGGAATTTATCAAAAAAAAGAAGGAACAGAGAAGGGGGCCAGGTGAGGATATTCCCTCAAAGGCCCAGTCCTCTGTTCTTAACGCTACCTCGCTATCGCGGGAAATGGCGAATAGTATGAAAAAAAAAAAAAAAAAAAATGACTCATGGTGAGGTGCCTGAGGATTGGCAGAATGCGTGCATAGTGCCATTGTACAAAGGCAAAGGGGATAAGAGTGAGTGCTCAAATTACAGAGGTATAAGTTTGTTGAGTATTCCTGGTAAATTATATGGGAGGGTATTGATTGAGAGGGTGAAGGCATGTACAGAGCATCAGATTGGGGAAGAGCAGTGTGTTTTCAGAAGTGGTAGAGGATGTGTGGATCAGGTGTTTGCTTTGAAGAATGTATGTGAGAAATACTTAGAAAAGCAAATGGATTTGTATGTAGCATTTATGGATCTGTAGAAGGCATATGATGGAGTTGATAGAGATGCTCTGTGGAAGGTATTAAGAATATATGGTGTGGGAGGCAAGTTGTTAGAAGCAGTGAAAAGTTTTTATCGAGGATGTAAGGCATGTGTACGTGTAGGAAGAGAGGAAAGTGATTGGTTCTCAGTGAATGTAGGTTTGCGGCAGGGGTGTGTGATGTCTCCATGGTTGTTTAATTTGTTTATGGATGGGGTTGTTAGGGAGGTGAATGCAAGAGTTTTGGAAAGAGGGGCAAGTATGAAGTCTGTTGGGGATGAGAGAGCTTGGGAAGTGAGTCAGTTGTTGTTCGCTGATGATACAGCGCTGATGGCTGATTCATGTGAGAAACTGCAGAAGCTGGTGACTGAGTTTGGTAAAGTGTGTGAAAGAAGAAAGTTAAGAGTAAATGTGAATAAGAGCAAGGTTATTAGGTACAGTAGGGGTGAGGGTCAAGTCAATTGGGAGGTAAGTTTGAATGGAGAAAAACTGGAGGAAGTAAAGTGTTTTAGATATCTGGGGGTGGATCTGGCAGCGGATGGAACCATGGAAGTGGAAGTGGATCATAGGGTGGGGGAGGGGGCGAAAATCCTGGGAGCCTTGAAGAATGTGTGGAAGTCGAGAACATTATCTCGGAAAGCAAAAATGGGTATGTTTGAAGGAATAGTGGTTCCAATAATGTTGTATGGTTGCGAGGCGTGGACTATGGATAGAGTTGTGTGCAGGAGGATGGATGTGCTGGAAATGAGATATTTGAGGACAATGTTTGGTGTGAGGTGGTTTGATCGAGTAAGTAACGTAAGGGTAAGAGAGATGTGTGGAAATAAAAAGAGCGTGGTTGAGAGAGCAGAAGAGGGTGTTTTGAAATGGTTTGGGCACATGGAGAGAATGAGTGAGGAAAGATTGACTGAGAGGATATATGTGTCAGAGGTGGAGGGAACGAGAAGTGGGAGACCAAATTGGAGGTGGAAAGATGGAGTGAAAAAGATTTTGTGTGATCGGGGCCTGAACATGCAGGAGTGTGAAAGGAGGGCAAGGAATAGAGTGAATTGGATCGATGTGGTATACCGGGGTTGACGTGCTGTCAGTGGATTGAATCAGGGCATGTGAAGCGTCTGGGGTAAACCATGGAAAGCTGTGTAGGTATGTATATTTGCGTGTGTGGACGTATGTATATAGATGTGTATGGGGGTGGGTTGGGCCATTTCTTTCGTCTGTTTCCTTGCGCTACCTCGCAAACGCGGGAGACAGCGACAAAGCAAAAAAAAACAAAACAAAAAAAAAAAGTATGTAAGTAGGAGAGATGGCCAGAGAGCGTTATTGGATTACGTGTTAATTGACAGGCGCGCGAAAGAGAGACTTTTGGATGTTAATGTGCTGAGAGGTGCAACTGGAGGGATGTCTGATCATTATCTTTTGGAGGCTAAGGTGAAGATTTGTATGGGTTTTCAGAAAAGAAGAGTGAATGTTGGGGTGAGGAGGGTGGTGAGAGTAAGTGAGCTTGGGAAGGAGACTTGTGTGAGGAAGTACCAGGAGAGACTGAGTACAGAATGGAAAAAGGTGAGAACAATGGAAGTAAGGGTAGTGGGGGAGGAATGGGATGTATTTAGGGAATCGGTGATGGATTGCGCAAAAGATGCAATCCATGAGAAGCGTGGGAGGTGGGTTGATTAGAAAGGGTAGTGAGTGGTGGGATGAAGAAGTAAGATTATTAGTGAAAGAGAAGAGAGAGACATTTGGACGATTTTTGCAGGGAAAAAATGCAATTGAGTGGGAGATGTATAAAAGAAAGAGACAGGAGGTCAAGAGAAAGGTGCAAGAGGTGAAAAAGAGGGCAAATGAGAGTTGGGGTGAGAGAGTATCATTAAATTTTTGGGAGAATAAAAAGATGTTCTGGAAGGAGGTAAATAAAGTGCGTAAGACAAGGGAGCAAATGGGAACTTCAGTGAAGGGTGCTAATGGGGAGGTGATAACAAGTAGTGGTGATGTGAGGAGATGGAGTGAGTATTTTGAAGGTTTGTTGAATGTGTTTGATGATAGAGTGGCAGATATAGGGTGTTTTGGTCGAGGTGGTGTGCAAAGTCAGAGGGTTGGGGAAAATTATTTGGTAAACAGAGAAGAGGTAGTAAAAGCTTTGCGGAAGATGAAAGCCGGCAAGGCAGCAGGTTTGGATGGTATTGCAGTGGGATTTATTATAAAAGGGGGTGACTGTATTGTTGACTGGTTGGTAAGGTTATTTAATGTATGTATGACTCATGGTGAGGTGCCTGAGGATTGGCAGAATGCGTGCATAGTGCCATTGTACAAAGGCAAAGGGGATAAGAGTGAGTGCTCAAATTACAGAGGTATAAGTTTGTTGAGTATTCCTGGTAAATTATATGGGAGGGTATTGATTGAGAGGGTGAAGGCATGTACAGAGCATCAGATTGGGGAAGAGCAGTGTGGTTTCAGAAGTGGTAGAGGATGTGTGGATCAGGTGTTAGCTTTGAAGAATGTATGTGAGAAATACTTAGAAAAGCAAATGGATTTGTATGTAGCATTTATGGATCTGGAGAAGGCATATGATAGAGTTGATAGAGATGCTCTGTGGAAGGTATTAAGAATATATGGTGTGGGAGGCAAGTTGTTAGAAGCAGTGAAAAGTTTTTATCGAGGATGTAAGGCATGTGTACGTGTAGGAAGAGAGGAAAGTGATTGGTTCTCAGTGAATGTAGGTTTGCGGCAGGGGTGTGTGATGTCTCCATGGTTGTTTAATTTGTTTATGGATGGGGTTGTTAGGGAGGTGAATGCAAGAGTTTTGGAAAGAGGGGCAAGAATGAAGTCTGTTGTGGATGAGAGAGCTTGGGAAGTGAGTCAGTTGTTGTTCGCTGATGATACAGCGCTGGTGGCTGATTCATGTGAGAAACTGCAGAAACTGGTGACTGAGTTTGGTAAAGTGTGTGGAAGAAGAAAGTTAAGAGTAAATGTGAATAAGAGCAAGGTTATTAGGTACAGTAGGGTTGAGGGTCAAGTCAATTGGGAGGTAAGTTTGAATGGAGAAAAACTGAAGTGAAGTGTTTTAGATATCTGGGAGTGGATCTGGCAGCGGATGGAACCATGGAAGCGGAAGTGAATCATAGGGTGGGGGAGGGGGTGAAAATTCTGGGAGCCTTGAAAAATGTGTGGAAGTCGAGAACATTATCTCGGAAAGCAAAAATGGGTATGTTTGAAGGAATAGTGGTTCCAACAATGTTGTATGGTTGCGAGGCGTGGGCTATGGATAGAGTTGTGTGCAGGAGGGTGGATGTGCTGGAAATGAGATGTTTGAGGACAATGTGTGGTGTGAGGTGGTTTGATCGAGTAAGTAATGTTAGGGTAAGAGAGATGTGTGGAAATAAAAAGAGCGTGGTTGAGAGAGCAGAAGAGGGTGTTTTGAAATGGTTTGGGCACATGGAGAGAATGAGTGAGGAAAGATTGACCAAGAGGATATATGTGTCAGAGGTGGAGGGAACGAGGAGAAGTGGGAGACCAAATTGGAGGTGGAAAGATGGAGTGAAAAAGATTTTGATCGGGGCCTGAACATGCAAGAGGGTGAAAGGCAGGCAAGGAATAGAGTGAATTGGATCGATGTGGTATACCGGAGTTGACGTGCTGTCAGTGGATTGAATCAGGGCATGTGAAGCGTCTGGGGTAAACCATGGAAAGCTGTGTGGGGCCTGGATGTGGAAAGGGAGCTGTGGTTTCGGGCATTATTGCATGACAGCTAGAGACTGAGTGTGAACGAATGGGGCCTTTGTTGTCTTTTCCTAGCACTACCCCGCACACATGAAGGGGGAGGGGGATGGTATTCCATGTGTGGCGAGGTGGCGATGGGAATGAATAAAGGCAGACAGTGTGAATTGTGTGCATGGGTATATATGTATGTGTCTGTGTGTGTATATATATGTGTACATTGAGATTTATAGGTATGTATATTTGCGTGTGTGGATGTGTGTGTATATACATGTGTATGGGGGTGGGTTGGGCCATTTCTTTCGTCCGTTTCCTTGCGCTACCTCGCAAACGCGGGAGACATCGACAAAGCAAAATAAATAAATATAAATGAATAATGTGTCTGAGAAATGGGGAGGCCTGTTTAGATGTTGAAATTTCTTTCTTTTGAAACAGTTGGTCCATTTATACAAAGGATTGATCCATCCTTGTATGGTGTACTGCTCTGATAACTGGCGTGGTTCTAGCTCTGCATCCATGCTTGACAAAGTTGAGTAGCACTCAATCCGACTTTTGAACTTTCCCAGGCTAACTTCAAAACTTGACCTGCTTGTTTTACTTTGTTTTTTCTCCCAAGAGCTGGCTGCATGTGTTTTCCACCTCTGAATAGACCACTTAATACTTGGCAAGCTGTTGCATTACATGATCACTGTTTGGCCATTGAGAACTTGGGAACTCTCTACCATCTCGTGTCTTTCTCAATAACTATGATCTGGGACATTTTAAAGGACAGGCTTTTTATTTCATCCAAAATTCATAAATATTTTCCTTGTCTTCTTTTACCCTTTCATTAACATCTCTATATTTCTATTAAACCTAGCCTTGATGTTAATTTTTTTATCTGTGACTGGAGTCTCCAACTTTTTTTTTCAAACCCTTGCTTAATATGGAGTGTGGCAAAGCAGCTAGAATGGATGGGATTGCAGTTGAATTTCTCAAGAATGTTGTAGATTGGGTAGTTCAGATTTTCAGTGTATGTGTGGCTCATGTTGAGGTGCCGGAGGACTGGTATAATGTTTCTATAGTGCCATTGTATAACAGTAAGGACACAAAAGTGAATGTTCAGATTAGAGTGGTACAAGTTTGTTGAGTATACATTATAGTTTGGATGGGTGGGTGGTGATTGAGGGGGCAGTGATACGCACAGAGCATCAAATTAGGGAGGAACAATGTAGCACAAGAGGGGTAGGAATATGTGGATCAAGTGTTTGTTTTGAAGAATTATTGTGAGAAGGCTTTGTATGCAGCTTTTATGGATCTGGAGAAAGCATATGGAAGCATTAAGATGTTTTGTAAAAAGGATTATGAATATATGTAACAGGAGGTAAGCTATAGTTTTTTTTTTTATATATAGAGGATGAGTGAGGAAAGATTGACCAAGAGGATATATGTGTCGGAGGTGGAGGGAACAAGGAGAAGAGGGGGACCAAATTGGAGGTGGAAAGATGGAGTGAAAAAGATTTTGTGTGATCGGGGCCTGAACATGCAGGAGGGTGAAAGGAGGGCAAGGAATAGAGTGAATTGGAGCGATGTGGTATACCGGGGTTGACGTGCTGTCAGTGGATTGAAGCAGGGCATGTGAAGCGTCTGGGGTAAACCATGGAAAGCTGTGTAGGTATGTATATTTGCATGTGTGGACGTATGTATATACATGTGTATGGGGGGGGTTGGGCCATTTCTTTCGTCTGTTTCCTTGCGCTACCTCGCAAACGCGGGAGACAGCGACAAAGTATAATAAAAAAATAAAAAATAGATAATTAGGTGTATGTTTGAGTGGGAAGAGAGGAAAGTTTGTGGTTTCAGGTGAAGGTAAGTATAATGTTGCCATTGCCATTGAATGTATGGATGGGATAGTGAAGAAGGTTGATGTGAGGGTCTTAAAGAGAGTGGTACATTTGTAGTCTGTCAGGAGTAGGGTTGCATCGGAGATGAATCATTTATTGTTTGCTGATTGCACAATCACGTGAGCAACTGCAGGAACTGCTTTCTGAGTTTGGAAGTGTGTTTGTGAAAGGAGAAAGTATGGAGTAAATGTGAATAAAAACAAGGTTATCAGGTTTAGCAATGGAAAGAGAGAGGTTTAGGAGTGTGAAAGGAGAGAACTTGGAGGAAGTGGATATTGAAGCAAACGGAACCATGGCAGCTGAAGTGAGGCAGTAAATAGATTCATGAGAGCTCAAGTGAGCTAGTGAATGGAACCATGGAAGAGAATTTTATACAGGACATAATCTGAAGGTAAAATGTGAATGGTAATATGTGTTTTTTTTTTTTTTTCCCCAGGAAGCAGAGTCCCTAACAGCCCATGTGGACAGTGCAGCCATACCAGAACCTCTCCCTGATGCTCAGTTGCTGCAACCACCAGTTCCAGTACAGCCTATGGACACTCCCTGGCCACTACTTACTGTTGCCAAGGTTAGTTTTGATACTGATTTTTTCTTTCTTAAAGCCATGATTCACTATCAATTATGTTTAATGAGAATATGGAAGGAGTGAATTAAGTGGGCTATGTGTACAGTAATGAAGGTTATTGGGGAGATAGGGATTATAATAGGTGGAAGCATCTCTGTTATGGCTACTGTAAGAAAGCTTGCGCTTAGAATCGACTCATTTTAAGATAAGGTGAAAAAATTGGAGCCTATTACTGGATACAAGATGTGAAAAAAGGAGAGATAGGTAGTATGTTTGAGGAAAGGAACCTGGATGTTTTGGCTCTGAGTGAAACGAAGCTCAAGGGTAAAGGGGAAGAGTGGTTTGGGAATGTCTGGGGAGTAAAGTCAGGGGTTAGTGAGAGGACAAGAGCAAGGGAAGGAGTAGCAATACTCCTGAAACAGGAGTTGTGGGAGTATGTGATAGAGTGTAAGAAAGTAAATTCTCGATTAATATGGGTAAAACTGAAAGTTGATGGAGAGAGGTGGGTGATTATTGGTGCATATGCACCTGGGCATGAGAAGAAAGATCAAGAGAGGCAAGTGTTTTGGGAGCAGCTGAATGAGTGTGTTAGTGGTTTTGATGCACGAGACCGGGTCATAGTGATGGGTGATTTGAATGCAAAGGTGAGTAATGTGGCAGTTGAGGGAATAATTGGTATACATGGGGTGTTCAGTGTTGTAAATGGAAATGGTGAAGAGCTTGTAGATTTATGTGCTGAAAAAGGACTGATGATTGGGAATACCTGGTTTAAAAAGCGAGATACACGTAAGTATACTTATGTAAGTAGGAGAGATGGCCAGAGAGCGTTATTGGATTACGTGTTAATTGACAGGCGTGCGAAAGAGAGACTTTTGGATGTTAATGTGCTGAGAGGTGCAACTGGAGGGATGTCTGATCATTATCTTGTGGAGGCTAAGGTGAAGATTTGTATGGGTTTTCAGAAAAGAAGAGTGAATGTTGGGGTGAAGAGGGTGGTGAGAGTAAGTGAGCTTGAGAAGGAGACCTGTGTGAGGAAGTACCAGGAGAGACTGAGTACAGAATGGAAAAAGGTGAGAACAATGGAAGTAAGGGGAGTGGGGGAGGAATGGGATGTATTTAGGGAATCAGTGATGGAGTGCGCAAAAGATGCTTGTGGCATGAGAAGAGTGGGAGGTGGGTTGATTAGAAAGGGTAGTGAGTGGTGGGATGAAGAAGTAAGAGTATTAGTGAAAGAGAAGAGAGAGGCATTTGGACGATTTTTGCAGGGAAAAAATGAAATTGAGTGGGAGATGTATAAAAGAAAGAGACAGGAGGTCAAGAGAAAGGTGCAAGAGGTGAAAAAAAGGGCAAATGAGAGTTGGGGTGAGAGAGTATCATTAAATTTTAGGGAGAATAAAAAGATGTTCTGGAAGGAGGTAAATAAAGTGCGTAAGACAAGGGAGCAAATGGGAACTTCAGTGAAGGGCGCTAATGGGGAGGTGATAACAAGTAGTGGTGATGTGAGAAGGAGATGGAGTGAGTATTTTGAAGGTTTGTTGAATGTGTTTGATGATAGAGTGGCAGATATAGGGTGTTTTGGTCGAGGTGGTGTGCAAAGTGAGAGGGTTAGGGAAAATGATTTGGTAAACAGAGAAGAGGTAGTGAAAGCTTTGCGGAAGATGAAAGCCGGCAAGGCAGCAGGTTTGGATGGTATTGCAGTGGAATTTATTAAAAAAGGGGGTGACTGTATTGTTGACTGGTTGGTAAGGTTATTTAATGTATGTATGACTCATGGTGAGGTGCCTGAGGATTGGCGGAATGCGTGCATAGTGCCATTGTACAAAGGCAAAGGGGATAAGAGTGAGTGCTCAAATTACAGAGGTATAAGTTTGTTGAGTATTCCTGGTAAATTATATGGGAGGGTATTAATTGAGAGGGTGAAGGCATGTACAGAGCATCAGATTGGGGAAGAGCAGTGTGGTTTCAGAAGTGGTAGAGGATGTGTGGATCAGGTGTTTGCTTTGAAGAATGTATGTGAGAAATACTTAGAAAAGCAAATGGATTTGTATGTAGCATTTATGGATCTGGAGAAGGCATATGATAGAGTTGATAGAGATGCTCTGTGGAAGGTATTAAGTGTATATGGTGTGGGAGGAAAGTTGTTAGAAGCAGTGAAAAGTTTTTATCGAGGATGTAAGGCATGTGTACGTGTAGGAAGAGAGGAAAGTGATTGGTTCTCAGTGAATGTAGGTTTGCGGCAGGGGTGTGTGATGTCTCCATGGTTGTTTAATTTGTTTATGGATGGGGTTGTTAGGGAGGTAAATGCAAGAGTTTTGGAAAGAGGGGCAAGTATGAAGTCTGTTGGGGATGAGAGAGCTTGGGAAGTGAGTCAGTTGTTGTTCGCTGATGATATAGCGCTGGTGGCTGATTCATGTGAGAAACTGCAGAAGCTGGTGACTGAGTTTGGAAAAGTGTGTGGAAGAAGAAAGTTAAGAGTAAATGTGAATAAGAGCAAGGTTATTAGGTACAGTAGGGTTGAGGGTCAAGTCAATTGGGAGGTGAGTTTAAATGGAGAAAAACTGGAGGAAGTGAAGTGTTTTAGATATCTGGGAGTGGATCTGGCAGCGGATGGAACCATGGAAGCGGAAGTGGATCATAGGGTGGGGGAGGGGGCGAAAATTCTGGGGGCCTTGAAGAATGTGTGGAAGTGGAGAACATTATCTCGGAAAGCAAAAATGGGTATGTTTGAAGGAATAGTGGTTCCAACAATGTTGTATGGTTGCGAGGCGTGGGCTATGGATAGAGTTGTGCGCAGGAGGATGGATGTGCTGGAAATGAGATGTTTGAGGACAATGTGTGGTGTGAGGTGGTTTGATCGAGTGAGTAACGTAAGGGTAAGAGAGATGTGTGGAAATAAAAAGAGCGTGGTTGAGAGAGCAGAAGAGGGTGTTTTGAAGTGGTTTGGGCACATGGAGAGGATGAGTGAGGAAAGATTGACCAAGAGGATATATGTGTCGGAGGTGGAGGGAACAAGGAGAAGAGGGAGACCAAATTGGAGGTGGAAAGATGGAGTGAAAAAGATTTTGTGTGATCGGGGCCTGAACATGCAGGAGGGTGAAAGGAGGGCAAGGAATAGAGTGAATTGGAGCGATGTGGTATACCGGGGTTGACGTGCTGTCAGTGGATTGAAGCAAGGCATGTGAAGCGTCTGGGGTAAACCATGGAAAGCTGTGTAGGTATGTATATTTGCGTGTGTGGACGTATGTATATACATGTGTATGGGGGGGGGCCATTTCTTTCGTCTGTTTCCTTGCGCTACCTCGCAAACGCGGGAGACAGCGACAAAGTATAATAAAAAAATAATATTACTGGATACCATGGAAAGTGCTGGAGGTTAGAGGAAGTGGACAAACTAAAGAGTGCTGTGATGGAGCATGATTGTGACACCAAGAAACTAAAAGATGATCTTAGCAGTAGTATACAAAGGATCTCCGGGAAGGCAGATGATGAATAAGGAAAGCATCTGTTTTCGAAGAGCTCTGAGCAATGGTAAAAAGATTTGGATTCAGGAAATGCTTTATAGGCAGAGGAGAAAAGTCACACAGCAGAGATACTTGAAGAGTACGTGACAGGTAATTGTTGAGGTCAATTAAGAATGAAATATTGATTAAAACCATAGAAGCGATAGAGTGCATTGAGTAGATAGTTCCCTCAGTAAGAGAGAGGTGCAATAAACATAAGACTTAGGAGAGTAAAAGTCATTCAGGAAAGTTGTGTGCTAGTGAAAAAGTAAGAATTAGATGAGATAAAGGAAAAGGAGGACCGCCTAGTGCAGTTACAATATAGGTGGGCCACTACACAAATGAAGTTGTGCATGAGGAAGTTAACAGATATTAGTCCTTGATGATATATGGGATGGAGGAGGACCATCTTTTGAATGAAGAGGAAAGGGAAGACAAGGAAGAGGAGCATGTCATAGTAATGAGATGCAGGGGGCTTGTTGAAAAAGTCTAGAAATGAGAAGTTAGAAGAGGTAGGTACTAGCAAGACATAAAAGAATGGTCACTGAAGATTACCTTTGAGATGGAAATGTGTAGCCAAGAGGTGCTCAAGCATGCCAGTGAAGTTGCCAAAAAGGAGTTCAAAGGAGTGTTTGTCAAGAGAGAGGCAGTGAAAAAGAAGGGGAAAAAAGAAACAAGACAAAAGGCAAACAATTAGCAGAATTAGGTGAGGCCAGAGGTAGGAAGAAAACCTTCCTTTTTAGTCTTAAGAAGGCCAGTATTTATTAGTAGCATGTGTCTGGCTAAAGATTGTTTAGATAAATACAGATTGATGGTAAATGATAATGAACTAGGGTTCAAAATCTGAGTTGGGAAGCAACTCCAACTTCATTGGAATAGTGGAAACTGATCTCGCAAAAGACAGTCTTATCTAATTTGTCAAGAGGGGTGCACAATAGAAAGAAAAGATAAAAATAAAAAAAGTTAGGAGGAACTGGCTCTGTTAATAGAGTCTAGGAAATTAATATTTTTTGTTTGTTTGTGAGAATATAAGCAGTGCTTTGTAAAGTTTTGGCTTGAAAAAGCTTGATCATTTTATGTGCACCAGAGACAAAAATATATGAGCTCTTACTATATAAAACCATGAAAAATGATTTATAAATATTCGCCATTTCCCACATTAGCAAGGTAATGTTCAACAACAGATGACTGAGCCTTTGAGAGAAAATTCCTGATTTGGCTCTCTTTTCTGTTCCCCTTTTGGAAAAGTAAGACTGGAGGGGAGGATTTCTAGCCTCCCACTCCCACCCTCACCTTCAATGACATGCAGTGAATATATGGGAAGTATTCTTTCTCCCCAATCCCCAGGGATATGTAAAACATCCAGTAAACCATGGAAAGGTCTGTGGGGACTGGATGTGGATAGGGAGCTGTGGTTTTGGTCCATTACACATGACAGCTAGAGACTGAGTGTGAATGAAAGTGGCCTTCTTTGTCTGTTTCATGGCACTGCCTTGTTGAAGCTAGGGGTAGTGATGCTACTTCCTGTGGGCTGGGGTAGCGCCAGAAATGGATGAAGGTAAGCAAGTATGAATATGTACATGTATATGTGCATGTATATGTCTGTTTGTATATGTTGATATGTATGTGTATGTATAAGTGTGTGTATATGTGTTTGTGTAAGTGTATATGAGTGGATGAGTCATTCTTTGTCTGTTTCCTGGCACTACCTCGCTGACACAGGAAATGGTAATCAAGTGTAATAGATAAAATTTATGAAATAAACATTATTTTTATTTATTATACTTAATTGCCGTCTCCCATGTTAGCGAGGTAGCGCAAGGAAACAGGTGAGGAATGGCCCAACCCACCCACATAAATATGTATATCCATAAACGCCCACACACACACATATACATACATATACATTTCAACCTATACATACATATACATACACAGACATATACATATATACACATGTACATATTTATACTTTTTGCCTTCATCCATTCCCGTCGCCCCCTCACCACGCATGAAAAATAGCATCCCCCCTCCAGTGAGGTAGTGCCAGGAACAGACAAAAAAAGGCCACATTCGTTTATACTCAGTCTCTAATTGTCATGTGTATTGCATTGAAACCACAGCTCCCTTTCTACATCCAGGCCCCACAGACCTTTCCATGATTTACCCCAGATGCTTCACATGCCCTGGTTCAATCCATTAACAGCTCGTCCGCCCCGATATACCACATCATTCCAATTCACACTCTTTCTTGCACACCTTTCACCCTCCTGTATGTTCAGACCCCTATTGGTCAAAATCTTTTTCACTCCATCCTTCCACCTCCAATTTGGTCTCATGCTTCTCCTTCCCTCCACCTGACACATGTAACCTCTTTATCAATCTTTCCTCACTCATTCTCTTCATGTGCCCAAATCATTTCAATGCACCCTCTTCTACTCTCTCAACCACACTCTTTTTATTACCACACTTCTCTCTTACCCTTTCATTACTTACTCAGTCAAACCACCTTACACCACATATTGTCCTCAAACATTTCATTTCCAACACATCCACCCTCCTCCATACAACCCTATTTATAGCCCATGCCTCGCAACCATATATTTTTTTTATTTATTTGATACACTTGATCTCCAGGAAACAGGCGAAGAATGGCCCATCAACTCTTATATACATACATGAATGCCCATACATGTACATTTATTTATTTATCTATTTTGCTTTGTCGCTGTCTCCCGCGTGAGTGAGGTAGCGCAAGGAAGCAGACAAAAGAATGGCCCAACCCACCCGCATACACATGTATATACATACACGTCCACACACGCAAATATACATACCTAGACATCTCAACATATACATATATATATACACACACAGACATATACATATATATACACATGTACATAATTCATGTGTAGCACTAGGAAAAGACAACAAAGGCCACATTCGTTGACACTCAGCCTCTAGCTGTCCTGTAATGATGCACCGAAACCACAGCTCCCTTTTCCCATCCAGGCCCCACAAAACTTTCCATGGTTTACCCCAGACGCTTCACATGCCCTGGTTCAATCCATCGACAGCACGTTGACCCTGGTATACCCCCTCCACCACCCTATGATTCACTTCCGCTTCCATGGTTCCATCCGCTGCCAAATCCACTCCCAGATATCTAAAACACTTCACTTCCTCCAGTTTTTCTCCATTCAAACTTACCTCCCAATTGACTTGTCCCTCAACCCTACTGTACCTAATAACCTTGCTCTTATTCACATTTACTCTCAGCTTTCTTCTTTCACACACTTTACCAAACTCGGTCACCAGCTTCTGCAGTTTCTCACATGAATCAGCCACCAGCGCTGTATCATCAGCGAACAACAACTGACTCGCTTCCCAAGCTCTGTAATCCACGACAGACTTCATACTTGCCCCTCTTTCCAAAACTCTTGCATTCACCTCCCTAACAACCCCATCCATAAACAAATTAAACAACCATTGAGACATCACACACCCCTGCCGCAAACCTACATTCACTGAGAACCAATCACTTTCCTCTCTTCCTACACATACACATGCCTTACATCCTCGATAAAACCTTTTCACTGCTTCTAACAACTTGCCTCCCACACCATATATTCTTAATACCTTCCACAGAACATCTCTATCAACTCTATCATATGCCTTCTGTAGATCCATAAATGCTACATACAAATCCATTTGCTTTTCTAAGTATTTCTCACATACATTCTTCAAAGCAAACACCTGATCCACACATCCTCTACCACTTCTGAAACCACACTGCTCTTCCCCAATCTGATGCTCTGTTCATGCCTTCACCCTCTCAATCAATACCCTCCCATATGATTTCCCAGGAATACTCAACAAACTTATACCTCTGTAATTTGAGCACTCACTTTTATCCCCTTTGCCTTTGTACAATGGCACTATGCAAGCATTCTGCCAATCCTCAGGCACCTCACCATGAGACATACATACATTGAATAACCTTACCAACCAGCCAACGATAGTCATTCCCTTTTTTAATAAATTCCACTGCTATACCATCCAAAGCCGCTGCCTTGCCGGCTTTCATCTTCCGCAAATCTTTCACTACCTCTTCTCTGTTTACCAAATCATTTTCCCTAACCCTCTCACTTTGCACACCACCTCGACCAAAACATATCACCATATATGTATATATATATATATATATATATGTATATATATTAAAAAAGGGGGTGACTGTATTGTTGACTTGGTTGGTAAGGTTATTTAATGTATGTATGACTCATGGTGAGGTGCCTGAGGATTGGCGGAATGCGTGCATAGTGCCATTGTACAAAGGCAAAGGGGATAAGAGTGAGTGCTCAAATTACAGAGGTATAAGTTTGTTGAGTATTCCTGGGAAATCATATGGGAGGGTATTGATTGAGAGGGTGAAGGCATGAACAGAGCATCAGATTGGGGAAGAGCAGTGTGGTTTCAGAAGTGGTAGAGGATGTGTGGATCAGGTGTTTGCTTTGAAGAATGTATGTGAGAAATACTTAGAAAAGCAAATGGATTTGTATGTAGCATTTATGGATCTGGAGAAGGCATATGATAGAGTTGATAGAGATGCTCTGTGGAAGGTACTAAGAATATATGGTGTGGGAGGAAAGTTGTTAGAAGCAGTGAAAAGTTTTTATCGAGGATGTAAGGCATGTGTACGTGTAGGAAGAGAGGAAAGTGATTGGTTCTCAGTGAATGTAGGTTTGCGGCAGGGGTGTGTGATGTCTCCATGGTTGTTTAATTTGTTTATGGATGGGGTTGTTAGGGAGGTAAATGCAAGAGTTTTGGAAAGAGGGGCAAGTATGAAGTCTGTTGGGGATGAGAGAGCTTGGGAAGTGAGTCAGTTGTTGTTCACTGATGATACAGCGCTGGTGGCTGATTCATGTGAGAAACTGCAGAAGCTGGTGACTGAGTTTGGTAAAGTGTGTGGAAGAAGAAAGTTAAGAGTAAATGTGAATAAGAGCAAGGTTATTAGGTACAGTAGGGTTGAGGGTCAAGTCAATTGGGAGGTGAGTTTAAATGGAGAAAAACTGGAGGAAGTGAAGTGTTTTAGATATCTGGGAGTGGATCTGGCAGCGGATGGAACCATGTAAGCGGAAGTGGATCATAGGGTGGGGGAGGGGGCGAAAATTCTGGGGGCCTTGAAGAATGTGTGGAAGTCGAGAACATTATCTCGGAAAGCAAAAATGGGTATGTTTGAAGGAATAGTGGTTCCAACAATGTTGTATGGTTGCGAGGCGTGGGCTATGGATAGAGTTGTGCGCAGGAGGATGGATGTGCTGGAAATGAGATGTTTGAGGACAATGTGTGGTGTGAGGTGGTTTGATCGAGTGAGTAACGTAAGGGTAAGAGAGATGTGTGGAAATAAAAAGAGCGTGGTTGAGAGAGCAGAAGAGGGTGTTTTGAAGTGGTTTGGGCACATGGAGAGAATGAGTGAGGAAAGATTGACCAAGAGGATATATGTGTCGGAGGTGGAGGGAACGAGGAGAAGAGGGAGACCAAATTGGAGGTGGAAAGATGGAGTGAAAAAGATTTTGTGTGATCGGGGCCTGAACATGCAGGAGGGTGAAAGGAGGGCAAGGAATAGAGTGAATTGGAGCGATGTGGTATACCGGGGTTGACGTGCTGTCAGTGGATTGAATCAAGGCATGTGAAGCGTCTGGGGTAAACCATGGAAAGCTGTGTAGGTATGTATATTTGCGTGTGTGGACGTATGTATATACATGTGTAGGGGGGGGGGTTGGGCCATTTCTTTCGTCTGTTTCCTTGCGCTACCTCGCAAACGCGGGAGACAGCGACAAAGTATAATAAAAAAAAATAAAATATATATATTATCCCTGAGGAGAGGGGATTAAGAATACTTCCCACGTTTTCCCTGCGTGTCATAGAAGGCGACTAAAAGGGGAGGGAGCGGGGGGCTGGAAATCCTCCCCTCTCTTTTTTTTTAAATTTTCCAAAAGAAGGAACAGAGGGGGCCAGGTGAGGATATTCCAAAAAAGGCCCAGTCCTCTGTTCCTAACGCTACCTCGCTAACGCGGGAAATGGCGAATAGTTTAAAAAAAAAAAAAAAATATATATATATATATATATATATATATATGCATACACAGCCATATACATATATACACATGTACATATTCATACACGCTTGCCTTTATCCATTCCCGGTGCCACTGTGCCCCACAGGAAACAGCATCACCACCCTCTGCGTCAGGGAGCTAATGCCAGGAAAATGACAAAAATGGCCACATTCCTTCACACTCATCCTCTAGCTGTCATGTGTAAAGCACAGAAACCATAATTCCCTGTCCACATCCAGGCCCCACGTCCCACATCCATAGTTTACCCCAGACGTTTCATATGCCCTGTTTCAGCCCATTGGCAGCACTTCGACCCTGGTACAACACATTGTTCCAGTTCACTTTATTCCTTGCACCCTCTCACCCTCCTGCATTTTCAGGCCTTGATTGCTGAAAATCTTTTTCACTCCATACCTCCTTCTCCAATTTGGTCTTCTGCTTTTCCTTGTTCCCTCCACCTCTGACACATATATCCTCTTTGTATTTCAGTTTCTAAAAGAGGAAGCAGAATAAGGAGTGAAGTGAGGAGTGCTCATCCTCCTCGAAGGCTCAGATTGGGGTGTCTGTATGTGTGTGGATGTAACCAAGATGAGAAGAGAGGAGAGATAGGTATTATATTTGAGGAAAGAAGCTTAGACGTTCTGGCTCTGAGTGAATTGAAGCTTAAAGGTAAAGAGGAAGAATGGTTTGGAAATGTTTGGGGAGGAAAGTTAGGGATTGATGAGAGGGCAAGAGCTAAGGAAGGAGTAGCAAACTGAAGCAGGAGTTTTGGGAGTGTGTGATATAGTGTAAGAAAGTAAATTCTAAATTGATGTGGGTAAAACTGAAAGTGGATGGCAAGAGATGGGTGATTATATTGGTGCTTATGCACCTGGCCATGAGAAGAAAGAGATCATAAAATGCAAATGCTTTGGGAGCTGTTGAATGAGTGTGTCAGTAGTTTTAGTGCACGAGACTGGGTATTAATGATGAATGATTTATATGCTAAGGTAAGTAACATGACAATTGAGGGTATAGTTGGTGTGCATGGTGTATTCAGTGTTATGAATGGAAATGGTGAAAAGCTTCTGAAGTTGTGGGCTGAAAAATGACCGGTGATTGGGAATACCTGGTTTAAAAAGAGATATGCACAAGTATACTAATTTGAGTAGGAGACATGGTCAAAGGGCATTATTAGAATATGTATTAATTGATAAGTGTGTAAAAGAGAGACTCTTGGATATAAATGATGTACTGAGGGGCAACTGATGGGATGTCTGATCACTGTCTTGTGGAGGTGAGGGTGAAGATTTGTAGAGGTTTTCAAAAAAGAGGAGACAGTGTTGGGGAGAAGAAATTGGTGAGAGTAAGTGAGCTTGGAAAGGAGACTTGTGTGAAGCAGTACCATGAGAGACTGAGTGTAGAATGGCAAAAGGTGAAAGTAAATGAAGTGAGGGGAGTGGGTGAGGAATGGCAGGTATTTAGGGAAGCAGTGATGGCATGTGCAAAAGATGCATGTGGTATGTGAAAAGTGGGAAGTGGGCAGATTAAAAAGGATAGTGTGCAATAGGATGAAGAAGTAAAGTTGCTAGTGAAATAAAAAAGAGAGGTGTTTGGGACAGTACTTACAAGGAAACTTTGGATTTCTTACCTTGTGTTCCAATATTTGTTGTTCTTTTAATACATGTTAACTTGGTAGCAAAAGATTTACAAGTACGAGTATTATTTTATTAGCAGTTTATTAGATATTTGTTGGTTTCAATTGCTGGATTTCATATTATTTACCTTATCACATGTAATCTTAGAGCTTATATTAAGTATAAATGAAGATGGTGTCAGTTGACAAATCTCCCTAGTTTTCAAAGCGAAAAAATAAGAAAATCTTTTATTTGTGTAGAAGTTCATGTTTCACTTCATCACAGTATATATTGGGTAAGGATGTGTATCAGTGAACTGGGAGTTGAATTGGTAGCAGAGTTTATTAAATTAAAGTAGAAATATAGATGATTGATATGTAATGTTTTGATAGGTAATGCACATCTTACTTGCCATGTAGATTTTTCACATCCACTTCAGAAGAGGTCTTTTATATAACTGTTGGCTTTTCATGAAAAGCCAGTTTACTGTTTATTTTTTTATGCTCTAACTTTGAAAGATATAGCTGTGTATACTTTTTGTTTTCCACACAGTAAGAGGATTGGTTGCGTTAAGGTGGAATTTATTGATAGAGTAATTGCTTATATTAGTTGAGAAGTATAAGTAATTTAATGGTAATGGTCATCTTCAAGTACATCTGATGCATCATTGACAAATGCATGTTAGTGGCCATTTCGTAAGTTTATAGAAGGATTCCAGATATAGCCCAGAATCTTTATAGCTTTCATGTCGGATTCAGAAAAGTGATTTCACGAGAGATTCTGTAATCTGAAATAAGTGAGGCAAAGGGATATGGAATGCTATTCTGCCTTTGCAATGTGTATACTTTGGTCTTAAAAAATGCTACATCTAGTAATAAGAGAATCCAAGAGCATGAGGTTGTTGTAGAACTGTGAGAATGGAGGAATCATTGATTTTTTCTTTTTGAAATGACAGTTTATTCTTTATATAGTCTCTGGCTGTATTTGTGTGGTGATTAAGCATTTTTCTTTTACCTTTAGCATCTTATTGATAATTTCTTCTGACATCTTGTCAGGGAGGTCCAGAATTTCTTCTGACATCTTGTCAGGGAGGTCCTTTAGGCCAAAATGCTGTTCCTAGTTACAAGATATAAGAATTAGTCAGGTTATGAAATTGCATTATGTTCTTGAGTATAGGCATTATTAATTGTATCAGTTCAGGGTGAAAATAGATTTTTTGTTTCATTGACAGGGATTCTTCGATACTGCAGTTGCTAGCAGCAAAAGTTGTGTGGGTACCGTGGCAGCCATGGTTGTTGATAGTACCAGTGACATTGCAGGAGATGGTTGGGGTGATGATGAGGAGAATATTGATGAAGGTGATGTAGCCTTGGAAGGTGAGCTTTTGCATCTTGTTTTTCAATCTTTGCATCATTTCAGTATATGAGGTGGATTGATCATATGATAAGTGACATTGTCAGAAAGAGGGATGGTAGTGGGCACAGTGTGATTTAGAGGTTCATTCTGGGTGTGTTGAAATGGTTCCAGGTATAAGGAAATGATTGAAAAGGAGGGAAAAATCCTCACTTGGCCCCTTCTCAGTTTCTTCTTTTGGAAAAGTAAAAACTGGAGGGGAGAATTTCCAGCCCCTGCTCCCACCCTTTAATTGCCTTGTACGATACACAGGGAATGCATAGGAAGTGTTCTTTCTCCCCTGTCCCCAGGGATAGCACTTATTCATTCACCATAATATTTTGATCATTAACTAGCTAAATAATCTGGGAGGATGCCAGTGATCGGTATTTCTTCCTTGCGGGGCTTGAAGTGGGATGTAACATTTGCGGAAGTTCCACCCCAACCTATGGCTGACCTCTGAACCTGGCATTACATGTTGCATTGCTGCTAACAGTTGTTTTTAATCTCTCATCATTTTCCATCCTGTATTAGCTATATTAATGATGTCAGTCCTTACTTCTTAGTTAGTAAATTCATAACACAATGCTCACTGCCACTCAATAAAAGTATCAAACTGGTGTATAAAGTTGGACAGATGTGGCACGACTGGTTATCCTGTTCTGTGTTTTCAGTCCCTTTTATTCATTACACTGTCTCCATATTTGCCCTTAAGGTGGGTTCTTCTAATAACAGCTTTCTAGTCTGATAGAAGTATGGTTGTGGTAGGCCCCCAAGGAGGGGAATTGTTTACAGATTTTATCAACAATAAAGCTATCCAATTTCTATAGACCTTCACTTTACAAATTGGATAGCTTTATTGTTGATAAAATTTGTAAACAATTCCCCTTCTTGTCCATACAAATAAGTTTATGATACGCTTGTTGTCTGTCTTTGACAATCACGTGTTTACCAAATGACATCCTAGCTACGTCTCTTCGTTGTATATCGGCTGACTTTTATTTCTTTCTTGTATATCCCCTGATGATATGATTATTACACGAAAGTGCAATTGGGAACTTCATCCATTTGTGTCACCACCCCGCCACACATGAAATGTGCCCCCGTCCCCCTGCATGTGCGAGGTAGCACTAGGAAAAGACAACAAAGGCCACATTCATTCACACTCAGTCTCTATCTGTCATGTGTAATGCACTGAAACCACAGCTCCCTTTCCACATCCAGACCCCACAAAACTTGCCATGGTTTACCCCAGACGCTTCACATGCCTTGGTTCAATCCATTGACAGCTCGTCCACCCTGGCATACCACATCATTCCAATTCACTCTATTCCTTGCACACCTTTCACCCTCCTGTATGTTCTGGCCCCGATCGCTCAAAATCTTTTTCACTCCATCCTTCTACCTCCAATTTGGTCTCCCACTTCTCCTTGTTCCCTCCACCTCTGACACATGTATCCTCTTTGTCAATCTTTCCTTACTTATTCTCTTCATGTGACCAAACCATTTCAGTACACCCTCTTCTGCTCACTCAACCACATTTTTTTATTACCACACATCTCTCTTACCCTTTCATTACTTACTCAATCAAATCACCTCACACCATGTATTGTCCTCAAACATCTCATTTCCAGCACATCCATCCTCCTCTGCACAACCTTATCTATAGCCCATTCCTCACAACCGTATAACATTGTTGGAACCACAATTCCTTCAAACATACCAATTTTTGCTCTGAGATAATGTTCGTGCCTTCCATACATTCTTCAACGCTCCCAGAACCTTCACCCCCTCCCCCACTCTGTCACTCGCTTCCGATTCCATGAGGGAAAGGAGAAAGTTGAGAGTAAGTGTGACTAAAAGCAAACTTTTTAGCTTTTGCAGGGTTGAGGCACAGGTTACTTGGGGTATGAGTGTGAATGGAGAAAACTTGGAGAGAGTAAAGTGTTTTAGATTCCTAGGAGTGGCAATGGCAGCAAATGAAACCATGGATGAGTGAGTCATAGTTGAGAGGATGCACATTCTGGGAGCAATGAAAAATGTGTTGAAAGAGAGAACATTAACTCGGAGAGCAAAAATGGGTATGTTTGAAGGAATATTGGTTCCAACAGTATCATATGGTTGCAAGGCATGTGCTATAGATAGGGTTGTGTAGAGGAGGGCAGATGTGTTGGAAATGATATGTGTGAGGACAGTACGTGGTGTGAGGTGGTTTGATGAAGTAAGAATGAAAGGGTAAGAAAGATGTGGAAATAAAAAGAGTGTGGTTGAGAAAGTAGGATGGGTTATGTTAAAATGGTTGGGACATATGGAGAGAATGAGTGAGGAAAGATTGACATAGGTTATATGTATCAAAAGTGGAGGGAACAAGGAGAAGCAGGAGACCAAATTGGAGATGAAAGGATGGAGTGAAAAAGATTTTGAGTGATCTGGCCCCTTCTTTTTCCTATTTTAGAAATTGAAATACAAGAAGGGTAGGGTTTCCATCCCCCAGCTCCTGCTCACTTTAATTGCCTTCTACAACCTGCAGGGAATAGTTAGAAATCTTTGTCCCCAACCTCAGGGATATATATTTATTTCCTTATTTGTTTATGTATTTATTGATTTATATGCTGTCATATCTCCTGCCCTTCCATCTTTATGGAACCCCCATTCTTAGCAGTTAAGTACTCCCATATTTCTTAATTTCACTCTGTGCCTAATTATCGTTCCTGCAGTTTTTAGTTTTACTACATATCACTGAGTGAACTCATCTCATTTGCATGCCTCATTTTTACCAGGCTGTACGTACTGTACTATATTTCATAAGTGGACGTTGATGTTGCTTCTCCATTCATTTCAACAAACCTGTCAAGTCTGATAGGTCATACCTTCTCTTAACTTGATAGTAGTTGATGTGATTAATGATTGTGTATGTTTATTAATTGAAGATGGGGATGGTGAAGGTGGAGGCTGGGAGGTTGATGATGACCTTGAGCTGCCTCCTGAGCTTGAGGGAACAGTTTCATCAGCTGTTGGCACTGATGGTGAAGATGGATACTTTGTTCCTCCTCCTCGAGGTCATCCCCCGACACATGGATGGACACAGCGCAGCCAGCTTGCCATTGACCATGTTCTTGCTGGTGCTTTTGAATCTGCTGCTAGATTGTTACATGATCAGGTGAGTTAAATATGAATATCAATTTTCATCTTTTCTCCCTGTAGGAACACAAAATTTGATATAGTTGTGTTGTGCTTTATGTTGATTTAAAGTCATGTATTTGCATCAATTTGAGAAACTGTATTGCATAAAAGGTTGATTTAAAGTGTCAAAATAACACTGACAGGTTGGTGTTGTGAACTTCGAGCCTTACCGTGAGTTGTTCCTGTCCTCGTTTGCCCACTCTCGCACCAGCTATCCAGGTGCCCCAGCTGTGCCCTCCCTTTTTGCCTACCCATCTCGAAATTGGCGAACATCTCAAAGTAAAGATCAGTTACCTGCTCTTGGTTTACGTCTATCAAATCTTATGGATAGACTAAAGGTAAACATTCTGGGGATCATTTTTACTTTGAATATTTTTTTATGAGAATGGTTATGTAAGGAAAGGAAAGAATGGGAGTTTATTTGTTAGTTTGCTTATTTTATCAAAGAATTCAAAGATATATAGTAAATGTTTAATGTGGAGGAATTCTTGATTAGCTCTTTTGATGCAATGTATATGACAGAAAGGTATACCAGATGAGACATTGATTCTGTATTAGCTAAAGGCAGTATTGCTAACTATGAAATCAATATAGTATAAAAATTTCTATGAGACTTTGCTATGAATGGTAGTCTTTGCTTTTAGTTCATTATACTTGACAGCTGATAGTGCTGATAATATATGTCACTGGTCAGTGGCTGCTTACCAACTGCACATGGGATATTCAGTGTTGTGAATAGAAATGGTGAAGAGCATTTGGATTTGTGTGTTGAAAAAAGACTGGTGATTGGGAATACTTGGTTTAAAGAGAGAGATATACACTAGCGTACGTATTCACGTGAATAGGAGAAATGGTCAGCGGGAATTATTAGATTACATATTAATTGATAGGTGCATAAAAGAGACTTTGAGGTGAATGTGCTGATAGAGACAGCTGGTGGGATGTCTGATCACTAACTTGTGGAGGCAAAGGTGAAGATTTGTAGAGGTTTTCAAAAAAGAGAAGAGAATGTAAAGAGGAGAGTAAGTGAGCTTAGAAAGGAGACTTGTGTGAAGAAATACCAGGAAAGATTGAGTGTAGAATGGCAAAATGATATGAGGGGGGAGTAGGTGAGGAATGGGATGTATTTAGGGAAGCAGTGATGGCATGTGCTAGAGATGCATGTGGAATGAGAAAGGTGGGAGGAGGGCAAATTAGGATGGCTAGTGAGTGGTGGGATAAAGAAGTAAAGTTGTTAGTGAAAGAGAAAAGAGAGGTGTTTGGACAGTACTTACAAGCAAGGAGTACTAATGACTGAGAGATGTACAAGAGAAAGTGGCAGAAAGTCGAGAGGAAGTTGTAAGGGTTGAAAAAGAGAGCAAACGAGAGTTGGGGTGACGGAGTATCATTAAACTTTAGGGAGAGTAAAATGATGTTTTGATAGGAAGTAACGAGAGTTGGGGTGACGGAGTATCATTAAACTTTAGGGAGAGTAAAAAGATGTTTTGATAGGAGGTAAATAATGTGGGAAAGACAAGAGAACATATGGGAACATTGGTGAAGGGGGCAAGGGGGAGAGTGATAACAGGTAGTTATGGAGTGAGGAGGAGATGGAGTGAGTATTTTGAAGGATTGTTGAATGTATTCGATGATTGAGTGGCAGATGTAGGATGTTTTGGTCAGGGTGATGTGCAAAGTAAGAGAGTCAGGGAGAGTGGTTTGGTGAAGAGATAAGAGGTGGTGAAAGCCTTGCTGAAGATAAAATGTGGCAAAGTGGATGGTAGTGCAGTTGAATTTATTAAGAAAGGGGGTGACTTTGTTGTCGATTGGTTGGTAAGGATATTCATTGTATGTATGGATCATGAAGTGCCTGAGGATTGGCAGAATGCATGTATAGTGCCATTGTACAAAGGCAAAGGGGATAAAGGTGAGTATTCAAACTACAGAAGCATAAGTTTGTTGAATATACCTGGAAAATTGTATGTTAGGGTATTGATTGAGAGGTGAGGGCATGTACAGAGCATCAGATTGAGGTAGAGCAGTGTGGTTTCAGAAGTGGTAGAGGATGTGTGGATCAGGTGTTTAGGTTGAAGAATGTATGTGAAAAATACTTAGAGAAGCAGATGGATTTGTAAGTGGCATTTACGGATCTGGCATATGATAGGGTTGATAGAGATGCTTTCTGGAAAGTCGTAAGAATATAAGGTGTGGGAGGTAAGTTACTAGAGGCAGAGAAGTTTTTATCCAGGGTGTAAGGCAAGTGTACAGGTAGGAAGAGGGGAGAGTTATTGGTTCCCAGTGAATGTTGGTCTGCAGCAAGGATGTGTGATGTCAATATGGTTGTCTAATTTGTTTATGGATGGGGTGGTTAGGGAAGTAAATGCAAGAGTTTTGCAGATAGGGGCAAGTATGCAGTCTGTTGGGGATGAGAGGCCCTGGGAAGCAGGTCTTTTGTTGTTTGCTGATGATTCAGCACTAGTGGCTGATTCAAGTGAGAAACTGCAGAAGTTGGTGACTAAGTTTGGAAAAGTGTGTGAAAGGAGAAAGTTGAGAGTGAATATGAATAAGAGCAAGGTTATTAGGTTTAGTAGAGTGAATTGGGATGTAAGATTGAATGGAGAAAAATTGGAGGAAGTAAAGTGTTTTAGATATCTTAGAGTGGACTTAGCAGTGAATGGAACATGAAAGCAGAAATGAATCACAGGGTGGGGGAAGGGGCGAAAGTTCTGGGAGCAATGAAGAATGTGTGGAAGTAGAGAACATTATCTCGGAAAGCAAAAATGGGTATGTATGAAGGAATAATCGTTCCAACAATGTCATATGGTTGCAAGGCATTGGCTATAGATAGGGTTGTACAGAGGAGGGTGGATGTGTTGGAGATGAAATGTTTGAGGACAATATGTGGTGTGAGGTGGTTTGATTGAGTAAGAAATGAAAGGGTAAAAGAGATGTGTGGAAGTAAAAAGAGTGTGGTTGAGAGAGCAGAAGAGGGTGTTTTGAAATGGTTTGGACATAAGGAGAGATTGAGCGAGGAATGATTGGCAAATAGGATTTATGTGTCAGAGGTGGAGGGAACAAGGAGAAGCGGGAGACCAAGTTGGAGATGGAAGGATGGAGTGAAAAATATTTTGAGCAATCGGGGCCTGAACATACAGGAGGGTGAAGTGTGTGCAAGGAATAGAGTGAATTAGAACGATGTGGTATACCACAGTTGATGTGCTGTCAGTGGACTGAAATAGGGCATGTGAAGCGTCTGGGGTAAACCATTGAAAAGTCTGTGGGGCCTGGATGCGGATAGGGAGTTGTGGTTTCGGTGCATTACACGTAACATTTAGAGACTGAGTGTGAATGAATGTGGCCTTTTTTGTCCGTTTTCCTGGCACTACCTCACTGAAGGGGGGGGGGGGGTAGCGAGGGTGTTTCCTGTGGGGTGAGGTAGCGTCAGGAATTGGACAAAGGCAAGCATGTATGAATATGTACATGTGTATATATGCATATGTCTGTTTGTTTATGTATATTTGTATAGGTTAATATGTATATGTATGTACATGTACATGTTTGGGTGTTTATGTATATACATGAGTATTTGAGTGGATGGGCCATTCTTCATCTGTTTCCTGATGCTACCTTGCTGATGCGGGAAATGGTGAATTGGACAAAGGCAAGCATGTATGAATATGTACATGTGTATATATGCATATGTCTGTTTGTTTATGTATATTTGTATAGGTTAATATGTATATGTATGCACATGTACATGTTTGGGTGTTTATGTATGTACATGCGTATTTGAGTGGATGGGCCATTCTTCATCTGTTTCCTGATGCTACCTTGCTGATGCGGGAAATGGTGATTAAGTATAATATAAAATAAATAATACACACTTGTACGTGATTGCCATTTCCCGCATTAGATGAGAAATGCAGTACATATTAGATTCCTTGAAGAGTGATTAAGAAAACTTAGAATCATTCAGGTAACAAGAAACAGTAGCTGAAAAAGAAATGGTTAACTTTTGACTAGATGACCAATATCAGCTCTGTCTCGATTTATAGTATAGCTCTGTGGAAGGTATTAAGAATATATGGTGTGGGAGGCAAGTTGTTAGAAGCAGTGAAAAGTTTTTATCAAGGATGTAAGGCATGTGTATGTGTAGGAAGAGAGGAAAGTGATTGGTTCTCAGTGAATGTTGGTTTGCGGAAGGGGTGCGTGGTGTCTTCATGGTTGTTTAATTTGTTTATGGATGGGGTTGTTAGGGAGGTGAATGCAAGAGTTTTGGAAAGAGGGGCAAGCATGCAGTCTATTGTGGATGAGAGAGCTTGGGAAGTGAGTCAGTTGTTGTTCGCTGATGAGACAGCGCTGGTGGCTGATTCGTGTGAGAAACTGCAGAAGCTGTTGACTGAGTTTGGTAAAGTGTGTGAAAGAAGAAAGCAGAGAGTAAATGTGAATAAGAGCAAGGTTATTAGGTACAGAAGGGTTGAGGGACAAGTCAATTGGGAGGTAAGTTTGAATGGAGAAACACTTGAGGAAGTGAAGTGTTTTAGATATCTGGGAGTGGATTTGGTAGCGGATGGAACCATGGAAGCGGAAGTGAATCATAGGGTGGGGGTAGGGGGCAAAAGTTCTGGGAGCGTTGAAGAATGTGTGGAAGTCGAGAATGTTATCTTGGAAAGCAAAAATGGGTATGTTTGAAGGAATAGTAGTTCCAACAATATTATATGGTTGCGAGGCTTGGGTTATAGATAGAGTAGTGTGAAGGAGGGTGGATATGCTGGAAATGAGATGTTTGAGGACAGTATGTGGTGTGAGGTGGTTTGATCGAGTAAGTAATGAAAGGGTAAGAGAGAGGTGTGGTAATAAAAAGAGTGTGGTTGAGAGAGCAGAAGAGGGTGTTTTGAAATGGTTTGGTCACATGGAGAGAAAGAGTGAGGAAAGATTGACAAAGAGGATAAGTGTGTTAGAGGTGGAGGGAACGAGGAGAAATGGGAGACCAAATTGGAGGTGGAAAGATGGAGTGAAAAAGATTTTGAGTGATCGGGGCCTGAACATGCAGGAGGGTGAAAGGCATGCAAGGAATAGAGTGAATTGGAACGATGTGGTATACCGGGGTCAATGTGCTGTCAATGGATTGAACCAGGGCATGTAAAGCGTCTGGGGTAAACCATGGAAAGTTCTGTGGGGCCTGGATGTGGAAAGGGAGCTGTGGTTTCGGTGCATTATATATGACAGCTAGAGACTGTGTGTTAACAAATGTGGCATTTATTGTCTTTTTCCTAGTGCTACCTCGCGCACATGCGGGGGAAGGGGGTTGTTATTTCATGTGTGGCGGGGTGGCGACGGGAATGAATAAGGGCAGACAGTATGAATTATGTACATGTGTATATATGTATATGTCTGTGTGTGTATATATATGTATACGTGAAGATGTATAGGTATATATATGTACGTGTGTGGACGTGTATTATATACATGTGTAGGTGGGTGGGTTGGGCCATTCTTTCGTCTGTTTCCTTGCACTACCTCGCTAACGCGAGAGACAGCGACAAAGTATGATAAATGAATAAAATGTTATATAAATGTACATGTATATACATATACATAAGTATACATAAGTATACATGTATATACATATACATAATTATACTTATGTAAGTAGGAGAGATGGCCAGAGAGCGTTATTGGATTACATGTTAATTGACAGGCGTGCGAAAGAGAGACTTTTGGATGTTAATGTGCTGAGAGGTGCAACTGGAGGGATGTCTGATCATTATCTTGTGGAGGCTAAGGTGAAGATTTGTATGGGTTTTCAGAAAAGAAGAGTGAATGTTGGGGTGAAGAGGGTGGTGAGAGTAAGTGAGCTTGGGAAGGAGACCTGTGTGAGGAAGTACCAGGAGAGACTGAGTACAGAATGGAAAAAGGTGAGAACAATGGAAGTAAGGGGAGTGGGGGAGGAATGGGATGTATTTAGGGAATCAGTGATGGATTGCGCAAAAGATGCTTGTGGCATGAGAAGAGTGGGAGGTGGGTTGATTAGAAAGGGTAGTGAGTGGTGGGATGAAGAAGTAAGAGTATTAGTGAAAGAGAAGAGAGAGGCATTTGGACGATTTTTGCAGGGAAAAAATGCAATTGAGTGGGAGATGTATAAAAGAAAGAGACAGGAAGTCAAGAGAAAGGTGCAAGAGGTGAAAAAAAGGGCAAATGAGAGTTGGGGTGAGAGAGTATCATTAAATTTTAGGGAGAATAAAAAGATGTTCTGGAAGGAGGTAAATAAAGTGCGTAAGACAAGGGAGCAAATGGGAACTTCAGTGAAGGGCGCAAATGGGAGGTGATAACAAGTAGTGGTGATGTGAGAAGATGGAGTGAGTATTTTGAAGGTTTGTTGAATGTGTTTGATGATAGAGTGGCAGATATAGGGTGTTTTGGTCGAGGTGGTGTGCAAAGTGAGAGGGTTAGGGAAAATGATTTGGTAAACAGAGAAGAGGTAGTGAAAGCTTTGCGGAAGATGAAAGCTGGCAAGGCAGCAGGTTTGGATGGTATTGCAGTGGAATTTATTAAAAAAGGGGGTGACTGTATTGTTGACTGGTTGGTAAGGTTATTTAATGTATGTATGACTCATGGTGAGGTGCCTGAGGATTGGCGGAATGCGTGCATAGTGCCATTGTACAAAGGCAAAGGGGATAAGAGTGAGTGCTCAAATTACAGAGGTATAAGTTTGTTGAGTATTCCTGGTAAATTATATGGGAGGGTATTGATTGAGAGGGTGAAGGCATGTACAGAGCATCAGATTGGGGAAGAGCAGTGTGGTTTCAGAAGTGGTAGAGGATGTGTGGATCAGGTGTTTGCTTTGAAGAATGTATGTGAGAAATACTTAGAAAAGCAAATGGATTTGTATGTAGCATTTATGGATCTGGAGAAGGCATATGATAGAGTTGATAGAGATGCTCTGTGGAAGGTATTAAGAATATATGGTAAGGGAGGAAAGTTGTTAGAAGCAGTGAAAAGTTTTTATCGAGGATGTAAGGCATGTGTACGTGTAGGAAGAGAGGAAAGTGATTGGTTCTCAGTGAATGTAGGTTTGCGGCAGGGGTGTGTGATGTCTCCATGGTTGTTTGATTTGTTTATGGATGGGGTTGTTAGGGAGGTAAATGCAAGAGTTTTGGAAAGAGGGGCAAGTATGAAGTCTGTTGGGGATGAGAGAGCTTGGGAAGTGAGTCAGTTGTTGTTCGCTGATGATACAGCGCTGGTGGCTGATTCATGTGAGAAACTGCAGAAGCTGGTGACTGAGTTTGGTAAAGTGTGTGGAAGAAGAAAGTTAAGAATAAATGTGAATAAGAGCAAGGTTATTAGGTACAGTAGGGTTGAGGGTCAAGTCAATTGGGAGGTGAGTTTGAATGGAGAAAAACTGGAGGAAGTGAAGTGTTTTAGATATCTGGGAGTGGATCTGGCAGCGGATGGAACCTTGGAAGCGGAAGTGGATCATTGGGTGGGGGAGGGGGCGAAAATTCTGGGGGGCCTTGAAGAATGTGTGGAAGTCGAGAACATTATCTCGGAAAGCAAAAATGGGTATGTTTGAAGGAATAGTGGTTCCAACAATGTTGTATGGTTGCGAGGCGTGGGCTATGGATAGAGTTGTGCGCAGGAGGATGGATGTGCTGGAAATGAGATGTTTGAGGACAATGTGTGGTGTGAGGTGGTTTGATCGAGTGAGTAACGTAAGGGTAAGAGAGATGTGTGGAAATAAAAAGAGCGTGGTTGAGAGAGCAGAAGAGGGTGTTTTGAAGTGGTTTGGGCACATGGAGAGAATGAGTGAGGAAAGATTGACCAAGAGGATATATGTGTCGGAGGTGGAGGGAACGAGGAGTAGAGGGAGACCAAATTGGAGGTGGAAAGATGGAGTGAAAAAGATTTTGTGTGATCGGGGCCTGAACATGCAGGAGGGTGAAAGGAGGGCAAGGAATAGAGTGAATTGGAGCGATGTGGTATACCGGGGTTGACGTGCTGTCAGTGGATTGAATCAGGGCATGTGAAGCGTCTGGGGTAAACCATGGAAAGCTGTGTAGGTATGTATATTTGCGTGTGTGGACGTATGTATATACATGTGTATGGGGGGGGGTTGGGCCATTTCTTTCGTCTGTTTCCTTGCGCTACCTCGCAAACGCGGGAGACAGCGACAAAGTATAATAAAATAATAATAATATAAATGTCTATATAAATGTACATGTATATATATGTATATGTCTGTGTGTGTATATGTTGAAATGTACATATATGTATATGTACATATATGTGTATGTGGGTGAGTTGGGTGATTAAGTAGAATAAATAAAATATTATAGTTCTCAATTTTTTTTTGTAGACAGCCTAACAATTTTAGATTGAAATTCTTTTATTTCTCATGATAAGGTAATATTAAGCCAATCATTTTGATTGTGTTATCAGTTTGAAATGATGAAATGAATTTTTATATCTGTTCAGTTATACTTATTTGCAGATATGTTGAAATGTACATATATGTATATGTACATATATGTGTATGTGGGTGAGTTGGGTGATTAAGTAGAATAAATAAAATATTATAGTTCTCAATTTTTTTTTTGTAGACAGCCTAACAATTTTAGATTGAAATTCTTTTATTTCTCATGATAAGGTAATATTAAGCCAATCATTTTGATTGTGTTATCAGTTTGAAATGATGAAATGAATATTTATATCTGTTCAGTTATACTTATTTGCATATATGTACCTTTACAGGAAGCTTCACAGTTAACTACTGCAGCCAAATTTTCTGAGGCAGTTGACAAATTGCATGGGATTCTTCTTTCAGTACCACTTATTGTTGTAGACACAAAGCAGGAGGTGAGATTCTTCTTTTTGCTCTACTCTGCATTTAGATGAAAGATATATTGTACATATGTATTCTTTGAAAATTATTAATAGTAAGTACTAAGTTAAAGAGCCTCATAACAATGATTTGGGCATCACGGTGATGGAGAGGGGTCATTTGCTGGTCTTTGTGTCTGTTGTCTAATGAGGGCTTCAGGACATTGTAAAAATCTTATGGGCTAATCTGAGCTCCAAAGATATCAGTTGTTAGCTGATCTAGGTTCTTGGATGATGTGAGGATTTATTGCTGATTATGGTTCCAAGATCATGTGAGTTGCTGCTGGATGTTGCAGGATGTTAGTATCTAAATTCTGTGAGTGACTGATCCACCACAGAATGAAGCAAATTACCTAAATCACCTACAAAGCATGGCTTCAACCCAACCACTCACTCTACATGTCAGAGATGGTTTCCACCAATGACATAACCCTTGTCCTGCACAGTGATTAGTGGCAAAGTATTGGACATTGCCCTTGACACATTCTAACACAAATGGTCCTTGACACCACCCTTGCCTTTTAGTGACAAAATGTGGTTGGCCAGTCTCTGCCAGCCAACATGCCAGAGTCGCTGACAATGGTTTCACCTCCAAAACCCTTACTCCACAATTGAGTTCTCCAAGGAAGTTCTTTCTCTCCAGCCCTCTTCAATCTCTTCCTACATAACCTCCCATTACATTTAGCGGATCACATGAAGGTTCTGTTATATGCAGACAAGCTCACACCACATCCTGACGCCACCTGTAGCACCCTCCAGTCACTGTGAATCGACAATCACTCCCATTTAATGAAACATCAACTGTTTTAGGCATTACATCATATGACATTAACTCTCCACACCAAAAACCCTAACATAAAAGAAACAAACTAAGTATCCTTTGAACACTAACTAGCACGAGATTTGGACAAGAAAAAAAATCCCTTTTTATTCTCTACAAGCAGATCATCCACTCTGTTTTAAACTATGCATCACCTGGCTGATTTTTCAGCCTCTCAAAAGGCAGTATAACAAAGCTGTAAATCACAGAAAATAGAGTACTGGGAAAAGTCACTGGCAGATTAGCAACCACACATACTCAACCACTCACATAATGAAACAAAGATCCTCCCAGTGTAATCCCACCTCAACATGCTCAGCACTCAAATTTTAGCAGGAGCATGAGACTCTCCCACCCGACTTTCCATTACAAACCACCAACCCCTAAGCAGAAATAAAAAGCTTTGGCTTCACTTTTTAGCAACTTCTCACAGATTCCCCATCCCCAGCAAGTGTAACACATACAGAATACATTCACTTTGAAATGACGTAACAGACACTAAACAATTGCCTTTCCAACTCTGAACTCCATCCTAGTAGATACACATCCATCTGAAAGCTTACTCCCTAGATGAATTTGTCTCACTTTCTCATCTGTACCCTGGACACAACCCATCTCAGTAACATTGCACACTCTCTTTTATATCACTCCAAGACTCTTCACATTTTATATCACTCCAAGACTCTTCACATTTTATATCACTCCAAGACTCTTCATATTTTATATCACTCCAAGACTCTTCACATTTTATATCACTCCAAGACTCTTCATATTTTATATCACTCCAAGACTCTTCACATTTTATATCACTCCAAGACACTTCACATTTTATATCACTCCAAGACTCTTCATATTTTATATCACTCCAAGACTCTTCATATTTTATATCACTCCAAGACTCTTCATATTTTATATCACTCCAAGACTCTTCATATTTTATATCACTCCAAGACTTCATATTTTATATCACTCCAAGACTCTTCATATTTTATATCACTCCAAGACTCTTCATATTTTATATCACTCCAAGACTCTTCATATTTTATATCACTCCAAGACTCTTCATATCCTTGAAGCAGCTACCACAATGAGGGTATTGAGCTCTTACTACACTACTTAGTTGACCTGCACTCACTGCACATAAACGCATACACAACCTCACCACGCTGTGACCTGTGGTCTGACTAGTGAATGTGGCCAGCTGCCTGAGTGCTACAAGAGTCTCATGATGACAGCAGAAGGGATTGCTAGGACAGGAAGTAAGCCTCCCTGGGGATAGAGAAGGAAGAATACTTCCCATGTATTCCCTGCTTGTCATATAAGACAACTAAGAGGGGCAGGAGCAGCTGGCTGGAAACCCTCACCTTCTTGTATTTTAGTTTGTAAAAGTTAGAACTGAAGACAGAGCCAAAATGAGGAGTGCTTATCATCCTTGAAGGCTTAGGCTGTGGTATCTGAGTGTTTTTTAATGTAACCAAGATGACAAAAGGAAGAGACATGATATGTATGAGGAAAAGAACCTGGATTTTAAGCTCTTAAGCAAAACAAAGCTCATTGATGAGAGTGAAGAATAGGTTTGTCTTAGGGATAGTGTGAGGGTGAGAGCTGAGGAAGAGTTAGCACTTCTGAAGGAAGAGTTGTAGGAATGTGTGAGTGTAAGAAAGGGAGCCCAACACTGATATAGGTAAAATTGAAAGTGGTTTCTGAAAGTTAGGTGACTATTAATGCTTATGCACATAGCCACAAGAAGAATGGTGAAGAGAGATGAATGTTTTGGGAGGAGCTGATTGAGGGCGTCAGCAGTTTTGATGCGAGAGAAAGGGTATTTAGTGATGTGCAGCTTGAATTTGAAGGTAGGTTGTATGGCTTTTAGGGGGTGGGATTTTCAATGAAGTGAATGAAAAGGAACAATGGAGTTGTGTGCTGAAAAAGATTTGTGACTGGGAATACCTGGTTTGAAAAGGGACATATAAGTATGTGTGGAGTAGGAAAGGTGTTAAGTAGGCATTGTTAGATTAGGCAAGTCATACATAAGTATGTGTGGAGTAGGAAAGTTGTTAAGTAGGCATTGTTGGATTTCTCAGGGTAAGGTGCAGGTGTACTGGGGCTGGGTTATGTGGGAGGTGAATCATTTCCTGTTTGTAGATGATATAACCCTAGTGGTACACATTGGAGAAAATGCCCAGATGTTGGTGAAAGAATTTGGGAGAGTATGTGAAAAAAGAAATTTAAAACCGAGTGTGAAGAAAATTGTGTTAATGAGATGCAGCAAGGAGATAAGACAGGGTGGTTTGAGAGTACATTTAAGTAGGGAAGAATTGTTAAAAGTGGAAAGTTATAGGTACCTGAGATTGGGCTTTTCAGTGATTGGAACCATGGGAACTGAAATGATTTATAAGGTTGCAGTTGAGGATGTTTGGAAGGCTAGTTCAGTGTCTGTGGGGTAAGTTGGGTATGGTTGAAGGTATTACATTACATAGACTCACTGATGTATGCAAAGTGAGGCTTGGGCACTGAATACACAATAATGGATAGGGTGGTTGTGTTGGAACTGAAATGCCTGAGGACAAACAATGTGTGGTGTGAGGTGGGTTGCTGATTATAAGAATGACTGTAAGAGAGATGAAGTAGTAAATGTAGGCTATTTATTTTTTGAGACATTTAACCAGATTCAGACACAAGGATAATATAAGTGAAGAAAAATTAATTAATAGGGTTTGTGGGTCAGAAGTAGAGGGATGGGTAGGTGGACACCAAGGAGATGAATTGAAGAAGCTTTTGATTATCAGGATCTAAACATTCTTTAACATGAGTGGCATGCATGGGATAGATTGAATTGAATTGATGTGGTATACTGGAGGCAACATATTGTTATTGGGTTGATGTAGGGCGTACGAAGTTGTCTGGTAAACCATGGGCAAGCCTGTGGGGCTTTGATGTTTTACAATGGGGTGAAATACTGTCACTGGGGTGAACCAGGGCATATGAAGTTATCTGAGTAAACCATGGAGTAGCCCATATAGTTTAACTGTGGATGGTTGGGTTCAGTTGTACAAGAGAGCAAGAAAATTGATATTTGCAAATGAGGCTGCTGTTCATTTGTTCCAGATACTACTTTACTCAGGCTAGAGAAACACTTATGTAAAAAGAACAAAAAAATAAAACTAAGAACCTTTATAGAAAGAGAATTTTCTTACATGATGATCATGCACATGAAAATGCATGGAGAGAGGGAATTTCATTCTACCAGTGTTCTTATTACTGTTATTGAAGTATTCATTGCCTAGAAAATGGTGCATCTGATGTTAAGCAGCAGCAGCAATGTTTAGTCATTCATATGTAGTATTACATATGCATATGTGCAGTATATATATCAGACCCTGCATTGATAATTGATTAGGATTTTTTTCCAAGATAAATGTACTGAGTAGAAAATTTAGTGATTTAAAGTTTGCATATTGCCTGCTTCATACAGGCAGATAGAAAGGGGAATCTTTCATCAATTAGAATTGGCTAGATGAGACAATTCATTTTTACTCGGATAGCAGAAAACTATCCAAGTATAGTAAAAAACTTTTATATGCGTTGAATGTCTCAGTAGATTTAAGTGGGTATATTAACATCATTTACTCATCTTTTATTTGATGGAGTGTTTTACTGGACTCCTTTTTCAGGTTAGTGAAGCTCAGAACTTATTGCGTGTTTGCAAAGAATATGTGGTTGGCATCAGCATGGAATTGTATCGTAAGGGTCTTGGCAAGGCATCTCCAGAAGACCAGAAACGCTCTCTTGAGTTGGCAGCTTATTTCACCCATTGTGAACTACAGCCTGGCCACCAGATTCTGACTTTGCGAACTGCTGTCAACTTAGCATTTAAGATGAAGAACTATAAGATGGCCATGAGCTTCGGTCGTCGTCTCTTGAACCTGGGGCCACGTCCAGAGGTTGCTCAAAATATTAGGAAGGTAGTACAGGTGAGTAAAAATCATTTTGGCAAGTTTATTGTGTACTAACTGTGTTGTACTCAGGTGGTCTTTCCTTTTGCTTATGGTTACCCTGTTATTTGGTTCATGCTCTCTTTTTTGGTGGCTGCTCATTGTATTAATGTTCATCTTCTGTGGCTCATAATGTTTATTATTTTTTGTAGCTTATTGGATGGTAATTTCGTTGGTGGGGGCTTACAGTTTTGGCAGGTACTCCTTAAACAGATAGCTGCTTCATGTGTTAGCATTTGCCTTTTTTTTTTTTTTTTAGACAGATGCTTCTTTTGTTGAAAGATTCTTGCTTTGTTTATAGAGGTTCTTTATGCTTAAGTATTCACCTTTATTATTGGTTGCTCTTTGAGCTGGTAGTTACCTTTTCTGTTGGGGTGTTTACTCATTATGCTGAAGTTTTCCATGTGTTAATGTGTGTTTCATGTGCATGCAATTGCCAGGTGTACTTATGGATGGTCTTCTCTGTTGGACATTGTTCCATGTGTTAATCCTTTCGCTTCACAATTAATTTTTCAAGGGTGCCCTGAAAAGTTTCAGTTTTCCACCAAAAAATGAAATTATTACGTTGACATTTTATGTTATTTTTCCAAATCAAGAATAGGTATATTTTCTAGATCTTTCACTAAAACTCCTTGAAATCCATAATTAGAAAATTAATTACATGATTAAATGTGACATTTTTTTTCCATAAATCTTATATAATTCAATCATCTAAGTCATTAATAGCTAAAAATTATTTTTTTTTTTTTTCTTTGTCGCTGTCTCCCGCGTATGCGAGGTAGCACAAGGAAACAGACGAAAGAAATGGCCCAACCCACCCCCATACACATGTATATACATACGTCCACACACGCAAATATACATACCTACAGCTTTCCATGGTTTACCCCAGTCGCTTCACATGCCTTGATTCACTCCACTGACAGCACGTCAACCCCGGTATACCACATCGCTCCAATTCACTCTATTCCTTGCCCTCCTTTCACCCTCCTGCATGTTCAGGCCCCGATCACACAAAATCTTTTTCACTCCATCTTTCCACCTCCAATTTGGTCTCCCTCTTCTCCTCGTTCCCTCCACCTCCGACACATATATTCTCTTGGTCAATCTTTCCTCACTCATTCTCTCCATGTGCCCGAACCATTTCAAAACACCCTCTTCTGCTCTCTCAACCACGCTCTTTTTATTTCCACACATCTCTCTTACCCTTACGTTACTTACTCGATCAAACCACCTCACACCACACATTGTCCTCAAACATCTCATTTCCAGCACATCCATCCTCCTGCGCACAACTCTATCCATAGCCCACGCCTCGCAACCATACAACATTGTTGGAACCACTATTCCTTCAAACATACCCATTTTTGCTTTCCGAGATAATGTTCTCGACTTCCACACATCTTCAAGGCTCCCAGAATTTTTGCCCCCTCCCCCACCCTATGATCCACTTCCCCTTCCATGGTTCCATCCGCTGCCAGATCCACTCCCAGATATCTAAAACACTTCACTTCCTCCAGTTTTTCTCCATTCAGACTCACCTCCCAATTTACTTGACCCTCAACCCTACTGTACCTAATAACCTTGCTCTTATTCACATTTACTCTTAACTGTCTTCTTTCACACACTTTACCAAACTCAGTCACCAGCTTCTGCAGTTTCTCACATGAATCAGCCACCAGCGCTGTATCATCAGCGAACAACAACTGACTCACTTCCCAAGCTCTCTCATCCCCAACAGACTTCATACTTGCCCCTCTTTCCAAAACTCTTGCATTCACCTCCCTAACAACCCCATCCATAAACAAATTAAACAACCGTGGAGACATCACACACCCCTGCCGCAAACCTACATTCACTGAGAACCAGTCACTTTCCTCTCTTCCTACACGTACACATGCCTTACATCCTCGATAAAAACTTTTCACTGCTTCTAACAACTTGCCTCCCATACCATATATTCTTAATACCTTCCACAGAGCATCTCTCTCAACTCCATCATATGCCTTCTCCAGATCCATAAATGCTACATACAAATCCATTTGCTTTTCTAAGTATTTCTCACATACATTCTTCAAAGCAAACACCTGATCCACACATCCTCTACCACTTCTGAAACCACACTGCTCTTCCCCAATCTGATGCTCTGTACATGCCTTCACCCTCTCAATCAATATCCTCCCATATAATTTACCAGGAATACTCAACAAACTTATACCCCTGTAATTTGAGCACTCTCTTTTATCCCCTTTGCCTTTGTACAATGGCACTATGCACACATTCCGCCAATCCTCAGGCACCTCACCATGAGTCATACATACATTAAATAACCTTACCAACCAGTCAACAATACAGTCACCCCCTTTTTTAATAAATTCCACTGCAATACCATCCAACCCTGCTGCCTTGCCGGCTTTCATCTTCTGCAAAGCTTTTACTACGTCTTCTCTGTTTACCAAATCATTTTCCCTAACCCTCTCACTTTGCACACCACCTCGACCAAAACACCCTATATCTGCCACTCTATCATCAAACACGTTCAACAAACCTTCAAAATACTCACTCCATCTCCTTCTCACATCACCACTACTTGTTATCACCTCCCCATTTGTGCCCTTCACTGAAGTTCCCATTTGCTCCCTTGTCTTACGCACTTTATTTACCTCCTTCCAGAATATCTTTTTTTTTTTTTTTTCATACTATTCGCTATTTCCCGCAATAGCGAGGTAGCGTTAAGAACAGAGGACTGGGCCTTTGAGGGAATATCCTCACCTGGACCTCTCCTCTGTTCCTTCTTTTGGAAAAAAAAAAAAACGAGAGGGGAGGATTTCCAGCCCCCCGCTCCCTTCCCTTTTAGTCGCCTTCTACGACACGCAGGGAATACGTGGGAAGTATTCTTTCTCCCCTATCCCCAGGGAATATCTTTTTATTCTCCCTAAAATTGGGGTGCCTAAATGTGTGTGGATGTAACCAAGATGTGAAAAAAGGAGAGATAGGTAGTATGTTTGAGGAAAGGAACCTGGATGTTTTGGCTCTGAGTGAAACGAAGCTCAAGGGTAAAGGGGAAGAGTAGTTTGGGAATGTCTTGGGAGTAAAGTCAGGGGTTAGTGAGAAGACAAGAGCAAGGGAAGGAGTAGCAATACTCCTGAAACAGGAGTTGTGGGAGTATGTGATAGAATATAAGAAAGTAAATTGTCGATTAATATGGGTAAAACTGAAAGTGGATGGAGAGAGATGGGTGATTATTGGTGCATATTCACCTGGGCATGAGAAGAAAGATCATGAGAGGCAAGTGTTTTGGGAGCAGCTGAATGAGTGTGTTAGTGGTTTTGATGCACGAGACCGGGTTATAGTGTTGGGAGATTTGAATGCAAAGGTGAGTAATGTGGCAGTTGAGGGAATAATTGGTATACATGGGGTGTTCAGTGTTGTAAATGGAAATGGTGAAGAGCTTGTAGATTTATGTGCTGAAAAAGGACTGATGATTGGGAATACCTGGTTTAAAAAGCGAGATATACATAAGTATACTTATGTAAGTAGGAGAGATGGCCAGAGAGCGTTATTGGATTACGTGTTAATTGACAGGCGCGTGAAAGAGAGACTTTTGGATGTTAATGTGCTGAGAGGTGCAACTGGAGGGATGTCTGATCATTATCTTGTGGAGGCTAAGGTGAAGATTTGTATGGGTTTTCAGAAAAGAAGACTGAATGTTGGGGTGAAGAGGGTGGTGAGAGTAAGTGAGCTTGGGAAGGAGACTTGTGTGAGGAAGTACCAGGAGAGACTGAGTACAGAATGGAAAAAGGTAAGAACAATGGAAGTAAGGGGAGTGGGGGAGGAATGGGATGTATTTAGGGAATCAGTGATGGATAGCGCAAAAGATGCTTGTGGCATGAGAAGAGTGGGAGGTGGGTTGATTAGAAAGGGTAGTGAGTGGTGGGATGAAGAAGTAAGAGTATTAGTGAAAGAGAAGAGAGAGGCATTTGGACAATTTTTGCAGGGAAAAAATGAAATTGAGTGGGAGATGTATAAAAGAAAGAGACAGGAGGTCAAGAGAAAGGTGCAAGAGGTGAAAATTATTATTTATTATAAAGAAATAAATTTGAATAACAAATTGAATCATTTGATAATAGTAATAACATCTATGTAGGAGGTTATGAGTTATGGAGACTTTTGCAGTGGCCAACCCCATGAGGGAGTTCCTGGCAGGAACGAGCATCACCAATGTAGATAGGTAGATAGATAGATAGAATGGTCTTAGAAAAGTGAAAAATATAGGATGAAAGATGAATTTGTTATTTTGCCATGGTTTTGACTTTTTAACATTAGTTAGAAGTAAATTATTATACTAACAGTGCAAAGTTGGGTATGTTGAAATGGTTTGGACGTATGGAAAGAATGAGTGAGGAAAGATTGACAAAGAGGATATATGTGTCAGAGGTGGAGGGAATGAGGAGAAGTGGGAGACGAAATTGGAGATGGATGATTTTGAGCGATCGGGGCCTGAAAATACAGGAGGGTGAAAGGCGTGCAAGGAATAGAGTGAATTGGAACAATGTGGTATACCGGGGTCAATGTGCTGTCAGTGGATTGAACCAGGGCATTTGAAGCGTCTGGGGTAAACTATGGAGAGTTTTGTAGGGCCTGGATGTGGAAAGGGAGCTGTGGTTTCGGTGCATTACACATGACAGCTAGAGTCTGAGTGTGGATGAATGTGGCCTTTGTTGTCCTTTCATAGTGCTACCTCACGGGGGGAGGGGGGTGTCATTTCGTGTGTGGCAGCGGGAATTGATGAAGGCAGTATGTATGAATATGTGCATGTGAATATATGTATATGTCTATGTGCAATGAAATGTTGGGTCATTTTTCATCTCTTTCCTTGCGCTACCTCGCTAACCAGGGAGACAGTGAAAAGTATAATGTGCCATCCTTAATCTGTTTTGTGGCACTACCTCACAGATGCGGGAAACGGCAGTCAAGTATGATAAATTATGGAATATATATTTTTTTAGATACTTGCCACTTCCTGTGTTAGCAGGGTAATGTCAAGAACAGATGGCTGAGCTTGAGGGGAAATCCTTACTTGGCTCCTTGCTTTTTTCCTTTTCTTGGAAAGTGATATAGGAAAGGAGGATTTCCAGTCACCTGCTGCTGCCCCTCTTAGTCACCTATGACTTGGAGGAAATACTGGTGTTACCTAGGATGTTTTTCCAGATGCATCATGGCTTTTTGATACAATTAGTTTTGTTTTGGATCATTTTCCCTTGTTTTATATTCATGTATCAAGCAAGATTTTCAAGAAATTTTATGCATTTTCTCGAGAATCTAAGTTAAAATTTTTTAATTCAAGAAATTTTGTTTTATTTTATTTTATTTTATTTGGGAAGTGAGTCAGTTGTTGTTCGCTGATGATACAGCGCTGGTGGCTGATTCATGTGAGAAACTGCAGAAGCTGGTGACTGAGTTTGGTAAAGTGTGTGAAAGAAGAAAGTTAAGAGTAAATGTGAATAAGAGCAAGGTTATTAAGTACAGTAGGGTTGAGGGTCAAGTCAATTGGGAGGTGAGTTTGAATGGAGAAAAACTGGAGGAAGTGAAGTGTTTTAGATATCTGGGAATGGATCTGGCAGCGGATGGAACCATGGAAGCGGAAGTGGATCATAGGGTGGGGGAGGGAGCGAAAATTCTGGGAGCCTTGAAGAATGTGTGGAAGTCGAGAACATTATCTCGGAAAGCAAAAATGGCTATGTTTGAAGGAATAGTGGTTCCAACAATGTTGTATGGTTGCGAGGCGTGGGCTATAGATAGAGTGGTGCGCAGGAGGATGGATGTGCTGGAAATGAGATGTTTGAGGACAATGTGTGGTGTGAGGTGGTTTGATCGAGTAAGTAACGTAAGGGTAAGAGAGATGTGTGGAAATAAAAAGAGCGTGGTTGAGAGAGCAGAAGAGGGTGTTTTGAAATGGTTTGGGCACATGGAGAGAATGAGTGAGGAAAGATTGACCAAGAGGATATATGTGTCGGAGGTGGAGGGAATGAGGAGAAGAGGGAGACCAAATTGGAGGTGGAAAGATGGAGTGAAGAAGATTTTGTGTGATCGGGGCCTGAACATGCAGGAGGGTGAAAGGAGGGCAAGGAATAGAGTGAATTGGAGCGATGTGGTATACCGGGGTTGACGTGCTGTCAGTGGATTGAATCAGGGCATGTGAAGCGTCTGGGGTAAACCATGGAAAGCTGTGTAGGTATGTATATTTGCGTGTGTGGACGTATGTATATACATGTGTATGGGGGTGGGTTGGGCCATTTCTTTCGTCTGTTTCCTTGCGCTACCTCGCAAACGCGGGAGACAGCGACAAAGCAAAAAAAAAGAAAAAAAAAATTTTATTTCCAGGTAGGTGCTTAAATTTTGTAGATATTTCAGTTAGAATTTTTTTTAGTAAAGATCAGAGCATGGGTTTCATCTTTTCATGGAGATTTGGCAACTTTTAGGGAAATATCTTGAAACCTGTTGACGCATTGAAAGGGTTTGTAGTTATTAAAGGAAATATATTCATGGTGGGTTTTGGAAACTTGACATTAATGAAATTAATAATGTAGCTCTAAGACACTCTGCTATGTTTTTGGTTCATCTTCTGAAAAGTTTCTTTTCATTTTTCAGGCCTGTGAGAAAAATCCTGTCGATGAAATGATAGTTCAATATGATGAGCACAATCCTTTTACTGTGTGTGCCAGCTCATATGTGCCAATATACCGAGGAAAGCCAGAGGTGCAGTGTCCTTTGTGTGGGGCATCATACCTGCCAGAATTCCGGGGTATCACCTGTAAAATCTGTACTGTGTCAGAAGTAGGCAAGGACTGCATTGGTTTGCGTGTATCATTGCAGCAGTTTAGGTAGATATATGGCATTAAGTGTATTGTAGTATTTATTGTAAAACGTGTAAAATAAGATTTTTTACGTTATTTCCCAGCTTAACCTAGGAGTAAATTGTCATTACATATTGTTTATGCAGAGAACCCAGTGGTGAAGGTAGAGCCAGGGAGCCTTCAATTGTACTCCCTAATGAAACCTTTATATTATCTCCATATGTTTGTCCTAATGGTGAATCTAAATGATGTTATGAATTATTTACTTAAGTTTTAGTGAATATGTATTTTTTACCTTTGTACAAATTTATTTCGAAGAATTTATATCCTACATTATTTTTGTAAATCATTATTTGAATGTTGACAGTCTTTGGATGTATGCTCTATAGGCAGTAATGTGGAGAAGAAATTCATTAGGAAATATCCTGTTACTGACAGCTGTCAAATTTCTTATTTAGTAAGTGATCATACAGATTAATTTTTGTTTATCAAGAAAATGACATACTAGTATTGGCAAATGTAGTTATGTGTCATATACATTATTGTTGTTGATTTTAAGATTTTTTCCTTCAGAGATGAAATTTATTAAAATTTAAGAATACTTAGTGTATATGTATATCCTCTATTTCTTCACTTGTAGTGACTAACATTACATGGTAAAAACATGCCTCAATCATGACCATCTCAGGTGATAGGAATATATGTTATGAAAAAGATGAAGAAATTAATCAGATTTCCTCATGCAATTATAGTCCAAACCTGTAAAGATAGAAACTGTATGGGAAGAAGAAGGAGAGTTGAAAGAAGGAAGAGACTTCCACAGATTCATTGCTGAAGTCAAGGAAGAGTGTTAAAAAGGTCAATCATGTTTCTTGTCTCCAAAATCATTTTTAATGGAGGTAGCAGCCAGAAATATGTGAAGTCCAAGTTGTGGTGGCAGAGATGCATGCAGGCAGACAGCTAAGGAAAGCAGTGGCTAAAATAATGCCTGTAGATGAGAAAGAGGGCAGCTGCATTATGACAGATGGAGAATTAATGAAACAGAGGGCTTGTGATTCCACTTTCTTTTTCTTTCATAATTGCTTGCCATTTCCCTTATTAGCAAGGTAGCATCAGGAACAAACTAAAAAATGGCTTCACTCACGCACAACCACCCTACCTGTCATACACGATATGCCAAAACCACAACTCCCTATCCACGACTGGACCCCATAGATCTTTCCAAGGTTTCCCCGACTTCATATACCCTGGTATCTAAAATAACCTATTTCCTCTGGGTTTACCCCATTCAAACTCATACTCAAACTGATCTGTCTCTCTCTACCTTGCTAAACTTCATTACCTTACTTTTACTCGACTTCCTCCTTTGACACACAATCTCAAGCTTAGACACCAGCTTTTGTGCTCTCTTGCTCAAGTATAACACCAAAGACATGTCATCTGCAAACGGCAACTGACTCACACTCATCTTCCCCAACCCCCAGCTGACTATAAACCTACCATTCTCTTCAAAACCTTTGCAACCACATTCCTCACTACCCTATCCATAAATGGATTAAACAGCCATGGTGATGTAACACACCACTGATGGAGACCCACCTTCATCTGGAACCACTCATCCTTCTATGTTGTTACTTAGGTACATGCCTTAACTCTTGTGATGGAAACTCGCCAACTTTAGTTACTTTCCTCCCTTAGATTACATTCGGAGCACTTTCTAAAAAGAATTACTATCAACTCTATCATATGCTTTCTCCAGAACTCCAAATAGCACATACAATTCCTTTACTTTCTCAAGAGTATTTTTCACACACTCTTCAATGCAGACTCCTGCTCCACACATTCAGCACCACTCTTACAGCCACATTGTTTCATCCCAGTCTTATGGTCTGAGCATGACACCACCATCTTAATCACCACTCTCCTACATAACTAACCAAGTATACTCAACTGACTTTTTTTTTTTTTTTTTTTATATACTTTGTCGCTGTCTCCCGCGTCTGCGAGGTAGCGCAAGGAAACAGACGAAAGAAATGGCCCAACCCCCCCCCCCCATACACATGTATATACATACGTCCACACACGCAAATATACATACCTACACAGCTTTCCATGGTTTACCCCAGACGCTTCACATGCCTTGATTCAATCCACTGACAGCACGTCAACCCCAGTATACCACATCGCTCCAATTCACTCTATTCCTTGCCCTCCTTTCACCCTCCTGCATGTTCAGGCCCCAATCACACAAAATCTTTTTCACTCCATCTTTCCACCTCCAATTTGGTCTCCCTCTTCTCCTTGCTCCCTCCACCTCCGACACATATATCCTCTTGGTCAATCTTTCCTCACTCATCCTCTCCATGTGCCCAAACCACTTCAAAACACCCTCTTCTGCTCTCTCAACCACGCTCTTTTTATTTCCACACATCTCTCTTACCCTTACGTTACTCACTCGATCAAACCACCTCACACCACACATTGTCCTCAAACATCTCATTTCCAGCACATCCATCCTCCTGCGCACAACTCTATCCATAGCCCACGCCTCGCAACCATACAACATTGTTGGAACTACTATTCCTTCAAACATACCCATTTTTGCTTTCCGAGATAATGTTCTCGACTTCCACACATTCTTCAAGGCCCCCAGAATTTTTGCCCCCTCCCCCACCCTATGATCCACTTCCGCTTCCATGGTTCCATCCGCTGCCAGATCCACTCCCAGATATCTAAAACACTTCACTTCCTCCAGTTTTTCTCCATTCAAACTCACCTCCCAATTGACTTGACCCTCAACCCTACTGTACCTAATAACCTTGCTCTTATTCACATTTATTCTTAACTTTCTTCTTCCACACACTTTACCAAACTCAGTCACCAGCTTCTGCAGTTTCTCACATGAATCGGCCACCAGCGCTGTATCATCAGCGAACAACAACTGACTCACTTCCCAAGCTCTCTCATCCCCAACAGACTTCATACTTGCCCCTCTTTCCAAAACTCTTGCATTTACCTCCCTAACAACCCCATCCATAAACAAATTAAACAACCATGGAGACATCACACACCCCTGCCGCAAACCTACATTCACTGAGAACCAATCACTTTCCTCTCTTCCTACACGTACACTTGCCTTACATCCTCGATAAAAACTTTTCACTGCTTCTAACAACTTTCCTCCCACACCATATATTCTTAATACCTTCCACAGAGCATCTCTATCAACTCTATCATATGCCTTCTCCAGATCCATAAATGCTACATACAAATCCATTTGCTTTTCTAAGTATTTCTCACACACATTCTTCAAAGCAAACACCTGATCCACACATCCTCTACCACTTCTGAAACCACACTGCTCTTCCCCAATCTGATGCTCTGTACATGCCTTCACCCTCTCAATCAATACCCTCCCATATAATTTACCAGGAATACTCAACAAACTTATACCTCTGTAATTTGAGCACTCACTCTTATCCCCTTTGCCTTTGTACAATGGCACTATGCACGCATTCCGCCAATCCTCAGGCACCTCACCATGAGTCATACATACATTAAATAACCTTACCAACCAGTCAACAATACAGTCACCCCATTTTTTAATAAATTCCACTGCAATACCATCCAAACCTGCTGCCTTGCCGGCTTTCATCTTCCGCAAAGCTTTCACTACCTCTTCTCTGTTTACCAAATCATTTTCCCTAACCTTCTCACTTTGCACACCACCTCGACCAAAACACCCTATATCTACCACTCTATCATCAAACACATTCAACTGACTTGTACCAGTATATTTCAAACATTCTCTTCTTTTCCCCTTGCTTTTATATAATGGCACTATGTAGTATTCTGAAAATCCTGACTAACCAGGTAAGAACACTGTTACCCCCTTCTTAGAAACTCAAGTGCAATCCCATCCACTTCAAACACTTTGCCACACTTCATCTTATGGAAGACTTTCACCACTTCTACTTTCACCAAACCTTTTGCCATAACTCTTACTCAAAATACCTCTATATCCTAAACACCCTAAGTCTGCCATCCTATCCTCGAACACATTCATCAGTGCTTCAAAATAGGCTTTCCATCTCTTCTTCGCCTCTTTTTTGCATTTAACTATTTTCTCAACTGTTCTTGTTATTGATGCTCCCATTTGTTCTCTTTTTCATCGTACACTATTCACCTCTTTCCAGAATATTTCCTTATTTACCCTAACATTTGCCAATGCAGTCTCGCCCCATCTCTTACTTGCCCTCTTTTTCCACCCTTGCACCTTTCTATTGACCTCTTGTACATCCCTTAATCACTTGCATGTCTTCCCTTCAGATAATGCCTATTCACCTCTTTTCTTTTTCACTGGCAACTTGGCTTCCTCATCCCAACAATCGATACTCTTTCTTACTTGTCCACATCCCACCTCTCACTAGTTACTACACATTTAAGCACGTATTTCCTTGAATTCCTTACATTCCATATTTACTGTTACCATTTTTCACAGACTATTAAAGGTTGTAAAATCAGCAGTTGGGTACAATGGTAGAGATACAGGAGTAACAAGGGCAATGAATGGTGGACAGAAATCAGAAATGTTGTGAAAGACAAGAAATAAGCATATGGTATATTGCTCAACAGGAAAGTACTGGAGGAAGTTCTGCAAAGTAGGAGGGAAGAATACATGGTATGTAAGTGGAATGTTAAGGAGCTGATAGGGGAAAACAAAGAAAGTGTAGATGAAGATTTTGGAAGGAAGTTAAGTGGAAATTTTTGGAATACCAAGAAACTATACTGGAAGGAGGTGAAAAAGGAATGAGGTTGATGCAAGAGTGGAAATGTTGATATGAAAAGTAAGGAAGGGGAACTGCCAAATCGAAAGGAGGAAGTGAAAGGAAGATGGAAAGAGTATTTTGAAGAACTGATGAATGTGGGAGAATGAGAGGCAGCATGTAACAAGGGGAAGCAGCAGCTGTTACACAGATGGGTATGAAGGATGGAAGGAAGAGGATACAAGTGCAAGGGTCTATAGCAAATTGGAAGTTAAAAAGGGTATTAATGAGGATGAGGGTAAGAAAGACATATAGAATGAATGGGATTACGGCTGAAATACTGAAGTATTGAGGAGAAAGTCTGAGAGTGGATGCATCTTGCATGTAATTTAGCATGGAAACAGAAGTTGGTGCCAGAGGAATGGGTGAAAGCTATTATTGTTACTTTATTCAAAGGAAAAGGTGCAAAGGATGCATGTAGCAATTAAAGGGGAATAAGTCTGATAAGTATAACGAAAATTATATGCAAGAATATTAATTGACAGTTGATGGAGAGAGATGGGTGATTATTGGTGCATATGCACCTGGGCATGAGAAGAAAGATCATGAGAGGCAAGTGTTTTGGGAGCAGCTGAATGAGTGTGTTAGTGGTTTTGATGCACGAGACCGGGTTATAGTGTTGGGTGATTTGAATGCAAAGGTGAGTAATGTGGCAGTTGAGGGAATAATTGGTATACATGGGGTGTTCAGTGTTGTAAATGGAAATGGTGAAGAGCTTGTAGATTTATGTGCTGAAAAAGGACTGATGATTGGGAATACCTGGTTTAAAAAGCGAGATATACATAAGTATACTTATGTAAGTAGGAGAGATGGCCAGAGAGCGTTATTGGATTACGTGTTAATTGACAGGCGCGCGAGAGAGACTTTTGGATGTTAATGTGCTGAGAGGTGCAACTGGAGGGATGTCTGATCATTATCTTGTGGAGGCTAAGGTGAAGATTTGTATGGGTTTTCAGAAAAGAAGACTGAATGTTGGGGTGAAGAGGGTGGTGAGAGTAAGTGAGCTTGGGAAGGAGACTTGTGTGAGGAAGTACCAGGAGAGACTGAGTACAGAATGGAAAAAGGTGAGAACAATGGAAGTAAGGGGAGTGGGGGAGGAATGGGATGTATTTAGGGAATCAGTGATGGATTGCGCAAAAGATGCTTGTGGCATGAGAAGAGTGGGAGGTGGGTTGATTAGAAAGGGTAGTGAGTGGTGGGATGAAGAAGTAAGAGTATTAGTGAAAGAGAAGAGAGAGGCATTTGGACGATTTTTGCAGGGAAAAAATGAAATTGAGTGGGAGACGTATAAAAGAAAGAGACAGGAGGTCAAGAGAAAGGTGCAAGAGGTGAAAAAAAGGGCAAATGAGAGTTGGGGTGAGAGAGTATCATTAAATTTTAGGGAGAATAAAAAGATGTTCTGGAAGGAGGTAAATAAAGTGCGTAAGACAAGGGAGCAAATGGGAACTTCAGTGAAGGGCGCAAATGGGGAGGTGATAACAAGTAGTGGTGATGTGAGAAGGAGATGGAGTGAGTATTTTGAAGGTTTGTTGAATGTGTTTGATGATAGAGTGGCAGATATAGGGTGTTTTGGTCGAAGTGGTGTGCAAAGTGCGAGGGTTAGGGAAAATGATTTCGTAAACAGAGAAGAGGTAGTAAAAGCTTTGTGGAAGATGAAAGCCGGCAAGGCAGCAGGGTTGGATGGTATTGCAGTGGAATTTATTAAAAAAGGGGGTGACTGTATTATTGACTGGTTGGTAAGGTTATTTAATGTATGTATGACTCATGGTGAGGTGCCTGAGGATTGGCGGAATGCGTGCATAGTGCCATTGTACAAAGGCAAAGGGGATAAGAGTGAGTGCTCAAATTACAGAGGTATAAGTTTGTTGAGTATTCCTGGCAAATTGTATGAGAGAGTATTGATTGAGAGGGTGAAGGCATGTACAGAGCATCAGATTGGGGAAGAGCAGTGTGGTTTCAGAAGTGGTAGAGGATGTGTGGATCAGGTGTTTGCTTTGAAAAATGTATGTGAGAAATACTTAGAAAAGCAAATGGATTTGTATGTAGCATTTATGGATCTGGAGAAGGCATATGATAGAGTTGATAGAGATGCTCTGTGGAAGGTATTAAGAATATATGGTGTGGGAGGCAAGTTGTTAGAAGCAGTGAAAAGTTTTTATCGAGGATGTAAGGCATGTGTACGTGTAGGAAGAGAGGAAAGTGATTGGTTCTCAGTGAATGTAGGTTTGCGGCAGGGGTGTGTGATGTCTCCATGGTTGTTTAATTTGTTTATGGATGGGGTTGTTAGGGAGGTGAATGCAAGAGTTTTGGAAAGAGGGGCAAGGATGAAGTCTGTTGGGGATGAGAGAGCTTGGGAAGTGAGTCAGTTGTTGTTCGCTGATGATACAGCGCTGGTGGCTGATTCATGTGAGAAACTGCAGAAGCTGGTGACTGAGTTTGGTAAAGTGTGTGAAAGAAGAAAGTTAAGAGCAAATGTGAATAAGAGCAAGGTTATTAGGTACAGTAGGGTTGAGGGTCAAGTCAATTGGGAGGTGGGTTTGAATGGAGAAAAACTGGAGGAAGTGAAGTGTTTCAGATATCTGGGAGTGGATCTGGCAGCGGATGGAAACATGGAAGCGGAAGTGGATCATAGGGTGGGGGAGGGGGCGAAAATTCTGGGAACCTTGAAGAATGTGTGGAAGTCGAGAACATTATCTCGGAAAGCAAAAATGGGTATGTTTGAAGGAATAGTGGTTCCAACAATGTTGTATGGTTGCGAGGCGTGGACTATGGATAGAGTTGTGTGCAGGAGGATGGATGTGCCGGAAATGAGATGTTTGAGGACAATGTGTGGTGTGAGGTAGTTTGATCGAGTAAGTAACGTAAGGGTAAGAGAGATGTGTGGAAATAAAAAGAGCGTGGTTGAGAGAGCAGAAGAGGGAGTTTTGAAATGGTTTGGTCACATGGAGAGAATGAGTGAGGAAAGATTGACCAAGAGGATATATGTGTCGGAGGTGGAGGGAACGAGGAGAAGAGGGAGACCAAATTGGAGGTGGAAAGATGGAGTGAAAAAGATTTTGTGTGATCGGGGCCTGAACATGCAGGAGGGTGAAAGGAGGGCAAGGAATAGAGTGAATTGGAGCGATGTGGTATACAGGGGTTGACGTGCTGTCAGTGGATTGAATCAAGGCATGTGAAGCGTCTGGGGTAAACCATGGAAAGCTGTGTAGGTATGTATATTTGCGTGTGTGGACGTGTGTATGTACATGTGTATGGGGGGGGGGGGGTTGGGCCATTTCTTTCGTCTGTTTCCTTGCGCTACCTCGCAAACGCGGGAGACAGCGACAAAGTATAAAAAAAAAAAAAAAATATATAAACAGATGAACAGCCCACCCACTCATATACAAATATATACACACAAATGGCCATACATGCACACATACATACATATACACATCAACACAGACACATATATATACACATACACACACACATACACATATATAAACATGCACATATTCATCCTCGCTTGCCCTCACCCACCCAGCCCCACAGGAAAAAGCACCAAAAGGAATTGAGTGAATTGGAATGATGTGGTATACCAAGGGCGACGTGCTGTCAATGGACTGAACCAGGGCATGTAAAACATCTGGGGTAAACCATGGAAAGGTTTGTGGGGCCTGTACAAGAGAAAGCAACTGAGGGTCAAGGGTAAGGAGCCAGGGCTGAAAACAGGTTAAAGGAAAATTAGGTTGAGTGAGTGTCAGCAAACTTCAGGAAGAATAGGAAAAATACCTTGGGAGGAGGTTAACAATGTGTGAAAACAAGGGGATATTTAGGAGCATCAGTGAATGGAGCAAATGGGAAAGTGGTAACAGGCAGAGGCAAAGCGAAGAGGAGATGGAATGAGTACCTTGGAGGGCTGCTTAATGTATTTAACAGAAAAGGATGGCAGATGTGGGGTGATTGGGTTGGGGAGGTGTGCTAAGTGTGACAGTCATGGCAAGTGGCTTAGTTAAAAGACAAGAGGTGGTAAGATCCTTGTGTGTGTTGAAATGTGGCAAGGGCATTGCAGTTGAAAATCTCAAGAAAAGAGGGGGTGACTGTGTTGCTGATTGGTTAATTTGGGTTTTTAGTGTATGTAAGGCTCATGACAAGGTGACTTGAGGATTGATGGGATGCCTGTATAATTCCATTATATAAAGGCAAGGGGGACAAAAGTGAATTGTCAAATTACAGAGGTGAAAGTGTGCTGAGTGTACCAGATGAGTTGTATGGGGGAAGGTTGATTGAGAATGGGGAGCGATAATGTGGCTTAAAGAGTAGTGGAGGGGAGGATGTGTGGATCAGATGTTTGCTGCAAAGAATGTATAAGAAATACAAGAAAAACCAAAGGATTTGTATGTGGCATTCATGAATCTACAGAAAGTGTGTTAACAGAGATGTTGTGTGGAAGGTGTTATGAGTGTTGTGTGGAAGGAGAGCTGCCAAATGTAGTGAAAAGTTTTCAAGAAGAGGGGAAAGTGTGTGTACAAGTACTTAGGGAGAGAGGTGGGTGGGTGGTTTCAGGTGAGGGTGGGTTTGTGGAAGGGGTGTATGATGTCACCATTTCTGTTTAATTTGTTCGTGGATTGGGTGGTCAGGGAGGTGAATGCAAGGATCTTTGAGAGAGAAACATCTGCAGTGGGTCGTCTTGGAGGTGAGTCGGTTGTCTATGACAAGTTTTATGATATGTTCTAGTGAGAAGCTGCAGAAGATGCCTCCTTAGTTTGGAGAAATGTGTAAATGGAGAAAATTGAGAGTAAAAGTTAATAAAAGTAAGGTTACTAGGATTAGCAATGGCAATGGACAGTTTAGTTGGAGTGCGATTTTGAACATAGGAAGGAGGATGTTTTACATACGCGGAAGTGGCCATGGCAGAGAATAGAACTATGAGAACTGAAGTGAGTCATAGGGTGAGTGAGGGATTCAAAGGTCATGGGCATACTAAGTGTGTGGAAAGATATGTTATTGCCGGTGAAGGCAAATTACAGATATATTTGACTGTACAGTATATAAATTCTGACTGTTGTATGATGGCGAGGCACAAGCCCAAAATAGAAAAAAAAAATATGAGTCAGAGTGTTGGAAATTAAATGTTTAAGGACACGCTTATGGTGTGAGAAGGGTTGGTTGAATAAGAAATAGCAAGAAAAGTAGGTAGCAAGAGGAATATTTGTGAGAGGTGAAAAGGGTGTACTGAAATGGTTGGCCATATGTAGATGATCAAGAAGCTATACATGTCTGAAGTTGAAGAACAAGGAAAAGGGGGGGGGGACCAAGGAGTAGGTGGAAGGATAAAGTGAAGGACACTTTGAGAGTACGAAGGCTGAACATACAGGAGGTTGTGCAAGGGGTAGTGAAATGTAGCAATAATACCAAGGGCTGAAACCAGGGTATATGATGTGGTCACAAGAAACCTCGAAAAGGTCGGTTGGGCTTAGAGCTGGTGGAGTCCGGTAAACCTACACTCTCTCTCTCTCTCTCTCTCTCTCTCTCTCTCTCTCTCTCTCTCTATATATATATATATATATATATATATATATCTTTTTTTTTTTTTTGCTTTGTCGCTGTCTCCCGCGTTTGCGAGGTAGCGCAAGGAAACAGACGAAAGAAATGGCCCAACCCATACACATGTATATACATACACGTCCACACACGCAAATATACATACCTACACAGCTTTCCATGGTTTACCCCAGACGCTTCACATGCCCTGATTCAATCCACTGACAGCACGTCAACCCCGGTATACCACATCGATCCAATTCACTCTATTCCTTGCCCTCCTTTCACCCTCCTGCATGTTCAGGCCCCGATCACAAAATCTTTTTCGCTCCATCTTTCCACCTCCAATTTGGTCTCCCACTTCTCCTCGTTCCCTCCACCTCCAACACATATATCCTCTTGGTCAATCTTTCCTCACTCATTCTCTCCATGTGCCCAAACCACTTCAAAACACCCTCTTCTGCTCTCTCAACCACGCTCTTTTTATTTCCACACATCTCTCTTACCCTTACGTTACTCACTCGATCAAACCACCTCACACCACACATTGTCCTCAAACATCTCATTTCCAGCACATCCACCCTCCTGCGCACAACTCTATCCATAGCCCACGCCTCGCAACCATACAACATTGTTGGAACCACTATTCCTTCAAACATACCCATTTTTGCTTTCCGAGATAATGTTCTCGACTTCCACACATTCTTCAAGGCTCCCAGGATTTTCGCCCCCTCCCCCACCCTATGATCCACTTCCGTTTCCATGGTTCCATCCGCTGCCAGATCCACTCCCAGATATCTAAAACACTTTACTTCCTCCAGTTTTTCTCCATTCAAACTTACCTCCCAATTGACTTGACCCTCAACCCTACTGTACCTAATAACCTTGCTCTTATTCACATTTACTCTTAACTTTCTTCTTTCACACACTTTACCAAACTCAGTCACCAGCTTCTGCAGTTTCTCACATGAATCAGCCACCAGCGCTGTATCATCAGCGAACAACAACTGACTCACTTCCCAAGCTCTCTCATCCCCAACAGACTTCATACTTGCCCCTCTTTCCAAAACTCTTGCATTTACCTCCCTAACAACCCCATCCATAAACAAATTAAACAACCATGGAGACATCACACACCCCTGCCGCAAACCTACATTCACTGAGAACCAATCACTTTCCTCTCTTCCTACACGTACACATACCTTGCATCCTCGATAAAAACTTTTCACTGCTTCCAACAACTTGCCTCCCACACCATATATTCTTAATACCTTCCACAGAGCATCTCTATCAACTCTATCATATGCCTTCTCCAGATCCATAAATGCTACATACAAATCCATTTGCTTTTCTAAGTATTTCTCACACACATTCTTCAAAGCAAACACCTGATCCACACATCCTCTACCACTTCTGAAACCACACTGCTCTTCCCCAATCTGATGCTCTGTACATGCCTTCACCCTCTCAATCAATACCCTTCCATATGATTTACCAGGAATACTCAACAAACTTATACCTCTGTAATTTGAGCACTCACTCTTATCCCCTTTGCCTTTGTACAATGGCACTATGCACGCATTCCGCCAATCCTCAGGCACCTCACCATGAGTCATACATACATTAAATAACCTTACCAACCAGTCAATAATACAGTCACCCCCTTTTTTAATAAATTCCACTGCAATACCATCCAAACCTGCTGCCTTGCCGGCTTTCATCTTCCGCAAAGCTTTTACTACCTCTTCTCTGTTTACCAAATCATTTTCCCTAACCCTCTCACTTTGCACACCACCTCGACCAAAACACCCTATATCTGCCACTCTTATCATCAAACACATTCAACAAACCTTCAAAATACTCACTTCATCTCCTTCTCACATCACCACTACTTGTTATCACCTCCCCATTTGCGCCCTTCACTGAAGTTCCCATTTGCTCCCTTGTCTTACGCACTTTATTTACCTCCTTCCAGAACATCTTTTTATTCTCCCTAAAATTTAATGATACTCTCTCACCCCAACTCTCATTTGCCCTCTTTTTCACCTTTTGCACCTTTCTCTTGACCTCCTGTCTCTTTCTTTTATACATCTCCCGCTCAATTGCATTTTTTCCCTGCAAAAATCGTCCAAATGCCTCTTTCTTCTCTTTCACTAATAATCTTACTTCTCCACCCCACCACTCACTACCCTTTCTAATCAACCCACCTCCCATTCTTCTCATGCCACAAGCATCTTTTGCGCAATCCATCGCTGATTCCCTAAATACATCCCATTCCTCCCCCACTCCCCTTACTTCCATTGTTCTCACCTTTTTCCATTCTGTACTCAGTCTCTCCTGGTACTTCCTCACACAAGTCTCCTTCCCAAGCTCACTTACTCTCACCACCCTCTTCACCCCAACATTCACTCTTCTTTTCTGAAAACCCATACAAATCTTCACCATAGCCTCCAAAAGATAATGATCAAACATCCCTCCAGTTGCACCTCTCAGCACATTAACATCCAAAAGTCTCTCTTTCGCGCGCCTGTCAATTAACATGTAATCCAATAACGCTCTCTGGCCATCTCTCCTACTTACATACGTATACTTACGTGCTCTCTCTCTCTCTCTCTCTCTCTCTCTCTCTCTCTCTCTCTCTCTCTATATATATATATATATATATATATATATATATATATATATATATATATACACACATGAATAATATGTATGTGTAATCACCTATTTTCATTGTACAGGGAGGGAGTTTTCCATGCGTGGTGTCCATCTCTTGAACATTTCCTACTTCCATACAGTCTGTTGATGTACCTTGTCTGTATTAACCACATCCTAAGTTACTCTGTTTCAATCGTTCATCTCTTATATACTCTAAAATGATCTCTGTCTCTTGTATTTATGTGTTAACTTTATGGTATGTCATGTTTCCTCTATCCCTACACCTGATTGTAGGTGTATATGAATAAAATGGTATTTTAAATAGAAACTAATATAATATTTCTTTTTTCGTGTCCCGTCCTCGTTACCTGAATTATATATGTACAGTGTATGTGTATTTTGCGATAGTAACTCGTACAAGTCTTTGGTGTTAAAGGAAGACATTATCAAAATGACGCAATTGATTGAGTGACGTCATGGTGTGTGTGTGTGTGTGTGTGTGTGTGTCTGAGGAAGCAACCAGCCAGGAGCGAGTAATGTTAGTGACCACCACACAGCCACACCACCACCACCACCACGCTACCACCACACCACTACCACACTTCCTCTCATGACAGCGACCACGTTAGCAGTGAGGAGGAGAGTCAGGAGGCAGAGTTGATGTTGTTGAGGTGTTGGTGTTGTGAGGAGGAAGCAGCCGGACACACTAGTGGAGTAGAGTGGAGCCTCACACACACACACACATTTCCTGATTCCGAAAAAAAGTAAATTGAAAAATGGTTTGATGTGTTTCACTCAATTGTTCTTTACATAATTGTTTAGAAGAGTAAGTCAGGTTTGGTCTGGTAAGAATAAATCAAAGGAATCGTGTAATGTCATGAACTCAATACAGGTAAGAAACAGATGGAATTTATGTAGTAATGAGAGACGGTAAATTGATTGTATGGGTAGATTATCGTGTGTAAATATTGCTTGATAATCTACTTATCTCTATCTACACTTACATATACTTTTATAATGACTCAGATTATATACCCGAGCCCGGCAGATTTGTGTTATTATTATCTATATTGACATATATTACTTATAGAACATTGTTTGATGTTTATTTGGCTGATTAAATTTATTTTCATCTTCAATATGTCGTGAGGCTGTCATCTTTTGGGTCTATAAACCATGGATTCCAAGGTAATAAAACAAGAGTAACTGCAATACACCTTTACCCTTGTGGGAGATGGAAACCACAAGTGAAATTATGGTTGTGTTCAGCCTGAGTTATGGCCCAGTTATCACACGTCACTTTGGTTCATCATGGAAATGAAGAATATTTTAGGAATCCTTTCTTACAGGAAATAGGATTTTAGATCTAGCACTTGTAATTCCATCAAGTTAAGGTTTTTGTAAATAAGCAGGGCTCTGAAGTACAAGGAAATTGTTTGGTAAAACTCTTTGGATAAGACTGGGACAGTATAAGTGATATATGCATAAAATCTTCATTAGAATAATGCAAACGGTAAACAAACGAGGGATGCCTGTGGTGTATTGATATCTTTCTCTAATGTCTGTGTGACATTAGAAAACTGACCATTCTGGGGATAACTGACCAAAAAGATTCACCTGCTGCTTGGTTGGGTTATGAAGAGCTTTATTCAGTTTGTATATTGATATACAAAGCAACTTATGTTGTAATGGAAGAAGGAAACTTTGGATATGTATTTATTCCATCTTTTGCAAATGTGTTTGGTGAGTTCGGCTGTCTCCATATATTTGGGGCTCAGAATAACGCTTATTAAACCTTTCCTGCTCATGTTTATGCTCTTATTAGTCTTTAGATATCTACACTTTATGTTTTACTTTGCCGACCAAATGAAAGATCATGACAAGAGATGAATGGAGTACTGTACATTCTTTCCTCGGAATACATCATGAAATCTACAACACGAATGCAGTCTTTAAATATTGAAAGTGCATATTATTTGATATTATCATTTTACATTATTATTTCATATTGTTTGACCCCACCTTTTCCCTATCCTTCATGACCCATCACTAACAGATTCATTAATATTTAGTGATGGTTTTGAAGGGTAGTAAAAGAAAATCCCACACTTTCGTATCATTCTTTATAGCAGCAACAAAAATTCCAAGAGAGAGAGACTAAGATATCAAACCTATATGATTGGCTTTTCTGAACTAGACTTTCATCATTTTCTGTATGTATTCTTATATTTTTTATTTATTTCCATCCTAGTAATGTGATACCCTACTTCCCACTGTGTAGTATTAAATGCTACACAATCCAACTTAACATAAAACTGCTACTATAAAGATGATAAGTGACCAGATCTCCCACACATAAAGATGATAAGTGACCAGATCTCCCACACACAGTATTATAGGTATATTTCAGCAAACTTACCACAATTCTCTTGGATTTAAATGTATTTCATTTTTTACGGTTACTGTGATTCTTTTTGGTTTAATAAGGACAACATTATCATTATTTTCTTCTTCAATCTAGTACCTGGTATATCCTTTGATCTCCTATCTTCCCTTTTTCAGTGATTGTAGTATCGAGGTTATTTTATTAGTGTAGCCCCATATTGCTATTACCATTAAGTATTTTCTGACTTTCCTTTTACATGCTAGAGTAGTGTTTATAGAATTCATTAATGGGTGCAAAGCATGATATACAGCTTCATATTTTATGGATTGAATTTTTGAGAGATGGTTTTATATCAAGGAAATTTCTGGGTTAATTGAAATGAGAATAGTTAATACATTTGGAAAATATCAGTGGAACCTTTGAAAACCTCATCTAACCTGTCTAGCAGTCAAAATTTACCTTATTCATTATTCTAATCAAAATACCTGTCACACCAATGTTTGATCACCTTTGAAATGGTGTGAGATGTCAACAAACTGATTACTTGGCAAGTATCTGTTTTGAGGAACTTGCCACCCGAATGGGAACCATATTTCCTTGCTCGTGGAAGTATCACAACCTTCAGAAAGAGGTTCTCATAATGAAAGGGTAAGAGAGAGATGTGGCCATAAGATGTAGTTGAGAAAGCTGAAGAGGGTGTGCTGTTATTGTTTGGACATATATTGGGAATGAATGTGGAGAGGTTGACAAATAGGATATATGTGTCAGAAGTGGAGTGGAAAAGGAGAAGGTGGAGATCAAACTGGAAATGAGATGATGGAGTGAAAAATATTTTGAGTGAATGGGGCTTAAACTTGCAAGGGGATGAGATACATACATGGAATAGAGTGAGTTGGAGGGAGTGATGTGGTATACAGGAGGGGACTGAACCTGGGTATATGAAGCAGTCGGTGGAAACCACAGAAGGTTCTGGTTATGGATAGGAGGCTGTGGTTTTGGTGCATTACTCATAACAGAAAATGTGTTTGACAGAATGAGGCCATTTGTTTGTTTGTTTCTGGCACTATGTTGTTAACATGGGAAAGGCAAACAGGTCATGAAAAAAAAGTTTTTGTATGTGATAGCCTTACCATTGCTCCAGTCACTTTGATGACCAGATTAGTAGAGGTGAACAAGTATTGCATTAAATAGTAAAAGCAGTGTTAGGTGTGGTCAAAATTCTGATGCAATGTATGTCCGTCTCAAAGATCTTGGGCAACAAATTGACAAGCAGTGTTAAGGTTATCACATACAATAACTTATTAATGATCAAAAATATTGTTTAGTTGACACTTATCAAACATACTTGGGATATTACTAAGAACAAGAATATTGGTTTATATAACTGGGTTAACTGTATAAGTGAAAATTTTTGGATATGTTTCCTTGAACAAAGATTAGACTGAGTTTGAGAGAGGTGAGGTTGTTGAGGGTGACCTGTGCCCTAGTCCCTTTGCCTGTTTCTTACTTCATTCATCAGCCCCACCCAGTAGCAGCTGATATATTATGGTTCGATATATCTGCATTCAGTTGTGACAATGCAATTGTACAAAGCGCATGACACTGTATTTTCCATTTCCTTGTGGTTTTACCCACATCTTATGTACACTTAGTTCTTGTGTACTTTTTGCTTATACTGTGCCTGCCAATGAGGTAGATGCAAAGGGGCTGCAGCACAACCATCAAGGATAGATACGAAATAAGACCATGCAAACTGTATTCAACGCCAATTAGAACTTAATTGGTTCCCCCTTCTCTTTATACAATCCTTTAAATGATCAAGAATCTCCAGGTGTCTTTCCTCAACCTTATTACCTATCTCTCCTCTCTTCTCATCATGGTTATATCTACACATTTTCAGACACCCCAATCTGAGCCTTCGAGGATGATGAACACTCCCCGCTTGACTCCTGTTTCCTCTTTTAGAAATTGAAGTACAAGAATGGAAGGGTTTCCAGCCTCCTGTTCCTGCCCCCTTTAGTCACTTTCTGCAACACGCAGGGAATATATATATATATATATATATATATATATATATATATATATATATATATATATATATATATATATATATATATATAATTTTTTTTTTGCTTTTTCGCTGTCTCCCGCGTTTGCGAGGTAGCGCAAGGAAACAGACGAAAGAAATGGCCCTACCCATACACATGTATATACATACACGTCCACACACGCAAATATACATACCTACACAGCTTTCCATGGTTTACCCCAGACGCTTCACATGCCCCGATTCAATCCACTGACAGCACGTCAACCCCGGTATACCACATCGATCCCATTCACTTTATTCCTTGCCCTCCTTTCACCCTCCTACATGTTCAGGCCCCGATCACACAAAATCTTTTTCACTCCATCTTTCCACCTCCAATTTGGTCTCCCACTTCTCCTCGTTCCATCCACCTCCGACACATATATCCTCTTGGTCAATCTTTCCTCACTCATTCTCTCCATGTGCCCAAACCATTTCAAAACACCCTCTTCTGCTCTCTCAACCACGCTCTTTTTATTTCCACACATCTCTCTTACCCTTACGTTACTTACTCGATCAAACCACCTCACACCACACATTGTCCTTAAACATCTCATTTCCAGCACATCCATCCTCCTGCGCACAACTCTATCCATAGCCCACGCCTCGCAACCATACAACATTGTTGGAACCACTATTCCTTCAAACATACCCATTTTTGCTTTCCGAGATAATGTTCTCGACTTCCACACATTCTTCAAGGTTCCCAGAATTTTCGCCCCCTCCCCCACCCTATGATCCACTTCTGCTTCCATGGTTCCATTCGCTGCCAGATCCACTCCCAGATATCTAAAACACTTTACTTCCTCCAGTTTTTCTCCATTGAAACTTACCTCCCAATTGACTTGACCCTCAACCCTACTGTACCTAATAACCTTGCTCTTATTCACATTTAACTTTCTTCTTTCACACACTTTACCAAAGTTTTTTATCGAGGATGTAAGGCATGTGTACGTGTAGGAAGAGAGGAAAGTGATTGGTTCTCAGTGAATGTAGGTTTGCGGCAGGGGTGTGTGATGTCTCCATGGTTGTTTAATTTGTTTATGGATGGGGTTGTTAGGGAGGTGAATGCAAGAGTTTTGGAAAGAGGGGCAAGTATGAAGTCTGTTGGGGATGAGAGAGCTTGGGAAGTGAGTCAGTTGTTGTTCGCTGATGATACAGCGCTGGTGGCTGATTCATGTGAGAAACTGCAGAAGCTGGTGACTGAGTTTGGTAAAGTGTGTGAAAGAAGAAAGTTAAGAGTAAATGTGAATAAGAGCAAGGTTATTAGGTACAGTAGGGTTGAGGGTCAAGTCAATTGGGAGGTGAGTTTGAATGGAGAAAAACTGGAGGAAGTGAAGTGTTTTAGATATCTGGGAGTGGATCTGGCAGCGGATGGAAACATGGAAGCGGAAGTGGATCATAGGGTGGGGGAGGGGGCGAAAATTCTGGGAGCCTTGAAGAATGTGTGGAAGTCGAGAACATTATCTCGGAAAGCAAAAATGGGTATGTTTGAAGGAATAGTGGTTCCAACAATGTTGTATGGTTGCGAGGCGTGGACTATGGATAGAGTTGTGCGCAGGAGGATGGATGTGCTGGAAATGAGATGCTTGAGGACAATGTGTGGTGTGAGGTGGTTTGATCGAGTAAGTAACGTAAGGGTAAGAGAGATGTGTGGAAATAAAAAGAGCGTGGTTGAGAGAGCAGAAGAGGGTGTTTTGAAATGGTTTGGTCACATGGAGAGAATGAGTGAGGAAAGATTGACCAAGAGGATATATGTGTCGGAGGTGGAGGGAACGAGGAGAAGAGGGAGACCAAATTGGAGGTGGAAAGATGGAGTGAAAAAGATTTTGTGTGATCGGGGCCTGAGCATGCAGGAGGGTGAAAGGAGGGCAAGGAATAGAGTGAATTGGAGCGATGTGGTATACCGGGTTGACGTGCTGTCAGTGGATTGAATCAAGGCATGTGAAGCGTCTGGGGTAAACCATGGAAAGCTGTGTAGGTATGTATATTTGCATGTGTGGACGTATGTATATACATGTGTATGGGGGTGGGTTGGGCCATTTCTTTCGTCTGTTTCCTTGCGCTACCTCGCAAACGCGGGAGACAGCAAAAAAAAAAAAATATATGAATGAGAGTTGGGGTGAGAGAGTATCATTAAATTTTAGGGAGAATAAAAAGATGTTCTGGAAGGAGGTAAATAAAGTGCGTAAGACAAGGGAGCAAATGGGAACTTCAGTGAAGGGCGCAAATGGGGAGGTGATAACAAGTAGTGGTGATGTGAGAAGGAGATGGAGTGAGTATTTTGAAGGTTTGTTGAATGTGTTTGATGATAGAGTGGCATATATAGGGTGTTTTGGTCGAGGTGGTGTGCAAAGTGAGAGGGTTAGGGAAAATGATTTGGTAAACAGAGAAGAGGTAGTGAAAGCTTTGCGGAAGATGAAAGCCGGCAAGGCAGCAGGTTTGGATGGTATTGCAGTGGAATTTATTAAAAAAGGGGGTGACTGTATTGTTGACTGGTTGGTAAGGTTATTTAATGTATGTATGACTCATGGTGAGGTGCCTGAGGATTGGCGGAATGCGTGCATAGTGCCATTGTACAAAGGCAAAGGGGATAAGAGTGAGTGCTCAAATTACAGAGGTATAAGTTTGTTGAGTATTCCTGGTAAATTATATGGGAGGGTATTGATTGAGAGGGTGAAGGCATGTACAGAGCATCAGATTGGGGAAGAGCAGTGTGGTTTCAGAAGTGGTAGAGGATGTGTGGATCAGGTGTTTGCTTTGAAGAATGTATGTGAGAAATACTTAGAAAAGCAAATGGATTTGTATGTAGCATTTATGGATCTGGAGAAGGCATACGATAGAGTTGATAGAGATGCTCTGTGGAAGGTATTAAGAATATATGGTGTGGGAGGCAAATTGATAGAAGTAGTGAAAAGTTTTTATCGAGGATGTAAGGCATGTGTACGTGTAGGAAGAGAGGAAAGTGATTGGTTCTCAGTGAATGTAGGTCTGCGGCAGGGGTGTGTGATGTCTCCATGGTTGTTTAATTTGTTTATGGATGGGATTGTTAGGGAGGTAAATGCAAGAGTTTTGGAAAGAGGGGCAAGTATGAAGTCTGTTGGGGATGAGAGAGCTTGGGAAGTGAGTCAGTTGTTGTTCGCTGATGATACAGCGCTGGTGGCTGATTCATGTGAGAAACTGCAGAAGCTGGTGACTGAGTTTGGTAAAGTGTGTGGAAGAAGAAAGTTAAGAGTAAATGTGAATAAGAGCAAGGTTATTAGGTACAGTAGGGTTGAGGGTCAAGTCAATTGGGAGGTGAGTTTGAATGGAGAAAAACTGGAGGAAGTGAAGTGTTTTAGATATCTGGGAGTGGATCTGGCAGCGGGTGGAACCATGGAAGCGGAAGTGAATCATAGGGTGGGGGAGGGGGCAAAAGTTCTGGAAGCCTTGAAGAATGTGTGGAAGTCGAGAACATTATCTCGGAAAGCAAAAATGGGTATGTTTGATGGCCAGAGAGCGTTATTGGATTACGTGTTAATTGACAGGCGTGCGAAAGAGAGACTTTTGGATGTTAATGTGCTGAGAGGTGCAACTGGAGGGATGTCTGATCATTATCTTGTGGAGGCTACGGTGAAGATTTGTATGGGTTTTCAGAAAAGAAGAGTGAATGTTGGAGTGAAGAGGGTGGTGAGAGTAAGTGAGCTTGAGAAGGAGACCTGTGTGAGGAAGTACCAGGAGAGACTGAGTACAGAATGGAAAAAGGTGAGAACAATGGAAGTAAGGGGAGTGGGGGAGGAATGGGATGTATTTAGGGAATCAGTGATGGATTGCGCAAAAGATGCTTGTGGCATGAGAAGAGTGGGAGGTGGGTTGATTAGAAAGGGTAGTGAGTGGTGGGATGAAGAAGTAAGAGTATTAGTGAAAGAGAAGAGAGAGGCATTTGGACGATTTTTGCAGGGAAAAAATGCAATTGAGTGGGAGATGTATAAAAGAAAGAGACAGGGGGTCAAGAGAAAGGTGCAAGAGGTGAAAAAAAGGGCAAATGAGAGTTGGGGTGAGAGAGTATCATTAAATTTTAGGGAGAATAAAAAGATGTTCTGGAAGGAGGTAAATAAAGTGCGTAAGACAAGGGAGCAAATGGGAACTTCGGTGAAGGGCGCAAGTGGGGAGGTGATAACAAGTAGTGGTGATGTGAGAAGGAGATGGAGTGAGTATTTTGAAGGTTTGTTGAATGTGTTTTATGATAGAGTGGCAGATATAGGGTGTTTTGGTCGAGGTGGTGTGCAAAGTGAGAGGGTTAGGGAAAATGATTTGGTAAACAGAGAAGAGGTAGTGAAAGCTTTGCGGAAGATGAAAGCCGGCAAGGCAGCAGGTTTGGATGGTATTGCAGTGGAATTTATTAAAAAAGGGGGGTGACTGTATTGTTGACTGGTTGGTAAGGTTATTTAATGTATGTATGACTCATGGTGAGGTGCCTGAGGATTGGCGGAATGCGTGCATAGTGCCATTGTACAAAGGCAAAGGGGATAAGAGTGAGTGCTCCAATTACAGAGGTATAAGTTTGTTGAGTATTCCTGGTAAATTATATGGGAGGGTATTGATTGAGAGGGTGAAGGCATGTACAGAGCATCAGATTGGGGAAGAGCAGTGTGGTTTCAGAAGTGGTAGAGGATGTGTGGATCAGGTGTTTGCTTTGAAGAATGTATGTGAGAAATACTTAGAAAAGCAAATGGATTTGTATGTAGCATTTATGGATCTGGAGAAGGCATATGATAGAGTTGATAGAGATGCTCTGTGGAAGGTATTAAGAATATATGGTGTGGGAGGAAAGTTGTTAGAAGCAGTGAAAAGTTTTTATCGAGGATGTAAGGCATGTGTACGTGTAGGAAGAGAGGAAAGTGATTGGTTCTCAGTGAATGTAGGTCTGCGGCAGGGGTGTGTGATGTCTCCATGGTTGTTTAATTTGTTTATGGATGGGGTTGTTAGGGAGGTAAATGCAAGAGTTTTGGAAAGAGGGGCAAGTATGAAGTCTGTTGGGGATGAGAGAGCTTGGGAAGTGAGTCAGTTGTTGTTCGCTGATGATACAGCGCTGGTGGCTGATTCATGTGAGAAACTGCAGAAGCTGGTGACTGAGTTTGGAAAAGTGTGTGGAAGAAGAAAGTTAAGAGTAAATGTGAATAAGAGCAATGTTATTAGGTACAGTAGGGTTGAGGGTCAAGTCAATTGGGAGGTGAGTTTGAATGGAGAAAAACTGGAGGAAGTGAAGTGTTTTAGATATCTGGGAGTGGATCTGGCAGCGGATGGAACCATGGAAGCGGAAGTGGATCATAGGGTGGGGGAGGGGGCGAAAATCCTGGGAGCCTTGAAGAATGTGTGGAAGTCGAGAACATTATCTCGGAAAGCAAAAATGGGTATGTTTGATGGCCAGAGAGCGTTATTGGATTACGTGTTAATTGACAGGGTGCGAAAGAGAGACTTTTGGATGTTAATGTGCTGAGAGGTGCAACTGGAGGGATGTTATCTCGGTTCTAGATCATTATCTTGCGGAGGCTACCGGTTTGAAGTCTTTTATTGGGTTTTAGAAAGAAAGAGTGAATGTTGGAGTGTAAGAGGCGGTGGTGAGAGTAAGGGAGTTTGAGAAGGAGAACTGTGTGAGGATACTTTAGTACTGAGAGATCTGAGTACAGAATAGTGAAAAAGGTAGAGAAACAATGGAACAGTGACAGGGGATTGTGGGGGAGGTATGGGATGTATTAGCGAATCAGTTGTATGGATTGCGCAAAAAGATGCTTGTGGCATGTTGAAGATGGGTGAGTGGGTTGATTAGAAGGGTAGTGAGTGGTGGGATGATGAAGTAAGAGTATTAGTGAAAGAGAAGAGAGAGGCATTTGGACGATTTTTGCAGGGAAAAAATGCAATTGAGTGGGAGATGTATAAAAGAAAGAGACAGGGGGTCAAGAGAAAGGTGCAAGAGGTGAAAAAAAGGGCAAATGAGAGTTGGGGTGAGAGAGTATCATTAAATTTTAGGGAGAATAAAAAGATGTTCTGGAAGGAGGTAAATAAAGTGCGTAAGACAAGGGAGCAAATGGGAACTTCGGTGAAGGGCGCAAGTGGGGAGGTGATAACAAGTAGTGGTGATGTGAGAAGGAGATGGAGTGAGTATTTTGAAGGTTTGTTGAATGTGTTTTATGATAGAGTGGCAGATATAGGGTGTTTTGGTCGAGGTGGTGTGCAAAGTGAGAGGGTTAGGGAAAATGATTTGGTAAACAGAGAAGAGGTAGTGAAAGCTTTGCGGAAGATGAAAGCCGGCAAGGCAGCAGGTTTGGATGGTATTGCAGTGGAATTTATTAAAAAAGGGGGTGACTGTATTGTTGACTGGTTGGTAAGGTTATTTAATGTATGTATGACTCATGGTGAGGTGCCTGAGGATTGGCGGAATGCGTGCATAGTGCCATTGTACAAAGGCAAAGGGGATAAGAGTGAGTGCTCCAATTACAGAGGTATAAGTTTGTTGAGTATTCCTGGTAAATTATATGGGAGGGTATTGATTGAGAGGGTGAAGGCATGTACAGAGCATCAGATTGGGGAAGAGCAGTGTGGTTTCAGAAGTGGTAGAGGATGTGTGGATCAGGTGTTTGCTTTGAAGAATGTATGTGAGAAATACTTAGAAAAGCAAATGGATTTGTATGTAGCATTTATGGATCTGGAGAAGGCATATGATAGAGTTGATAGAGATGCTCTGTGGAAGGTATTAAGAATATATGGTGTGGGAGGAAAGTTGTTAGAAGCAGTGAAAAGTTTTTATCGAGGATGTAAGGCATGTGTACGTGTAGGAAGAGAGGAAAGTGATTGGTTCTCAGTGAATGTAGGTCTGCGGCAGGGGTGTGTGATGTCTCCATGGTTGTTTAATTTGTTTATGGATGGGGTTGTTAGGGAGGTAAATGCAAGAGTTTTGGAAAGAGGGGCAAGTATGAAGTCTGTTGGGGATGAGAGAGCTTGGGAAGTGAGTCAGTTGTTGTTCGCTGATGATACAGCGCTGGTGGCTGATTCATGTGAGAAACTGCAGAAGCTGGTGACTGAGTTTGGAAAAGTGTGTGGAAGAAGAAAGTTAAGAGTAAATGTGAATAAGAGCAATGTTATTAGGTACAGTAGGGTTGAGGGTCAAGTCAATTGGGAGGTGAGTTTGAATGGAGAAAAACTGGAGGAAGTGAAGTGTTTTAGATATCTGGGAGTGGATCTGGCAGCGGATGGAACCATGGAAGCGGAAGTGGATCATAGGGTGGGGGAGGGGGCGAAAATCCTGGGGGCCTTGAAGAATGTGTGGAAGTCGAGAACATTATCTCGGAAAGCAAAAATGGGTATGTTTGAAGGAATAGTGGTTCCAACAATGTTGTATGGTTGCGAGGTGTGGTCTATGGATAGAGTTGTGCGCAGGAGGATGGATGTGCTGGAAATGAGATGTTTGAGGACAATGTGTGGTGTGAGGTGGTTTGATCGAGTGAGTAACGTAAGGGTAAGAGAGATGTGTGGAAATAAAAAGAGCGTGGTTGAGAGAGCAGAAGAGGGTGTTTTGAAGTGGTTTGGGCACATGGAGAGAATGAGTGAGGAAAGATTGACCAAGAGGATATATGTGTCGGAGGTGGAGGGAACAAGGAGAAGAGGGAGACCAAATTGGAGGTGGAAAGATGGAGTGAAAAAGATTTTGTGTGATCGGGGCCTGAGCATGCAGGAGGGTGAAAGGAGGGCAAGGAATAGAGTGAATTGGAGCGATGTGGTATACCGGGGTTGACGTGCTGTCAGTGGATTGAAGCAGGGCATGTGAAGCGTCTGGGGTAAACCATGGAAAGCTGTGTAGGTATGTATATTTGCGTGTGTGGACGTATGTATATACATGTGTATGGGGGGGGGGGGTTGGGCCATTTTTTTCGTCTGTTTCCTTGCGCTACCTCGCAAACGCGGGAGACAGCGACAAAGTATAATAAAAAAATAATATTGAAGGAATAGTGGTTCCAACAATGTTATATGGTTGTGAGGCATGGGCTATGGATAGAGTTGTGCAGAGGAGGGTGGATGTGCTGGAAATGAGATGTTTGAGGACAATATGTGGTGTGAGGTGGTTTGATGGAGTAAGTAATAATGGGGTAAGAGAGATGTGTGGTAATAAAGAGAGTGGTTTAGAGAGCAGAAGAGGGTGTTTTGAAATGGTTTGGTTACATGGAGAGAATGAGTGAGGAAAGATTGACCAAGAGGATACATGTGTCAGGGATGGAGGGAACAAGGAGGAGTGGGAGACCAAATTGGAGGTGAAAAGATGGAGTGAAAAAGATTTTGAGTGATCGGGGCCTGAACATGCAGGGGGGTGAAAAACGTGCAAGGAATAGAGTGAATTGGAACGATATGGTATACCGGGGTCGATGTGCTGTCAATGGATTGAACCAGGGCATGTGAAATGTCTGGGGTAAACCATGGAAAGTTCTGTGGGGCCTGGATGTGGAAAGGGAGCTGTGGTTTCGATGCATTATTACATGACAACTAGAGACTGAGTGTGAACCAATGGGGCCTTTGTTGTCTTTTCCTAGTGCCACCTCGCACACATGAGAGGGGAGGGGGTTGTTATTTCATGTGTGGTGAGGTGGCGATGGGAATGAATAAAGGCAGACTATGAATTATGTACATGTGTATATGTCTCTGTATGTATATATGTGTATACGTTGAGATGTATAGGTATGTATATTTGCGTGTGTGGACGTGTATGTATATACATGTGTATGTGGGTGGGTTGGGCCATTCTTTCGTCTGTTTCCTTGCGCTACCTCGCTAATGCGGGAGACAGCGACAAAGCAAAATAAGAATAATAAAAAAAGAAATAGAAAAAGAGTGTGGTTGAAAACGTGCAAGGAATAGAGTGAATTGGAACGATATGGTATACCGGGGTCGATGTGCTGTCAATGGATTGAACCAGGGCATGTGAAATGTCTGGGGTAAACCATGGAAAGTTCTGTGGGGCCTGGATGTGAAAGGGAGCTGTGGTTTCGATGCATTATTACATGACAACTAGAGACTGAGTGTGAACCAATGGGGCCTTTGTTGTCTTTTCCTAGTGCCACCTCGCACACATGAGAGGGGAGGGGGTTGTTATTTCATGTGTGGTGAGGTGGCGATGGGAATGAATAAAGGCAGACTATGAATTATGTACATGTGTATATGTCTCTGTATGTATATATGTGTATACGTTGAGATGTATAGGTATGTATATTTGCGTGTGTGGACGTGTATGTATATACATGTGTATGTGGGTGGGTTGGGCCATTCTTTCGTCTGTTTCCTTGCGCTACCTCGCTAATGCGGGAGACAGCGACAAAGCAAAATAAGAATAATAAAAAAAGAAATAGAAAAAGAGTGTGGTTGAGAGAGCAGAATAGGGTGTTTTGAAATGGTTTGGTCACATGGAGGGAATGAGTGAGGTGGAGGGAACGAGGAGAAGTGGGAGACCAAATTAGAATGGAAAGATGGAGTGAAAAAGATTTTGAGTGATTGGGGCCTGAACATGCAGGAGGGTGAAAGGCATGCAGGGAATAGAGTGAATTGGAATGATGTGGTATACCGGGGTCGATGTGCTGTCAATGGATTGAACCAGGGCATGTGAAGCATCTGGGGTAAACCATGGAAAGTTGTGTGGGGCCTGGATGTGGAAAGGGAGCTGTGGTTTCGGTGCATTATTACATGACAGCTAGAGACTGAGTATGAACGAATGTGGCCTTTGTTGTCTTTTCCTAGTGCTACCTCGCACACATAAGGGGGGAGGGGTTCTTATTCCATGTTTGGCGAGGTGGCGATGGGAATGAATAAAGGCAGCCTGTATGAATTATGTACATGTGTATATATGTATATGTCTGTGTGTGTATATATGTATACATTGAGATGTATAGGTATGTATATTTGTGTGTGTGGACGTGTGTTTATATACATGTGTATGTGGGTGGGTTGGGCCATTCTTTCGTTAATTTCCTTGCACTACCTCGCTAACGCGGGAGACTGCGACAAAGCACAATAAAAAAAGAAATAATATATATACACACACATACATACATACATACATACATACATACATACATACATACATACATACATACATACATACATACATACATACATACATACATACATACATACATACATACATACATACATACATACATACATACATACATACATACATACATACATACATACATACATACATACATACATACATACATACATACATACATACATACATACATACATACATACATACATACATACATACATACATACATACATACATACATACATACATACATACATACATACATACATACATACATACATACATACATACATACATACATACATACATACATACATACATACATACATACATACATACATACATACATACATACATACATACATACATACATACATACATACATACATACATACATACATACATACATACATACATACATACATACATACATACATACATACATACATACATACATACATACATACATACATACATACATACATACATACATACATACATACATACATACATACATACATACATACATACATACATACATACATACATACATACATACATACATACATACATACATACATACATACATACATACATACATACATACATACATACATACATACATACATACATACATACATACATACATACATACATACATACATACATACATACATACATACATACATACATACATACATACATACATACATACATACATACATACATACATACATACATACATACATACATACATACATACATACATACATACATACATACATACATACATACATACATACATACATACATACATACATACATACATACATACATACATACATACATACATACATACATACATACATACATACATACATACATACATACATACATACATACATACATACATACATACATACATACATACATACATACATACATACATACATACATACATACATACATACATACATACATACATACATACATACATACATACATACATACATACATACATACATACATACATACATACATACATACATACATACATACATACATACATACATACATACATACATACATACATACATACATACATACATACATACATACATACATACATACATACATACATACATACATACATACATACATACATACATACATACATACATACATACATACATACATACATACATACATACATACATACATACATACATACATACATACATACATACATACATACATACATACATACATACATACATACATACATACATACATACATACATACATACATACATACATACATACATACATACATACATACATACATACATACATACATACATACATACATACATACATACATACATACATACATACATACATACATACATACATACATACATACATACATACATACATACATACATACATACATACATACATACATACATACATACATACATACATACATACATACATACATACATACATACATACATACATACATACATACATACATACATACATACATACATACATACATACATACATACATACATACATACATACATACATACATACATACATACATACATACATACATACATACATACATACATACATACATACATACATACATACATACATACATACATACATACATACATACATACATACATACATACATACATACATACATACATACATACATACATACATACATACATACATACATACATACATACATACATACATACATACATACATACATACATACATACATACATACATACATACATACATACATACATACATACATACATACATACATACATACATACATACATACATACATACATACATACATACATACATACATACATACATACATACATACATACATACATACATACATACATACATACATACATACATACATACATACATACATACATACATACATACATACATACATACATACATACATACATACATACATACATACATACATACATACATACATACATACATACATACATACATACATACATACATACATACATACATACATACATACATACATACATACATACATACATACATACATACATACATACATACATACATACATACATACATACATACATACATACATACATACATACATACATACATACATACATACATACATACATACATACATACATACATACATACATACATACATACATACATACATACATACATACATACATACATACATACATACATACATACATACATACATACATACATACATACATACATACATACATACATACATACATACATACATACATACATACATACATACATACATACATACATACATACATACATACATACATACATACATACATACATACATACATACATACATACATACATACATACATACATACATACATACATACATACATACATACATACATACATACATACATACATACATACATACATACATACATACATACATACATACATACATACATACATACATACATACATACATACATACATACATACATACATACATACATACATACATACATACATACATACATACATACATACATACATACATACATACATACATACATACATACATACATACATACATACATACATACATACATACATACATACATACATACATGCTTACCACCACTACCAAGACAACGTGAGTTGTATAGATCACTTCGAAATTCAACAGGCCCATCTAGAAAGATACTTTTTTACTGAGTGTACATATGAATGAATATGTAGAAGGATGTTAGAGGGCAGTCTGCTGTTGTTGCTGATATAAAAGCTAGAAAATGGGAAGGGTATTGGAATGGCTCATTTAATAGAATTGAACTAGATGAAGTCTTCAGAAAAGGCTGCTTGAATGTATATATGACTGAAGGTTAAGGTGATTCTGCTTATAATGATGATGGATGCCTTTTTTACTGTTGCTGTCATTCTATGCTTTGGCTAAAGACCCTTTCCATTATAGCCAAAAAAAAAAAAAAAGAACATTAGTGAGTCTGGAAATTTTACAGTTGCTTGAATGTACTTAGCATTGTATGTGTCACTACCTGGCCTTTGGTACACTTTGCCCCTATGGCTGCCAGTAACATCAAATGTAGCCTTACCAGACCACAGCACTTTTTTCCACTTTTCATCATCCCACTGCAGATATTTCTTGGCAAATGGGAGTCCATTCATGTGCTGGAAGTCTGTCAGAATCACTTTCTGGTGAGGCATACACCTCTTGCATTTCAAGTCATCATGAAGCCAGCTACGAGTAGTACATATAGATCCATTACCATGTGGTGTAGGGTTGTCTTCCTTTAACTGTCATGCTGATATACATGGATTCTTGTCTACTTGACGTTAGATAATCTTCATTGTGCATTGGGAAGTGATACAAGGTCATCTAGGTCGTATCTCCTGGATAGAAATGTCTGCCACTACCGTCGATGAAGTGCTTTCTCCATTTTTTGCACACTTAATAGTGCCAGCCCTGTATTTTCAGCTATTTTTTTTATTACACTTCCCTGCCTTGTAGAAGGGTGAAGTAGCAGCAATATCCTCTTTAGACAAGTCCTTAAGGCCAGGCATTGCAGCACAGACCCACCAAAAAGTGCACATGGGTTAAGTAAAAAAGCAGATGTCAGGAGACAAAAAAAATATATTGCCCACCTCAAAACCTCAGGCAGACTGACTGCCACCTGTTGCTACCCCAGAAGGGCCCCCCACACCAATGTCCATGAGCTGCCCCAATATTTTTCAGCATTTCAGAGTTATGTTTTCAGGGTGATACAAATTGCGAAAAATACCGGTGTGGGTCCTATCACGCCAGTTTTTTCTGCCAGGACTGTATATGGATGGAGTGATAAGAGATAAAAGCAAAACTAGGGAAAAGGGGTGCAGATATGAAGTGTGGCAGTGAGATATAGTGGCTTGTGACAAGCCTGTTTGTGGATGATACTGTGTTGTTTGCTAATAGTGAAGAAGAGTTGCAGAAAGTTGTAAGTGTCTTTTATGATTTGTTTAAGCATAGGCAATTGCAGGTAAATGCAAGTAAAAGTAAAGTGTTGGTGTTTGAAAGGAAACAGAGTGAAAGTAAAGACTTTGTAAAACCATATATAGTGAAAGAAGAGAGTGTACTAAATTTTGCCATGGATATGGGTGGAAAAAGACTTGAAGTGAGAGAATTTAAGTATCTTGGAGCTGCCTTGGGTAAGTGTGGTGATATGGAAGGAGAGATAAGGGAGAAAGCATTGCAAGATAGAAGAATCATTGGGTTCCTTAATAGAATAAGGGTACAGGTGTAAGTATGGAAGTGAAGGGAGGATTAAGGGACAGCATAGTCCTCCCAACCCTGACCTATGCAGCCGAAACATGGACATGGCACGAGTCACAGAGGTCAAGAATCCAGGCTGTGGAAATGAACTATTTAAGAAGAGCATGTGGTGTGACTTGATGGAATGATGAAGGAAGTGAAAGGGCGTATGAGAGGTGTGGTAGAGCAGGGAATACAAAACGAGTGAATGATGAAGTGGTAGAATGGGTGAAACGTAATACTTTGAGGTGGTTTGGCCATTTGGAAAGAATGCAAGACTGAGAGTTCACTAGGAGAGTGTATGATAGTAAAGTTAAAGGGGTTTGTGTGAGTGGAAGACCACCTGTGACATAGGCAAACAGGGTGGAGGAATACTGGATGGAGAGAAATAGTGGAAGAATGTGTGGAATGGTGTATGCAAGGGAGGCATGTTAGGACAGGGATAGGTGGAGACTTTTGGTGTTGCCACTCCTTGATGAGAGTGCCCAGAGGGAACGAGTGTCAGAGATATAGATAGATAGATTAAGGATGGGTCTAATGGATTGTGAAATGAACATTTGGACACCTGATGTCTCTGTAAGGTTGGTAAGTATGAAATGTGAAATGCATTTGTTAATGATTATGGTTGCTGCTCTTTATAGGAAGTACTCTTGAAACAGAAAGAAAATAAGGTGCATTATAATTTTTTGAAGACAGACTACTCTCCAGTGTATACTTTTGTTTTATGCTCATAGAGAAATACATGTAAGGAAAGCAGAGCTGTTGATGTGTGGCAAATTCCCTTGAGCATTTGTCAAAATCCTTCATCTACTGCATCATATTTTCTAACTTAGAAATGTAAAGATAGATTGGGGTGACTGTATTGTTGACTGGTTGGTGAGGACATTCAATGTATCTATGGTTCATGGTGAAATGCCTGAGGATTGGTGGAATGCATGCATAGTGCCATTGTACAGAGGCAAAGGAGATAAAGGTGTGTTCAAGTTGCAGAGGTATAAGTTTGTTAAGTGTTCCTGGGAAATCATATGGGAGGGTATTGATTGAGAGGGTAAAGGCATGTACAGAGCATCAGATTGGGGAAGAGCAGTGTGGTTTCAGAAGTGGTAGATGTGTGGATCAGGTGTTTGCTTTGAAGAATTTATGTGAGAAATACTTAGAAAAACAGATGGATTTGTATATAGCATTTATGGTCGAAGAAGGCATATGATAGAGTTGATAGAGAAGGAAAACAGATGGATTTGTATTTAGCATTTATGGATCTGAAGAAGGCATATTATAGAGTTGATAGAGATGCTCTGTGGAAGACATTAATAATATATGGTGTGGGAGGTAAGTTGCTAGAAGCAGTGAAAAGTATTCTATCGAGGATGTAAGGCATATGTACAAGTAGGAAGAGAGGAAAGGGATTGGTTCCCAGTGTGTGGTGGTTTTCGGCAAGGGTGCGTGATGTCTCCATGGTTGTTTAATTTGTTTATGGATAGGGTTGTTAGGGAGGTGAATGCAAGAGTTTTGGAGAGGGGGGGGGGGCAAGTATGCAGTCTGTTGTGGATGAGAGGGCTTGGGAAGTGAGTCAGTCGTTATTCGCTGATGATACAGCGCTGGTGGCTGATTCAGGTGAGAAACTGTAGAAGATGACTGAGTTTGGTAAAGTGTGTGAAAGAAGAAAGCTGAGAGTAAATGTGAATAAGAGCAAGGTTATTAGCTAATAGTCCAGTAGGGTTGAGGGACAAGATCTTAAGTTTTTAAGGGAAAATTAGTCAGGCGGTTGTGAACTGTTCTAGATGAACTCAGAATTGATGACTGCACAATATGCATCACTGCAGATAACTATATTGTCAAACTAGCAGTATATGTAGTGAATTTTGTGCACTATCCCTGCCTCATGGCAAAATTTCATTGTATGTGCTTACCAAAATAGCTGAATATTCTTATGTGTACATTGAATATGGTTAGACCTTATCTCATGGCATCTGTGACCCTGTTTCTCTTATCTGAGGCAAAGAAAAGCCCTTTACTTAAAATTCCCTGTGATATATTAAGTGGAATGGAAGTGAGATTGTATTCAAAATTCATCTTTATATCATACAGGATCTTTCCACGTGTCGACTGTGTTTTGATATCATATCCAGATCCTCTACATATGGGTGCTTTGCCATACTTGGTTGGTAAATGCCAGTTGTCTTGCCCAGTGTATGCTACTGTTCCAGTTTTCAAGATGGGACAGATGTTCATGTATGATTGGTTTCAGGTGAGTACTATAGTGTGTCTATTTTAACCCTGCTTAAATTGATTGATAGTCTTCATTTACTTTACCAGATTGTAGATTGTTAATTTCACCAAGGTTTAATTACTTTCAGAGTCACCATAATTATGACCTGGTGGAACACTTCACTTTAGATGATGTGGATGCTGCCTTTGAGCTCATCACACAAGTCAAGTACAACCAGAGTATCCCCATGAGAGGTATGCATTATTCACACCGTTTTTAAATATCCTTGCTCCTTTTGCCATTTTTCCCCTTTTTTTAAAGTATATCCTTAAGTGTTCACCCAAACTAAACTTACCTTTAGGTACGATCTTCCAGTTATGCAGGGAGGAACATACAAAATATTTACTTGGCCTTTTCTTCATACATCACAATATATTTTCTTATATTGTTTTCTTTTATATCTTATCTGTAGTGCCCCAGTGCTATTATTATCAGCATTATTTTTTCAGATTACGATTATGATTATTTTTTTTCATATTTCATTACCATTTCCTGCATTAATGGCATAGTGCTAGGAACAGACAAAGAAAGGCTGCATCCTCTCACATCCATTCCCTATCTGTCATGTGTAATGCACTGAAACCATAGCTCCCTATTCACATCCAGGCTCCACGGACCTTTCCATGGTTTATTATGGCTGATTCATGTGAGAAACTGCAGAAGCTGGTGACTGAGTTTGGTAAAGTGTGTGAAAGAAGAAAGTTAAGAGTAAATGTGAATAAGAGCAAGGTTATTAGGTACAGTAGGGTTGAGGGTCAAGTCAATTGGGAGGTAAGTTTGAATGGAGAAAAACTGGAGGAAGTAAAGTGTTTTAGATATCTGGGAGTGGATCTGGCAGCGGATGGAACCATGGAAGCGGAAGTGAATCATAGGATGGGGGAGGGGGCGAAAATCCTGGGAGCCTTGAAGAATGTTTGGAAGTCGAGAACATTATCTCGGAAAGCAAAAATGGGTATGTTTGAAGGAATAGTGGTTCCAACAATGTTGTATGGTTGCGAGGTGTGGGCTATGGATAGAGTTGTGCGCAGGAGGGTGGATGTGCTGGAAATGAGATGTTTGAGGATAATGTGTGGTGTGAGGTGGTTTGATCGAGTAAGTAATGTAAGGGTAAGAGAGATGTGTGGAAATAAAAAGAGTGTGGTTGAGAGAGCAGAAGAGGGTGTTTTGAAATGGTTTGGGCACATGGAGAGAATGAGTGAGGAAAGATTGACCAAGAGGATATATGTGTCAGGGGTGGATGGAACGAGGAGAAGTGGGAGACCAAATTGGAGGTGGAAAGATGGAGTGAAAAAGATTTTGAGTGATCAGGGCCTGAACATGCAGGAGGGTGAAAGGCGGGCAAGGAATAGAGTGAATTGGATCGATGTGGTATACCGGGGTTGACGTGCTGTCAGTGGATTGAATCAGGGCATGTGAAGCGTCTGGGGTAATCCATGGAAAGTTGTGTGGGTCCTAGATTTGGAAAGGGAGCTGTGGTTTCAGGCATTGTTGCATGACAGCTAGAGCCTGAGTGTGAACGAATGGGGCCTTTGTTGTCTTTTCCTAGCGCTACCTTGCACACATGAGGGGGAGGGGGATGGTATTCCATGTGTGGCGGGATGGCGATGGGAATGAATAAAGGCAGACAGTGTGAATTGTGTGCATGGGTATATATGTATGTGTCTGTGTGTGTGTATATATGTGTCCATTGAGATGTATAGGTATGTATATGTGTATGGGGGTGGGTTGGGCCATTTCTTTCGTCTGTTTCCTTGCGCTACCTCGCAAACGCAGGAGACAGCGACAAAGCAAAATAAAAAAAAGATATAGATATTATTATTATTATTATTATTATTATTATTATTATTATTATATTATACTTAAATCTTGTTTCCCACATCAGGAAACAGAGGAAGAATGGCCCATACACTCTTATACACATCTACATATGGGAGAAAGAATACTTCCCACACATTCCTCACGTGTCATAGAAGGCGACTAAAGGGGACGGGAGCGGGGGGCCAGAAACCCTCCCCTCCTTGTATTTTAACTTTCTTGAAGGGGAAACAGAAGAAGGAGTCACGCGGGGAGTGCTCATCCTCCTCGAAGGCTCAGATTGGGGTTTCTAAATGTGTGTGGATGTAACCAAGATGAGAAAAAAGGAGAGATAGGTAGTATGTTTGAGGAAAGGATCCTGGTTGTTTTGGCCCTGAGTGAAACGAAGCTCAAAGGGTAAAGGGGAAGAGTAGTTTGGGAATGTCGTGGGAGTAAAGTCAGGGGTTAGTGAGAGGACAAGAGCAAGGGAAGGAGTAGCACTACTCCTGAAACAGGAGTTGTGGGAGTATGTGATAGAGTGTAAGAAAGTAAACTCTAGATTGATATTGGTAAAAGTGAAAGCTGATGGAGAGAGATGGGTGATTATTGGTGCATATTCACCTGGGCAAGAGAAAAAAGATCATGAGAGGCAAGTGTTTTGGTAGCAGCTGAATGAGTGTGTTAGTGGTTTTGATGCACAAGACCGGGTTATAGTGATGGGTGATTTGAATGCAAAGATGAGTAATGTGGCAGTTGAGGGAATAATTGGTATACTTGGGGTGTTCAGTGTTGTAAATGGAAATTGGAAAGAGCTTGTAGATTTATGTGCTGAAAAAGGACTGGTGATTGGGAATACCTGGTTTAAAAAGCGAGATATACGTAAGAATACGCATGTAAGTAGGAGAGATGGCCAGAGAGCGTTATTGGATTATGTTTTAATTGATAGGCGTGCAAAAGAGAGACTTTTGGATGTTAATGTGCTGAGAGGTGCAACAGGAGGGATGTCTGATCATTACCTTGTGAAGGTGAAGATTTGTAGGAGTTTTCTGAAAAGAAGAGAAAATGTTGGGGTAAAGAGAGTGGTGAGAGTAAGTGAGCTTGGGAAGGAGACTTGTGTGAGGAAGTACCAGGAGAGACTGAGTACAGAATGGAAAAAGGTGAGAACAAAGGAGTTAAGGGGAGTGGGGGAGGAATGGGATGTATTTAGGGAAGCAGTGATGGCTTGTGCAAAAGATGCTTGTTGCATGAGAAGCATGGGAGGTGGGCAGATTAGAAAGGGTTGTGAGTGGTGGGATGAAGAAGTAAGATTATTAGTGAAAAAGAAGAGAGAGGCATTTGGATGATTTTTGCAGGGAAAAAATGCAAATGAGTGGGAGATGTATAAAAGAAAGAGGCAGGAGGTCAAGAGAAAGGTGCAAGAGGTGAAAAAGAGGGCAAATGAGAGTTGGGGTGAGAGGGTATCATTAAATTTTAGGGAGAATAAAAAGATGTTTTGGAAGGAGGTAAATAAAGTGCGTAAGACAAGGGAACAAATGGGAACTTCAGTAGAGGGGGCTAATGGTGAGGTGATAACAAGTAGTGGTGATGTGAGAAGGAGATGGAGTGAGTATTTTGAAGGTTTGTTGAATGTGTTTGGTGATAGAGTAGTAGTATTAACAGTGTGGCAAACATAAGGTGTAGTTTAGATGGCCTCTGACCAGACACATGTGTCAGGTCAAGGATCATTGGTATCAAGGGTACATTCAGTAAAGTTGCCCTTAAAACTGATATGCAAGGGTTAGGTAAAAGACCAATGGTGTCAACGTTGTAATGAATGAAGTATTTTGCCTGACCTGTAAATCAAAGACGCCTGACCTAACTTTTGGCATCTACAGCATAATGAAGATGTGAATAACCTGGCCTGTGTGGGTCAAATTCAAGGCTGGTGGTGTTGAGGATGTAGTGAAGATGACCTTTGACTTTACACTTGGTATCAAGAGCGTTGACCTTGCATTTGTTGAGGATGAAGTTAGATATGTAGCGAAAATGCATCTGTCAAGCATGAAGTGAATATAAGTTTATCAAATGCATAGGGAAGATGCTTGAGGTGGTTATCTCTTTCCAAACTGAATCAGATGGTGGGCAACAGTAAAGAGAGACATAATGCATTTGCTCATACATATTGTCATTTAAAGGGTGCTGATCAAACATGGCACTCAGTTTGATATCTGAAGATAATAAGGACCAATTGGTAGATATACAGTTACTGCACAAATATACTCACAACAAGACTGATTACATGATCAGATAATCACAAAACTGCAAGAGGAGGTGAACAACTGATAGAACAGTTACAAAAAAAAAATACATAAAAGTAATAATAATGGTATTAGTAATATCTATTCATTTATTATTATACTTAATCAGTTTCCCTCGTCAATGAGGTAGTGTCAGGAAATAGACGAAGAATGGCCCATCCAATCATACACACACATATATATACATAGATACTCATACATGAACATATACATACATATACATATCAACATATACATACAAAGACATATACATATCAACATATACATACAAAGACATATACATATGTACATATTCATACTTGTTTCCCTTCATCCATTCCTGTTGCTACCCAGCCACACAGGAAATAGCATTCTCCCCCCCTTCAGCGAGGTAGTGCCAGGAAAAGACAAAAAAGGCCACGTTCGTTGACACTCAGTCTCTAGCTGTCATGTGTAATGCACTGAAACCACAGCTCCCTATCCACATACGGGCCCCACAGACCTTTCCATGGTTTACCCCTGATGCTTCACATGCCTTGGTTCAGTCCACTGATAGCATGTCGACCCCGGCAAACCACATCGTTCCAATTCACTCTATCCCTTGCATGCCTTACACCCTCCTGTATGTTCTGGCCCCAATAGCTCAAAATCTTCTTCACTACATCCTTCCACCTCCAATTTTGGTCTCCCACTTCTCCATGTTCCCTCCACCTCTGACACATACATCCTCTTTGTCAATCTTTCCTCACTCATTCTCTCAATATGTTCAAACGATTACAGCATACCCTCTTCTGCTCTTTCAACCACACTCTTTTTATTACCACACATCTCTCTTACCCTTTCATTACTTACTTGATCAAACCACCTCACACCACATATTGTCCTTGAACATTTCATTTCCAACACATCCACCCTCCTCCGTATAACCCTATCTACTGCCCATTAACCAATAACAATGTTATTGGTTGCAAGGAATTGGAGGTGGAAGGATGTAGTGAAAAAGATTTTGAGCTATTGGGGCCAGAACATACATTAACCAATAACAATGTTATTGGTTGCAAGGAATGGGCAGTAGATAGGGTTATACGGAGGAGGGTGGATGTGTTGGAAATGAAATGTTCGAGGACAATATGTGGTGTGAGGTGGTTTGATCAAGTTAGTAATGAAAGGGTAAGAGAGATGTGTGGTAATAAAAAGTGTGGTTGAAAGAGCAGAAGAGGGTATGCTGTAATCGTTTGAACATATTGAGAGAATGAGTGAGGAAAGATTGACAAAGAGGATGTATGTGTCAGAGGTGGAGGGAACATGGAGAAGTGGGAGACCAAAATTGGAGGTGGAAGGATGTAGTGAAGAAGATTTTGAGCTATTGGGGCCAGAACATACAGGAGGGTGTAAGGCATGCAAGGGATAGAGTGAATTGGAATAATGTGGTTTGCCGGGGTCGACATGCTATCAGTGGACTGAACCAAGGCATGTGAAGCATCAGGGGTAAACCATGGAAAGGTCTGTGGGGCCCGTATGTGGATAGGGAGCTGTGGTTTCAGTGCATTACACATGACAGCTAGAGACTGAGTGTCAACGAACGTGGCCTTTTTTGTCTTTTCCTGGCACTACCTCGCTGAAGGGGGGGGAGAATGCTAATTCCTGTGTGGCTGGGTAGCAACAGGAATGGATGAAGGGAAACAAGTATGAATATGTACATATGTATATGTCTTTGTATGTATATGTTGATATGTATATGTCTTTGTATGTATTTTTTTTTTTTTTTTTTTTTAGACTTTGTCGCTGTCTCCCGCGTTTGCGAGGTAGCGCAAGGAAACAGACGAAAGAAATGGCCCAACCCCCCACCCCATACACATGTACATACACACGTCCACACACGCAAATATACATACCTACACAGCTTTCCATGGTTTACCCCAGACGCTTCACACGCCTTGCTTCAATCCACTGACAGCACGTCAACCCCTGTATACCACATGACTCCAATTCACTCTATTTCTTGCCCTCCTTTCACCCTCCTGCATGTTCAGGCCCCGATCACACAAAATCTTTTTCACTCCATCTTTCCACCTCCAATTTGGTCTCCCTCTTCTCCTCGTTCCCTCCACCTCCGACACATATATCCTCTTGGTTAATCTCTCCTCACTCATTCTCTCCATGTGCCCAAACCATTTCAAAACACCCTCTTCTGCTCTCTCAACCACGCTCTTTTTATTTCCACACATCTCTCTTACCCTTACGTTACTTACTCGATCAAACCACCTCACACCACACATTGTCCTCAAACATCTCATTTCCAGCACATCCATCCTCCTGCGCACATCTCTATCCATAGCCCACGCCTCGCAACCATACAACATTGTTGGAACCACTATTCCCTCAAACATACCCATTTTTGCTTTCCGAGATAATGATCTCGACTTCCACACATTTTTCAAGGCTCCCAAAATTTTCGCCCCCTCCCCCACCCTATGATCCACTTCCGCTTCCATGGTTCCATCCGCTGACAGATCCACTCCCAGATATCTAAAACACTTCACTTCCTCCAGTTTTTCTCCATTCAAACTCACCTCCCAATTGACTTGACCCTCACCCCTACTGTACCTAATAACCTTGCTCTTATTCACATTTACTCTCAACTTTCTTCTTCCACACACTTTACCAAACTCAGTCACCAGCTTCTGCAGTTTCTCACATGAATCAGCCACCAGCGCTGTATCATCAGCGAACAACAACTGACTCACTTCCCAAGCTCTCTCATCCCCAACAGACTTCATACTTGCCCCTCTTTCCAGGACTCTTGCATTTACCTCCCTTACAACCCCATCCATAAACAAATTAAACAACCATGGAGACATCACACACCCCTGCCGCAAACCTACATTCACTGAGAACCAATCACTTTCCTCTCTTCCTACACGTACACATGCCTTACATCCTCGATAAAAACTTTTCACTGCTTCTAACAACTTGCCTCCCACACCATATATTCTTAATACCTTCCACAGAGCATCCCTATCAACTCTATCATATGCCTTCTCCAGATCCATAAATGCTACATACAAATCCATTTGCTTTTCTAAGTATTTCTCACATACATTCTTCAAAGCAAACACCTGATCCACACATCCTCTACCACTTCTGAAACCGCCCTGCTCTTCCCCAATCTGATGCTCTGTACATGCCTTCACCCTCTCAATCAATACCCTCCCATATAATTTACCAGGAATACTCAACAAACTTATACCTCTGTAATTTGAGCACTCACTCTTATCCCCTTTGCCTTTGTACAATGGCACTATGCACGCATTCCGCCAATCCTCAGGCACCTCACCATGAGTCATACATACATTAAATAACCTTACCAACCAGTCAACAATACAGTCACCCCCTTTTTTAATAAATTCCACTGCAATACCATCCAAACCTGCTGCCTTGCCGGCTTTCATCTTCCGCAAAGCTTTTACTACCTCTTCTCTGTTTACCAAATCATTTTCCCTAACCCTCTCACTTTGCACACCACCTCGACCAAAACACCCTATATCTGCCACTCTGTCATCAGACACATTCAACAAACCTTCAAAATACTCATTCCACCTCCTTCTCACATCACCGCTACTTGTTATCACCTCCCCATTTACGCCCTTCACTGAAGTTCCCATTTGCTCCCTTGTCTTACGCACCCTATTTACCTCCTTCCAGAACATCTTTTTATTCTCCCTAAAATTTACTGATAGTCTCTCACCCCAACTCTCATTTGCCCTTTTTTTCACCTCTTGCACCTTTCTCTTGACCTCCTGTCTCTTTCTTTTATACTTCTCCCACTCAATTGCATTTTTTCCCTGCAAAAATCGTCCAAATGCCTCTCTCTTCTCTTTCACTAATACTCTTACTTCTTCATCCCACCACTCACTACCCTTTCTAAACAGCCCACCTCCCACTCTTCTCATGCCACAAGCATCTTTTGCGCAATCCATCACTGATTCCCTAAATACATCCCATTCCTCCCCCACTCCCCTTACTTCCATTGTTCTCACCTTTTTCCATTCTGTACACAGTCTCTCCTGGTACTTCCCCACACAGGTCTCCTTCCCAAGCTCACTTACTCTCACCACCTTCTTCACCCCAACATTCTCTCCTCTTTTCTGAAAACCCATACTAATCTTCACCTTAGCCTCCACAAGATAATGATCAGACATCCCTCCAGTTGCACCTCTCAGCACATTAACATCCAAAAGTCTCTCTTTCGCACGCCTGTCAATTAACACGTAATCCAATAACGCTCTCTGGCCATCTCTCCTACTTACATAAGTATACTTATGTATATCTCGCTTTTTAAACCAGGTATTCCCAATCATCAGTCCTTTTTCAGCACATAAATCTACAAGCTCTTCACCATTTCCATTTACAACACTGAACACCCCATGCATACCAATTATTCCCTCAACTGCCACATTACTCACCTTTGCATTCAAATCACCCATCACTATAACCCGGTCTCGTGCATCAAAACCGCTAACACACTCATTTAGCTGCTCCCAAAACACTTGCCTCTCATGATCTTTCTTCTCATGCCCAGGTGCATATGCACCAATAATCACCCACCTCTCTCCATCAACTTTCAATTTTACCCATATTAATCGAGAATTTACTTTCTTACATTCTATCACATACTCCCACAACTCCTGTTTCAGGAGTATTGCTACTCCTTCCCTTGCTCTTGTCCTCTCACTAACCCCTGACTTCACTCCCCAGACATTTCCAAACCACTCTTCCCCTTTACCCTTGAGCTTCGTTTCACTCAGAGCCAAAACATCCAGGTCCCTTTCCTCAAACATACTACCTATCTCTCCTTTTTTCACATCTTGGTTACATCCACACACATTTAGGCACCCCACTCTGAGCCTTCGAGGAGGATGATCACTCCCCGCGTGACTCCTTCTTCTGTTTCCCATTTTAGAAAGTTAATACAAGGAGGGGAGGATTTCCGGCCCCCCGCTCCCGTCCCCTCTATATGTATATGTTCATGTATGAGTATCTATGTATATATATGTGTGTGTATGATTGGATGGGCCATTCTTCGTCTATTTCCTGACACTACCTCATTGACGAGGGAAACCGATTAAGTATAATAATAAATGAATAGATATTACTAATACCATTATTATTACTTTTATGTATTTTTTTTTTGTAACTGTTCTATCAGTTGTTCACCTCCTCTTGCAGTTTTGTGATTATCTGATCATGTAATCAGTCTTGTTGTGAGTATATTTGTGCAGCAACTGTATATCTACCAATTGGTCCTTATTATCTTCAGATATCAAACTGAGTGCCATGTTTGATCAGCACCCTTTAAATGACAATATGTATGAGCAAATGCATTATGTCTCTCTTTACTGTTGCCCACCATCTGATTCAGTTTGGAAAGAGATAACCACCTCAAGCATCTTCCCTATGCATTTGATAAACTTATATTCACTTCATGCTTGACAGATGCATTTTCGCTACATATCTAACTTCATCCTCAACAAATGCAAGGTCAACGCTCTTGATACCAAGTGTAAAGTCAAAGGTCATCTTCACTACATCCTCAACACCACCAGCCTTGAATTTGACCCACACAGGCCAGGTTATTCACAACTTCATTATGCTGTAGATGCCAAAAGTTAGGTCAGACGTCTTTGATTTACAGGTCAGGCAAAATACTTCATTCATTACAACGTTGACACCATTGGTCTTTTACCTAACCCTTGCATATCAGTTTTAAGGGCAACTTTACTGAATGTACCCTTGATACCAATGATCCTTGACCTGACACATGTGTCTGGTCGGAGGCCATCTAAACTACACCTTATGTTTGCCACACTGTTAATACTACTGCTTTTTGACCTGTTACAAAGGAATTAGGTTTTTGGCCAATTTCATCACATCATAAGCTTTACAGTGAACTCATAGATAAAGGGCAGTGCAGGTTTTTATCTGATAAAAGCACACAAACACAACTAATACCTCAATTAAATGACATACAGGAAACTAATGAGAGGGAAAAGAATGGATACTTCCTAGATTTTGCAAAAGCATTTGACAAAATAGATTATGGAGTATTGTACTAAAGAAAATAAAAAAAGATTTAAGTGCAAAATAGAATTGATCGAGGACTTTCTACTCAACACAAATTTGAAGGTAGTGGTCTTCATTCTTTTTTATACTAAATATTGGCCAATGTTGGTCGATGAACCCCTTAACTCTTGACTTACAGCTATGGTGTGGTATGAAATGACTCTTACCTTATGCTTCAAAAAATACAATTCTTTTTTTCCTATATCATATGTTATTGATAAGAATGCTCCAAAATGTAATACACTTTCCTCAGGATTATGGTATGCCGGGTGTTCAGCCAGGGCCTGTTCCCCTCAGGGGAAGGTCTTATCTGGTAGCATGGATGCTTTTTATTTATCAAAGTACAGTACATGATGATTATGAATATTTTATGGATGTGATTTCTTTCTACATAAGCAAGTTACACATTTTATGTTCTTTTCATGTATGATTTTATTCTTCCCATTTGTATCATTTAACTTATTTAACATTTTGATATATGTGTATTTTTTATATGTATTACATATTATTTATGTATTTATATTTTGTTTACACAAAATGTTAATTTTTTTTTTTCACACTTCGCCATTTCCCGCGTTAGCGAGGTAGCATTAAGAACAGAGGCCTGGGCCTTTGTGGGAATATCCTCACCTGGCCCCCTTCTCTGTTCCCTCTTTTGAAAAAAAAAAAAAAGAAAAAAAAGAGGGGGGATTTCCAAAACCCCCCCCCCCCGCTCCCTTCCCTTTTAGTCACCTTCTGTGACACGCAGGGAATATGTGAGAAGTATTCCTTCTCCCCTATCCCCAGGGATAAAATGTTAATTACGTGAATGAATAAAAAAGTTAACCTTATTCTCATCAAATCTGACACTTGTCAGGAAGAAGTGTAAGTGGGTACTTATCATGATACACTTAGTTTTCATTCCAAGATGATTTTTCCAGGAAAAGGAATTGGCCTGAATATATCTGCCCAACCAGCAGGCCATATGATTGGAGGAGCTATATGGAGGATTCTCAAAGATGGGGAAGGGGTAAGTTTTCATAATGAAAAGATTGAAGTTTCATTGCAGATTTTTTTTTTTCTTTTAAGTACAGTGGCTAGGGAAATGTTTGCAATTATTGTAGGTACTGTACTTAAGGGAGTGCTTATCCATGCTATCTCTTGATCTGTCTTCCCAAGTCATGTGGTCTGATATTCAGCCTCTGTCTCAGTGCATTTTAGGTTTCACAGAAAAAGAACTTTTCACTTCTTTCAAATTTCTTTTGAAGTAAAAATCAGGGTACTAACCTGTCACTCATTATGCTAATCATTTAAAGCTGATAAAAGTTGTGGAATTTTCATTTAATTTGCTGTCGTTCCACTCTGTAATTGTGTTTATTTCTTACAAGTGGAATGTTTTGGGAAAGCTTGCAAAGCTTGCTTTGTGGATTGTTTACTAAAAGATGATTAGAGAAAACAAGAGTTTTTGTCTGTGGAGTTTCAAAAGAACTTTTTGGAATTCATTGAATTTGTACTTGAGACTTAATTGGTTAATCAGACATGCTAGCTGCTAGTTCCAATCATTGCTCATGCACCCCTTTTTGTTTACTGCTCCCCAGCATCCCCATTTGCTGCTCCCCCATCACTCCCACTTATTTCTCTCCTCTCTCCTATTCACTGCTCCCCACTATTCCAAGTCACTGCTCCCCTTTCTTCACTCTTCACCAATGCTCCCCTTACAGTTAGTGGCATATCTAGGGTATGGCAGGTAGGGCAGGTGCCCTGGATGCCACTTGAAGGGGGCGCTACTCCACAGGTTTGTTTTTTGACATATGCTACCCGATCGACATTTTTAACGGATTGGTTTTGTGAGATAAAAAAGAAACTCGCCTACTTTACAACTATGGTAATATTTTGCATTACCACTTCTACATTACAATTTTGAGCCAATAAGTCTTTAACTTTGTCTTTAAGAGCTTACATAGATTTAAGTTTGGCCTAACTCCTCAACAGTTTATAATTACACTGTATATATTTATATATACATCCAGTGTATGTACATTTTTAATCAAGCCAGGGATGCAATTTGAGTGCTTGCCATAGGCACTATTTCCCCTAGTTGCGCCCCTGAATAGTTAGGGGTATTTTTCAGCTCAAAATATTTTTTGTTTCAAAACTGAACGATAAGATATTCAAACACTGCTATACTTGAAATAATCATGGAAAATATATCAATGCTCTCATTTACTGATTTATATTTTTTATTATTATTATTATACTTTGTTACTGTCTCCTGCATAAGCGAGGTAGTGCAAGGAAACAGACGAAAGAATGGCCGAACCCACCCACATAGGCATGTATATACATACATGTCCACAGACGCACATATACATACCTATACATTTCAGTGTATACATATATATCATACACAGATATACATATATACACATGTACATAATTCATACTTGCTGCCTTTATTCATTCCCGTCGCCACCCCACCACACATGAAATGACAACCCATTGCCCCCGCATGCGTGTGAGGTAGCACTAGGAAAAGACAACAAAGGCCACATTCGTTCACAGTCAGTCTCCATATGATGCAATGGAGCAGAAATATTTTAAAATTGACTTCATTTCACAGCTTGATTAAGTCTCATTAAGAGGACTAAATGTTGATTTAACACCATATTTGTATTCAGCATGAAAAATAACTCTTATAATGAGTTTTTAAAGGAAACCTTTTTTCTGAGAAAAATACCAAAAATTATAGGTAATAGTTTAGGGTATTTTTTAGCCCCAAAACTTTTTGTTTCAAGATTGAAAGATGAAATATTCAAACATTTCTACACTGGAAATAATCATGGAAAATATATCATAATGCTCTTTGTCACTGATACATACACAGCAAATACGATGCAAAGGAACAGAAATATTTTAAGATTAACTTCATTTAACAGTAAAACTGAGTGTCATTAAGAGGACTAAAAGTTATTTTATCACCAGATTTGTTTTCAGCATGAAAAATACTTATAATGAGTTTATAAAGGAAATCTTTTTTAGATAAATACCAAAAATTGAAGGTATTTTTTGGCACCAAAAGCTTTTTGTTTCAAAATTGAAAGATAAGATATTCAGACACTTCTATACTTAAAATAATCATGAAAAATATACCATAATGCTATCAGTTACCGATACATACTCTGTGAATACGATGCAAAGTAGCAGAAATATTTTAAAATTGACTTCATTTAAGAGTTTAATTGAGTGTCAATAAGAGGACTAAACATTATTTTAACACCATATTTGTATTCAGAATGAAAAATACTTCTTGAAGTGAGTTTTTAAAGGAAATTCATTTTTCAGAGAAAAATACCGAAAATTTTAGGTAATGTAATGGTTCAGGGTATTTTTTAGCTCCAAAAACTTTTTGTTTCAAAATTGATAGATAAGATATTCAAACACTTCTATACTTGAAATTTCTTTTTTTTCTTTCACACTATTCGCCATTTCCCGCATTAGCGAGGTAGCATTAAGAACAGAGGACTGAACCTTTGAGGGAATATCCTCACCTGGCCCCCTTCTCTGTTCCTTCTTTTGGAAATGAAAAAAAAAAAGGAAGAGAGGGAAGGATTTCCAGCCCCCCGCTCCCTTCCCTTTTAGTCGCCTTCTACAACACGCAGGGAATACGTGGGAAGTATTCTTTCTCCCCTATCATGTACTTGAAATAATCATGGAAAATGTATCATAATGCTCTCAGTTACTGATACATACCCAGTAAATATGATACAAAGGAGCAGAACATATTGTAAAATTGACTTCATTTAACAGCTTAAATTAATGTAAAGAAGATGACTTAACGATACTTTAACACCAGATTTCTTTTTAGCATGAAAAATACTTCTTATGATTTGTATTCAGCATGAAAAATACTTTTTATAATGAGTTTTTTAAGGAAATCAATTTTTCTAATAAAAATGCCAAGAATTGAAGATAATACTTCAGGGTATTTTTGGCTCCAAAAACTTTTTGTTTCAAAATTGGAAGATAAAATATTGAAACACTACTTGAAATAATCGTGGAAAATAAATGGTAATGCTATCAGTTACCAATACATACCCAGTAAATACGATGCAAAGGATCAGAAAATATTGGGATATTGACCAGCGTGAAAAATAATTCTTATAATGAGTTGTCTGTTGTGGATGAGAGAGCTTGGGAAGTGAGTCAGTTGTTGTTCGCTGATGATACAGCGCTGGTGGCTGATTCATGTGAGAAACTGCAGAAGCTGGTGACTGAGTTTGGTAAAGTGTGTGAAAGAAGAAAGTTAAGAGTAAATGTGAATAAGAGCAAGGTTATTAGGTACAGTAGGGTTGAGGGTCAAGTCAATTGGGAGGTAAGTTTGAATGGAGAAAAACTGGAGGAAGTAAAGTGTTTTAGATATCTGGGAGTGGATCTGGCAGTGGATGGAACCATGGAAGCGGAAGTGAATCATAAGGTGGGGGAGGGGGCAAAAATCCTGGGAGCCTTGAAGAATGTGTGGAAGTTGAGAACATTATTTCGGAAAGCAAAAATGGGTATGTTTGAAGGAATAGTGGTTCCAACAATGTTGTATGGTTGCGAGGCGTGGGCTATGGATAGAGTTGTGCGCAGGAGGGTGAATGTGCTGGAAATGAGATGTTTGAGGACAATGTGTGGTGTGAGGTGGTTTGATCGAGTAAGTAATGTAAGGGTAAGAGAGATGTGTGGAAATAAAAAGAGTGTGGTTGAGAGAGCAGAAGAGGGTGTTTTGAAATGGTCTGGGCACATGGAGAGAATGAGTGAGGAAAGATTGACCAAGAGGATATATGTGTCGGAGGTGGAGGGAACGAGGAGAAGTGGGAGACCAAATTGGAGGTGGAAAGATGGAGTGAAAAAGATTTTGAGTGATCGGGGCCTGAACATGCAAGAGGGTGAAAGGCGGGCAAGGAATAGAGTGAATTGGATCGATGTGATATACCAGAGTTGACGTGCTGTCAGTGGATTGAAGCAGGGCATGTGAAGCGTCTGGGGTAAACCATGGAAAGCTGTGTGGGGCCTGGATGTGGAAGGGGAGCTGTGGTTTCGGGCATTATTGTATGACAGCTGGAGACTGAGTGTGAACGAATGAGGCCTTTGTTGTCTTTTCCTAGCGCTACCCCGCACACATGAGGGGGGAGGGGGATGGTATTCCATGTGTGGCGAGGTGGCGATGGTAATGAATAAAGGCAGACTGTGTGAATTGTGTGCATGGGTATATATGTATGTGTCTGTTTGTGTATATATATGTGTACATTGAGATGTATAGGTATGTATATTTGCGTGTGTGGACGTGTGTGTATATACATGTGTATGGGGTGGGTTGGGCCATTTCCTTCGTCTGTTTCCTTGTGCTACCTCGCAAACGCGGGAGACAGCGACAAAACAAAATAAATGAATAAATAAATAGATAATAAGTTTTTAAAGGAAATCTATGTTTGAGAAAAATGCCAAAATTGAAGGGTATTTTTTTGTCTCAGAAACTTTTTGTTTCAAAATTGAAAGAAACAATATTCAAACACTTCTGTACTTGAAATGATCATGGAAAATGTATCATGATGCTCTCAGTTAATGATACATGCTTAGTAAATACGATGCAGAAGAGCAGAAAATATTTTGAACTTGACTTCATTAAACAGCTTAATTGAATGTCAAAAAGATGATAAAACAATATTTTAACACCAGATTTGTGTTCGGCATCTATTTTTTTGAGAAAAAATGCTAAAAATTGAAGGTAATAATAGTTCAGCGCATTTTTTCGCTACAAAAACTTTTTGTTTCAAAATTGAAATATGCAATATTCAAACACTTCTATACTTGAAGTAATCATGGAAAATACATCATAATGTGCTTAGTCACCAACACATAACCAGTAAATATGATGCAAAGGAGCAGAAGATATTTTGAAATTGATTTCATTTAACAGCTTAATTGAATGTCATAAAGATGGATAAATGATATTTTAACACCAGATTTGTATTCAGCATGCAGAATACTTTGTATAATGAGTTTTTAAAGGAAATCTGTTTTGCTGAGAAAAATGCTAAAAATTGAAGTAGAGATTTTTTGGCTCAAAAACTTTTTCTTCCAAAATTGAAAGATGAAATATTGAAAACTTATATACTTGAAATAATCATAGAAACTGTATCATAATGCTCTCAGTTACCGTTATATACCCAGTAAATATGATGCAAAGGAGCAGAATATATTTTGAAATTGACTTTAAATAACTCAATGAATGTCATAGAGATGACAAAACGATATTTTGATACCAGATTTGTATTCAGCTTGAAAAATACTTCTTATAACGAGTTTTTAAAGGAAATCTATTTTTCTGAGAAAAATGCCAAAAATTAAAGGTAATAGTTCAGGGTATTTTTTAGCTCGAAAAACTTTTTGTTTCAAAATTGAATGATAAAATATTGAAACACTTCCATACTTGAAATAATCATGGAAAATATATCAATGCTCTCAATTACTTATAGATACCTAGTAAATATGATGCAAAGGAGCAGAAAATATTTATAAATTGACTTCGTTTAACAGCTTAGTTGAATGTCATAAAGATGACAAAACGATATTTTGACACCAGATTTGTGTTCAGCATAAAAAATACTTCTTATAATGAGTTTTCAAAGGAAATCTATTTTTCTGAGAAAAATGGTAAAAATTGAATGTAATAGCTCAGGGTATTTTTTTTGGCTTAAAAATCTTTTTGCTTCATAATTAAAAGATAGAATATTCAAACACTTCTGTACTTGAAATAATCATGGAAAATATATCATAATGCTCTCAGTTACCGATACATGCCCAGTAAATACGATGCAAAGAAGCAGAAAATATTTTGAAATTGATTTGGTTTAACAGCTTAATTGAATGTCAGAAAGATGACTAAACGATATTTTAACACCAGATTTGTATGCAGCATGAAAAATGCTTCTTATAATGAGCTTTTAAATTAAATCTATTTTTCTGAGAGAGATGCTAAAAATTGAAGGTAATAGTACAGGGTATTTTTGGTTCCAAAAACCTTTTGTTTCAAAATTGAAAGATGGAATATTCTAACACTTCTATACTTGAAATAATCATGGAAAATATATCATAATGTTCTCAGTTACCGATACATACCCAGTAAAAATGATGCAAAAAGAGCGGAAAATATTTTGAAATGGACTTCATTAAACAGCTTAATTGAATGTCGTAAAGACTACAAAATGTTATTTTAACACCAGATGTGTATTCAGCGTTAAAAATACTTCTTATATTGAGTTTTTAAAGGAAATCTATTTTTCTGAGAAAAAAGGTTAAATTTGAAGGTAATAGTTGAGTGTATTTTTTGGCCTAAAAATTTTTGTTTCAAAATTGAAAGATAGAATATTGAAACACTTCTATACTTGAAATAATCGTGGAAAATATATCAGATCCTCTCAGCTACTGATACATACCTGGTAAATACGATTGGAAAGAGCAGAAATTATTTTGAATTTGCCTTCATTATACAGCTTAATTGAATGTCATAAAGATTACCAAATAGTATTTTAACACTAGAATTGTTTTCAGCATTAAGAATACTCCTTATGAGTTTTTAAGGAAATCTATTTTTCTGAGGAAAATACCAAAAATTGAAAAAGTTCAGGGTATTTTTTAGCTCCAAAAATTTTATGTTTCAAATTTGAAAGATAAGATATTCAAAGACTTCTCTACTTGAAATAATCATGAAAATATATCACAATGTTCTTAAGTCACCAACTCATACTCAGTAAATATGATGCAAAGTAGAAGATATTTTGAAATTGACTTTATTTAACAGCTTCATTGAATGTCCTAAAGACGGATGAACGATATTTTTAACACCAGATTTGTATTCAGTATGAAAAATACTTCTTATAATGAGTTTTCAAAGGAAATCTATTTTTCTAAGAAAAATGCTAAAAATTGAAGATCATATAGTTAAGGGTATATTTTGGTTCAAAAAACTTTTTGTTTCAAAATTGAAAGATGGAATATTCTAGTACTTCTATATTGAAATAATCATGGAAAATATATCATAATGCTCTCAGTTACCGATACATGCCCAGTAAATACGATGCAAAGAAGCAGAAAATATTTTGAAATTGATTTGGTTTAACAGCTTAATTGAATGTCAGAAAGATGACTAAACGATATTTTAACACCAGATTTGTATGCAGTATGAAAAATGCTTCTTATAATGAGCTTTTAAATTAAATCTATTTTTCTGAGAGAGATGCTAAAAATTGAAGGTAATAGTACAGGGTATTTTTGGTTCCAAAAACCTTTTGTTTCAAAATTGAAAGATGGAATATTCTAACACTTCTATACTTGAAATAATCATGGAAAATATATCATAATGTTCTCAGTTACCGATACATACCCAGTAAATATGATGCAAAAAGAGCGGAAAACATTTTGAAATGGACTTCATTAAACAGCTTAATTGAATGTCGTAAAAACTACAAAACATTATTTTAACACCAGATGTGTATTCAGCATTAAAAATACTTCTTATAATGAGTTTTTAAAGGAAATCTATTTTTCTGAGAAAAATGCTAAAAATTGAAGGTAATAGTTCAGGGTATTTTTTAGCTCGAAAAACTTTTTGCTTCAAAATTGAAAGATAGAATATTGAAACACTTCTATACTTAAAATAATCATGGAAAATATATCATAATCCTCTCAGCTACTGATACATACCCGGTAAATACGATTGGAAAGAGCAGAAATTATTTTGAAATTGCCTTCATTATACAGCTTCATTGAATGTCATAAAGATTACCAAATAGTATTTTAACACTAGAATTGTTTTCAGCATTAAGAATACTCCTTATAATGAGTTTTTATGGAAATTATTTTTCTGAGAAAAACACCAAAAATTGAAAAAGTTCAGGGTATTTTTTAGCTCCAAAAATTTTTTGTTTCAAATTTGAAAGATGAAATATTCAAAGACTTTTCTACTTGAAATAATCATGAAAAATATATCACAATGTTCTTAAGTCACCAACTCATACTCGGAAAATATGGTGCAAAATAGAAGATATTTTGAAATTGACTTTATTTAACTGCTTAATTAAATGTCCTAAAGACGGATGAACGATATTTTTAACACCAGATTTGTATTCAGTCTGAAAACTACTTCTTATAATGAGTTTTCAAAGGAAATCTATTTTTCTAAGAAAAATGCTAAAAATTGAAGGTCATAAAAGTTCAGGGTATATTTTGGTTTAAAAAACGTTTTGTTTCAAAATTGAAAGATGGAATATTCTAGTACTTCTATATTGAAATAATCATGGAAAATATATCATAATGTTCTCAGTTACCGATACATAGCCAGTAAATATGATGCAAAAAGAGCAGAAAATATTTTGAAATAGACTTCATTAAACAGCTTAATTGAATGTTGTAAAGAGTACAAAACGTTATTTTAACACCAGAGGTGTATTCAGCATTAAAAGTACTTCTTATATTGAGTTTTTAAAGGAAATCTATTTTTCTGAGAAAAATGCCAAAAATTGAAGGTAATAGTTCAGGGTATTTTTTAGCTCGAAAAACTTTTTGTTTCAAAATTGAATGATAAGATATTGAAACACTTCCATACTTGAAATAATCATGGAAAATATATCATAATGTTCTCAGTTACTGATACATACCCAGTAAATATGATGCAAAAAGATCAGAAAATGTTTTGAAATGGACTTCATTAAACATCTTGATTGAATGTCATAAAGACTACAAAATGATATTTTAACTGCAGATGTGTATTCAGCATTAAGAATACTTCTTATATTGAGTTTTTGAAGGAAATCTATTTTTCTGAGAAAAATGCCAAAAATTGAAGGTAATAGTTCAGGGTATTTTTTAGCTCGAAAAACTTTTTGTTTCAAAATTGAATGATAAGATATTGAAACACTTCCATACTTGAAATAATCATGGAAAATATATCATAATGCTCTCAATTACTTATAGATAGCTAGGAAATATGATGCAAAGGAGCAGAAAATATTTATAAATTGACTTCATTTAACAGCTTAGTTGAATGTCATAAAGATGACAGAACGATATTTTGACACCAGATTTATGTTCAGCATAAAAAATACTTCTTATAATGAGTTTTCAAAGTAAATCTGTTTTTCTGAGAAAAATGGTAAAAATTGAATGTAATAGCTCAGGGTATTTTTTTGGCTTAAAAATCTTTTTGCATCATAATTAAAAGATAGAGTATTCAAACACTTCTGTACTTGAAATAATCATGGAAAATATATCATAATGCTCTCAGTTACCGATACATGCCCAGTAAATACGATGCAAAGAAGCAGAAAATGTTTTGAAATTGATTTCGTTTAACAGCTTAATTGAATGTCAGAAAGATGACTAAACGATATTTTAACACCAGATTTGTATGCAGCATGAAAAATGCTTCTTATAATGAGCTTTTAAATTAAATCTATTTTTCTGAGAGAGATGCTAAAAATTGAAGGTAATAGTACAGGGTATTTTTGGTTCAAAAAACCCTTTGTTTGAAAATTGAAAGATGGAATATTCTAACACTTCTATACTTGAAATAATCATGGAAAATATATCATAATGTTCTCAGTTACCGATACATACCCAGTAAATATGATGTAAAACGAGCGGAAAACATTTTGAAATGGACTTCATTAAACAGCTTAATTGAATGTCGTAAAGACTACAAAACGTTATTTTAACACCAGATGTGTATTCAGCATTAAAAGTACTTCTTATATTGAGTTTTTAAAGGAAATCTATTTTTCTGAGAAAAATGCCAAAAATTGAAGGTAATAGTTCAGGGTATTTTTTAGCTCGAAAAACTTTTTGTTTCAAAATTGAATGATAAGATATTGAAACACTTCCATACTTGAAATAATCATGGAAAATATATCATAATGCTCTCAATTACTTTTAGATACCTAGTAAATATGATGCAAAGGAGCAGAAAATATTTATAAATTGACTTCGTTTAACAGCTTAGTTGAATGTCATAAAGATGACAAAATGATATTTTGACACCAGATTTGTGTTCAGCATAAAAAATACTTCTTATTTTGAGTTTTCAAAGGAAATCTATTTTTCTGAGAAAAATGGTAAAAATTGAATGTAATAGCTCAGGGTATTTTTTTGGCTTAAAAATCTTTTTGCTTCATAATTAAAAGATAGAATATTCAAACACTTCTGTACTTGAAATAATCATGGAAAATATATCATAATGCTCTCAGTTACCGATACATGCCCAGTAAATACGATGCAAAGAAGCAGAAAATATTTTGAAATTGATTTCGTTTAACAGCTTAATTGAATGTCAGAAAGATGACTAAACGATATTTTAACACCAGATTTGTATGCAGCATGAAAAATGCTTCTTATAATGAGCTTTTAAATTAAATCTATTTTTCTGAGAGAGATGCTAAAAATTGAAGGTAATAGTACAGGGTATTTTTGGTTCCAAAATCCTTTTGTTTCAAAATTGAAAGATGGAATATTCTAACACTTCTATACTTGAAATAATCATGGAAAATATATCATAATGTTCTCAGTTACCGATACATACCCAGTAAATATAATGCAAAAAGAGCAGAAAACATTTTGAAATGGACTTCATTAAACAGCTTAATTGAATGTCGTAAAGACTACAAAACGTTATTTTAACACCAGATGTGTATTCAGCATTAAAAATACTTCTTATATTGAGTTTTTAAAGGAAATCTTTTTCTGAGAAAAATTTTTTAGCTCGAAAAACTTTTTGTTTCAAAATTGAAAGATAGAATACTGAAACACTTCTATACTTGAAATAATCATGGAAAATATATCATAATCCTCTCAGCTACTGATACATACCCGGTAAATACGATTGGAAAGAGCAGAAATTATTTTGAAATTGCCTTCATTTTACAGCTTAATTGAACGTCATAAAGATTACCAAATAGTATTTTAACACTAGAATTGTTTTCAGCATTAAGAATGCTCCTTATAATGAGTTTTTAAGGAAATCTATTTTTCTGAGAAAAACACCAAAAATTGAAAAAGTTCAGGGTATTTTTTAGCTCCAAAGATTTTTTGTTTCAAATTTGAAAGATAAAATATTCAAAGACTTCTCTACTTGAAATAATCATGAAAAATATATCACAATGTTCTTAAGTCACCAACTCATACTCGGAAAATATGATGCAAAGTAGAAGATATTTTGAAATTGACTTTATTTAACAGCTTAATTGAATGTCCTAAAGACAGATGAACGATATTTTTAACACCAGATTTGTATTCAGTCTGAAAAATACTTCTTATAATGAGTTTTCAAAGGAAATCTATTTTTCTAAGAAAACTGCTAAAATCTGAAGGTCATAAAAGTTCAGGGTATATTTTGGTTCAAAAAACGTTTTGTTTCAAAATTGAAAGATGGAATATTCTTGTACTTCTATATTGAAATATTCATGGAAAATATATCATAATGTTCTCAGTTACCGATACATACCCAGTAAATATGATGCAAAAAGAGCAGAAAATATTTTGAAATGGACTTCATTAAACAGCTCAATTGAATGTCGTAAAGAGTACAAAACGTTATTTGAACACCAGATGTGTATTCAGCATTAAAAGTACTTCTTATATTGAGTTTTTAAAGGAAATCTATTTTTCTGAGAAAAATGCCAAAAATTGAAGGTAATTATTCAGGGTATTTTTTAGCTCGAAAAACTTTTTGTTTCAAAATTGAATGATAAGATATTGAAACACTTCCATACTTGAAATAATCATGGAAAATATATCATAATGCTCTCAATTACTTATAGATACCTAGTGAATATGATGCAAAGGAGCAGAAAATATTTATAAATTGACTTCATTTAACAGCTTAGTTGAATGTCATAAAGATGACAAAACGATATTTTGACACCAGATTTATGTTCAGCATAAAAAATACTTCTTATAATGAGTTTTCAAAGGAAATCTATTTTTCTGAGAAAAATGGTAAAAATTGAATGTAATAGCTCAGGGTATTTTTTTGGCTTAAAAATCTTTTTGCTTCATAATTAAAAGATAGAATATTCAAACACTTCTGTACTTGAAATAATCATGGAAAATATATCATAATGCTCTCAGTTACCGATACATGCCCAGTAAATACGATGCAAAGAAGCAGAAAATATTTTGAAATTGATTTGGTTTAACAGCTTAATTGAATGTCAGAAAGATGACTAAACGATATTTTAACACCAGATTTGTATGCAGCATGAAAAATGCTTCTTATAATGAGCTTTTAAATTAAATCTATTTTTCTGAGGGAGATGCTAAAAATTGAAGGTAATAGTACAGGGTATTTTTGGTTGAAAAAACCTTTTGTTTCAAAATTGAAAGATGGAATATTCTAACACTTCTATACTTGAAATGATCATGGAAAATATATCATAATGTCCTCAGTTACCGATACATACCCAGTAAATATGATGCAAAAAGAGTGGAAAATATTTTGAAATGGACTTCATTAAACAGCGTAATTGAATGTCGTAAAGACTACAAAATGTTATTTTAACACCAGATGTGTATTCAGCGTTAAATATACTTCTTATATTGAGTTTTTAAAGGAAATCTATTTTTCTGAGAAAAATGCTAAATATTGAAGGTAATAGTTCAGTGTATTTTTGGGCTTAAAAAACTTTTTGTTTCAAAATTGAAAGATAGAATATTGAAACACTTCTATACTTGAAGTAATCATGGAAAATATATCATAATCCTCTCAGCTACTGATACATACCCGGTAAATACGATTGGAAAGATCAGAAATTATTTTGAAATTGCCTTCATTATACAGCTTAATTGAATGTCATAAAGATTACCAAATAGTATTTTAACACTAGAATTGTATTCAGCATTAAGAATACTCCTTATAATGAGTTTTTAAGGAAAATAGTTCGGTGTATTTTTGGCTTAAAAAACTTTTTGTTTCAAAATTGAAAGATAGAATATTGAAACACTTTTATACTTGAAATAATCATGGAAAATATATCATAATCCTATCAGCTACTGATACATACCCGGTAAATACAATTAGAAAGAGCAGAAATTATTTTGAAATTGCCTTCATTATATAGCTTAATTGAATGTCATAAAGATTACCAAATAGTATTTTAACACTAGAATTGTTTTCAGCATTAAGAATACTCCTTATAATGAGTTTTTAAGGAAATCTATTTTTCTAAGAAAAATGCAAAAAATTGAAAAAGTTCAGGGTATTTTTTAGCTCCAAAAATTTTGTTTCAAATTTGAAAGATAAGATATTCAAAGACTTCTCTACTTGAAATAATCATGAAAAATATATCACCAAGCTCTTAAGTCACCAACTCATACTCAGTAAATATGATGCAAAGTAGAAGATATTTTGAAATTGACTTTATTTAACAGCTTAATTGAATGTCCTAAAGACGGATGAACGATATTTTTAACACCAGATTTGTATTCAGTCTGAAAAATACCTCTTATAATGAGATTTCAAAGGAAATCTATTTTCCTAAGAAAAATGGTAAAAATTGAAGGTCATATAGTTCAGGGTATATTTTGGTTCAAAAAGCTTTTTGTTTCAAAATTGAAAGATGGAATATTCCAGTACTTCTGTATTGAAATAATCTTGGAAAATATATCATAATGTTCTCAGTTACCGATACATACCCAGTAAATATGATGCCAAAAGAGCAGAAAATATTTTGAAATGGACTTCATTAAACATCTTAATTGAATGTCATAAGGACTACATAATGATATTTTAACACCAGATGTGAATTCAGCATTAAAAATACTTCTTATATTAAGTTTTTAAAGGAAATCTATTTTTCTGAGGAAAATGCCAAAAATTGAAGGTAATAGTTCAGGGTATTTTTTAGCTCGAAAAAGTTTTTGTTTCAAAATTGAATGATAAGATATTGAAACACTTCCATACTTGAAATAATCATGGAAAATATATCATAATGCTCTCAATTACGTATAGATACCTAGTGAATATGATGCAAAGGAGCAGAAAATATTTATAAATTGACCTCGTGTAACAGCTTAGTTGAATGTCATAAAGATGACAAAACTATATTTTGACACCAGATATGTGTTCAGCATAAAAACTACTTCTTATAATGAGTTTTCAAAGTAAATCTGTTTTTCTGAGAAAAATGCTAAAAATTGAATGTAATAGCTCAGGGTATTTTTTTGGCTTAAAAATCTTTTTGCTTCATGATTAAAAGATAGAATATTCAAACACTTCTGTACTTGAAATAATCATGGAAAATATATCATAATGCTCTCAGTTACCGATACATGCCCAGTAAATACGATGCAAAGAAGCAGAAAATATTTTGAAATTGATTTCGTTTAACAGCTTAATTGAATGTCAGAAAGATGATTAAACGATATTTTAACACCAGATTTGTATGCAGCCTGAAAAATGCTTCTTATAATGAGCTTTTAAATTAAATCTATTTTTCTGAGAGAAATGCTAAAAATTGAAGGTAATAGTACAGGGTATTTTTGGTTCCAAACACCTTTTGTTTGAAAATTGAAAGATGGAATATTCTAACACTTCTATACTTGAAATAATCATGGAAAATATATAATGTTCTCAGTTACCGATACATACCCAGTAAATATAATGCAAAAAGAGCGGAAAACATTTTGAAATGGACTTCATTAAACAGCTTAATTGAATGTCGTAAAGACTACAAAACGTTATTTTAACACCAGATGTGTATTCAGCATTAAAAGGACTTCTTATATTGAGTTTTTAAAGGAAATCTATTTTTCTGAGAAAAATGCCAAAAATTGAAGGTAATAATAGTTCAGGGTATTTTATAGCTCGAAAAACTTTATGTTTCAAAATTGAATGATAAGATATTGGAACACTTCCAAACTTGAAATAATCATGGAAAATATATCATAATGCTCTCAATTACTTATAGATACCTAGTAAATATAATGCATAGGAGCAGAAAATATTTATAAATTGACTTCGTTTAACAGCTTAGGTGAATGTCATAAAGATGACAAAACGATATTTTGACACCAGATTTGTGTTCAGCATAAAAAATACTTCTTATAATGAGTTTTCAAAGGAAATCTATTTTTCTGAGAAAAATGGTAAAAATTGAATGTAATAATTAGCTCAGGGTATTTTTTTGGCTTAAAAATCTTTTTGCTTCATAATTAAAAGATAGAATATTCAAACACTTCTGTACTTGAAATAATCATGGAAAATATATCATAATGCTCTCAGTTACCGATACATGCCCAGTAAATACGATGCAAAGAAGCAGAAAATATTTTGAAATTGATTTCGTTTAACAGCTTAATTGAATGTCAGAAAGATGACTAAACGATATTTTAACACCAGATTTGTATGCAGCATGAAAAATGCTTCTTATAATGAGCTTTTAAATTAAATCTATTTTTCTGAGAGAGATGCTAAAAATTGAAGGTACAGGGTATTTTTGGTTGAAAAAACAGGGTATTTTTGGTTGAAAAAACCTTTTGTTTCAAAATTGAAAGATGGAATATTCTAACACTTCTATACTTGAAATAATCATGGAAAATATATAATGTTCTCAGTTACCGATACATACCCAGTAAATATGATGCAAAAAGAGCGGAAAATATTTTGAAATGGACTTCATTAAACAGCTTAATTGAATGTCGTAAAGACTACAAAATGTTATTTTAACACCAGATGTGTATTCAGCATTAAAAATACTTCTTATATTGAGTTTTTAAAGGAAATCTATTTTTCTAAGAAAAATGCTAAAAATTGTTCAGTGTATTTTTTGGCTTAAAAAACTTTTTGTTTCAAAATTGAAAGATAGAATATTGAAACACTTCTATACTTGAAAGAATCATGGAAAATATATCATAATCCTCTCAGCTACTGATACATACCCAGTAAATACGATTGGAAAGATCAGAAATTATTTTGAAATTGTCTTCATTATACAGCTTAATTGAATGTCATAAAGATTACCAAATAGTATTTTAACACTAGAATTGTTTTCAGCATTAAGAATACTCCTTATAATGAGTTTTTAAGGAAAAGAGTTCAGTGTATTTTTGGCTTAAAAAACTTTTTGTTTCAAAATTGAAAGATAGAATATTGAAACACTTTTATACTTTTAAATAATTATGGAAAATATATCATAATCCTCCCAGCTACTGACACATACCTGGTAAATACGATTGGAAAGAGCAGAAATTATTTTGAAATTGCCTTCATTATACAGCTTAATCGAATGTCATAAAGATTACCAAATAGTATTTTAACACTAGAATTGTTTTCAGCATTAAGAATACTCCTTATAATGAGTTTTTAAGAAATCTATTTTTCTGAGAAAAATGCCAAAAATTGAAAAAGTTCAGGGTATTTTTTAGCTCCAAAAATTTTATGTTTCAAATTTGAAAGATAAGATATTGAAAGACTTCTCTACTTGAAATAATCATGAAAAATATATCACAAAGTTCTTAAGTCACCAACTCATATTCAGTAAATATGATGCAAAGTAGAAGATATTTTGAAATTGACTTTATTTAACAGCTTAATTGAATGTCCTAAAGACAGATGAACGATATTTTTAACACCAGATTTGTATTCAGTCTGAAAAATACTTCTTATAATGAGTTTTCAAAGTGAATCTATTTTTCTAAGAAAAATGCTAAAAATTGAAGGTCATAAAAGTTCAGGGTATATTTTGGTTCAAAAAACTTTTTGTTTCAAAATTGAAAGATGGAATATTCTAGTACTTTTATATTGAAATACTCATGGAAAATATATCATAATGTTCTCAGTTACCGATACATACCCAGTAAATATGATGCCAAAGGAGCAGAAAATATTTTGAAATGGACTTCATTAAACATCGTAATTGAATGTCATAAAGACTACAAAATGATATTTTAACACCAGATGTGAATTCAGCATTAAAAATACTTCTTATATTAAGTTTTTAAAGGAAATCTATTTTTCTGAGAAAAATGCCAAAAATTGAAGGTAATAGTTCAGTGTATTTTTTGGCTTAAAAAACTTTTTGTTTCAAAATTGAAAGATAGACTATTGAAACACTTCCATACTTGAAATAATCATGGAAAATATATCATAATGCTCTCAATTACTTATAGATACCTAGTGAATATGATGAAAAGGAGGAGAAAATATTTATAAATTGACCTCGTTTGACAGCTTAGTTGAATGTCATAAAGATGACAAAACGATATTTTGACACCATATTTGTGTTCAGCATAAAAACTACTTCTTATAATGAGTTTTCAAAGGAAATCTATTATTCTGAGAAAAGTGCTAAAAATTGAATGTAATAGCTTAGGGTATTTTTTTGGCTTAAAAATCTTTTTGCTTCATAATTAAAAGATAGAATATTCAAACACTTCTGTACTTGAAATAATCATGTAAAATATATCATAAATCTCTCAGTTACCGATACATGCCCAGTAAATACGATGCAAAGAAGCAGAAAATATTTTGAAATTGATTTCGTTTAACAGCTTAATTGAATGTTAGAAAGATGATTAAACGATATTTTAACACCAGATTTGTATGCAGCATGAAAAATGCTTATAATGAGCTTTTAAATTAAATCTATTTTTCTGAGAGAGATGCTAAAAATTGAAGGTAATACTACAGGGTATTTTTGGTTCCAAAAACCTTTTGTTTCAAAATTGAAAGATGGAATATTCTAACACTTCTATACTTGAAATAATCATGGAAAATATATCATAATGTTCTCAGTTACCGATACATACCCAGTAAATATGATGCAAAAAGAGCGGAAAACATTTTGAAATGGACTTCATTAAACAGCTTAATTGAATGTCTTAAAGACTACAAAACGTTATTTTAACACCAGATGTGAATTCAGCATTAAAAATACTTCTTATATTAAGTTTTTAAAGGAAATCTATTTTTCTGAGGAAAATGCCAAAAATTGAAGGTAATAGTTCAGGGTATTTTTTAGCTCGAAAAACTTTTTGTTTCAAAATTGAATGATAAGATATTGAAACACTTCCATACTTGAAATAATCATGGAAAATATATCATAATGCTCTCAATTACTTATAGATACCTAGTAAATATGATGCAAAGGAGCAGAAAATAGTTATAAATTGACCTCGTTTGACAGCTTAGTTGAATGTCATAAAGATGACAAAACGATATTTTGACACCAGAATTGTGTTCAGCATAAAAAATACTTCTTATAATGAGTTTTCAAAGGAAATCTATTATTCTGTGAAAAATGCTAAAAATTGAATGTAATAGCTTAGGGTATTTTTTTGGCTTAAAAATATTTTTGCTTCATAATTAAAAGATAGAATATTCAAACACTTCTGTACTTGAAATAATCATGGAAAATATATCATAATGCTCTCAGTTACCGATACATGCCCAGTAAATACGATGCAAAGAAGCAGAAAATATTTTGAAATTGATTTGGTTTAACAGCTTAATTGAATGTCAGAAAGATGACTAAACGATATTTTAACACCAGATTTGTATGCAGCCTGAAAAATGCTTCTTATAATGAGCTTTTAAATTAAATCTATTTTTCTGAGAGAAATGCTAAAAATTGAAGGTAATAGTTCAGGGTATTTTTGGTTCCAAAAACGTTTTGTTTCAAAATTGAAAGATGGAATATTCTAACACTTCTATACTTGAAATAATCATGGAAAATATATCATAATGTTCTCAGTTACCGATACATAACCAGTAAATATGATGCAAAAAGAGCGGAAAACATTTTGAAATGGACTTCATTAAACAGCTTAATTGAATGTCTTAAAGACTACAAAACGTTATTTTAACACCAGATGTGTATTCAGTATTAAAAATACTTCTTATATTGAGTTTTTAAAGGAAATCTATTTTTCTGAGAAAAATGCTAAAAATTGAAGGTAATAGTTCAGTGTATTTTTTGGCTTAAAAAACTTTTAGTTTCAAAATTGAAAGATAGACTATTGAAACACTTCCATACTTGAAATAATCATGGAAAATATATCATAATCCTCTCAGCTACTGATATATACCCGGTAAATACGATTGGAAAGAGCAGAAATTATTTTGAAATTGCCTTCATTTTACAGATTAATTGAATGTCATAAAGATTACCAAATAGTATTTTAACACTAGAATTGTTTTCAGCATTAAGAATACTCGTCATAATGAGATTTTAAGGAAATCTATTTTTCTGAGAAAAATACCAAAAATTGAAAAAGTTCAGGTTATTTTTTAGCTCCAAAAATTTTTTGTTTTAAATTTGAAAGGTAAGATATTCAAAGACTTCTGTACTTGAAATAATCATGAAAAATATATCACAAAGTTCTTAAGTCACCAACTCATACTCAGTAAATATGATGCAAAGTAGAAGATATTTTGAAATTGACTTTATTTAACAGCTTAATTGAATGTCCTAAAGACGGATGAACGATATTTTTAACACCAGATTTGTATTCAGTCTGAAAAATACTTCTTAAAATGATTTTTCAAAGTAAATCTATTTTTCTAAGAAAAAATGCTAAAAATTGAAGGTCATATAAGTTCAGGGTATATTTTGATTCAAAAAACTTTGTTTCAGAATTTAAAGATGGAATATTCTAGTACTTCTATATTGAAATAAACATGGAAAATATATTATAATGTTCTCAGTTACCGATACATACCCAGTAAATATGATGCAAAAAGAGAAAAAAATATTTTGAAATGGACTTCATTAAACAGCTTAATTGAATGTCGTAAAGTCTACAAAACGTTATTTTAACACCAGATGTGTATTCAGCATTAAAAATACTTCTTATATTGAGTTTTTAAAGGAAATCTATTTTTCTGAGAAAAATGCCAAAAATTGAAGGTAATAGTTCAGGTATTTTTTAGCTCGAAAAAACTTTTTGTTTCAAAATTGAATGATAAGATATTGAAACACTTCCATACTTGAAATAATCATGGAAAATATATCATAATGCTCTCAATTACTTATAGATACCTAGTAAATATGATGCAAAGCAGCAGAAAATATTTATAAATTGACTTCGTTTAACAGCTTATTTGAATGTCGTAAAGATGACAAAACGATATTTTGACACCAGATTTGTGTTCAGCATAAAAAATACTTCGTATAATGAGTTTTCAAAGGAAATCTATTTTTCTGAGAAAAGTGCTAAAAATTGAATTTAATAGCTCAGGGTATTTTTTTGGCTTAAAAATCTTTTTGCTTCATATTAAAAAGATAGAATATTCAAACACTTCTGTACTTGAAATAATCATGTAAAATATATCATAAATCTCTCAGTTACCGATACATGCCCAGTAAATACGATGCAAAGAAGCAGAAAATATTTTAGAAACATTTTGAAATGGACTTCATTAAACAGCTTAATTGAATGTCTTAAAGACTACAAAACGTTATTTTAACACCAGATGTGAATTCAGCATTAAAAATACTTCTTATATTAAGTTTTTAAAGGAAATCTATTTTTCTGAGGAAAATGCCAAAAATTGAAGGTAATAGTTCAGGGTATTTTTTAGCTCGAAAAACTTTTTGTTTCAAAATTGAATGATAAGATATTGAAACACTTCCATACTTGAAATAATCATGGAAAATATATCATAATGCTCTCAATTACTTATAGATACCTAGTAAATATGATGCAAAGGAGCAGAAAATAGTTATAAATTGACCTCGTTTGACAGCTTAGTTGAATGTCATAAAGATGACAAAACGATATTTTGACACCAGAATTGTGTTCAGCATAAAAAATACTTCTTATAATGAGTTTTCAAAGGAAATCTATTATTCTGTGAAAAATGCTAAAAATTGAATGTAATAGCTTAGGGTATTTTTTTGGCTTAAAAATATTTTTGCTTCATAATTAAAAGATAGAATATTCAAACACTTCTGTACTTGAAATAATCATGGAAAATATATCATAATGCTCTCAGTTACCGATACATGCCCAGTAAATACGATGCAAAGAAGCAGAAAATATTTTGAAATTGATTTGGTTTAACAGCTTAATTGAATGTCAGAAAGATGACTAAACGATATTTTAACACCAGATTTGTATGCAGCCTGAAAAATGCTTCTTATAATGAGCTTTTAAATTAAATCTATTTTTCTGAGAGAAATGCTAAAAATTGAAGGTAATAGTTCAGGGTATTTTTGGTTCCAAAAACGTTTTGTTTCAAAATTGAAAGATGGAATATTCTAACACTTCTATACTTGAAATAATCATGGAAAATATATCATAATGTTCTCAGTTACCGATACATAACCAGTAAATATGATGCAAAAAGAGCGGAAAACATTTTGAAATGGACTTCATTAAACAGCTTAATTGAATGTCTTAAAGACTACAAAACGTTATTTTAACACCAGATGTGTATTCAGTATTAAAAATACTTCTTATATTGAGTTTTTAAAGGAAATCTATTTTTCTGAGAAAAATGCTAAAAATTGAAGGTAATAGTTCAGTGTATTTTTTGGCTTAAAAAACTTTTAGTTTCAAAATTGAAAGATAGACTATTGAAACACTTCCATACTTGAAATAATCATGGAAAATATATCATAATCCTCTCAGCTACTGATATATACCCGGTAAATACGATTGGAAAGAGCAGAAATTATTTTGAAATTGCCTTCATTTTACAGATTAATTGAATGTCATAAAGATTACCAAATAGTATTTTAACACTAGAATTGTTTTCAGCATTAAGAATACTCGTCATAATGAGATTTTAAGGAAATCTATTTTTCTGAGAAAAATACCAAAAATTGAAAAAGTTCAGGTTATTTTTTAGCTCCAAAAATTTTTTGTTTTAAATTTGAAAGGTAAGATATTCAAAGACTTCTGTACTTGAAATAATCATGAAAAATATATCACAAAGTTCTTAAGTCACCAACTCATACTCAGTAAATATGATGCAAAGTAGAAGATATTTTGAAATTGACTTTATTTAACAGCTTAATTGAATGTCCTAAAGACGGATGAACGATATTTTTAACACCAGATTTGTATTCAGTCTGAAAAATACTTCTTAAAATGATTTTTCAAAGTAAATCTATTTTTCTAAGAAAAAATGCTAAAAATTGAAGGTCATATAAGTTCAGGGTATATTTTGATTCAAAAAACTTTGTTTCAGAATTTAAAGATGGAATATTCTAGTACTTCTATATTGAAATAAACATGGAAAATATATTATAATGTTCTCAGTTACCGATACATACCCAGTAAATATGATGCAAAAAGAGAAAAAAATATTTTGAAATGGACTTCATTAAACAGCTTAATTGAATGTCGTAAAGTCTACAAAACGTTATTTTAACACCAGATGTGTATTCAGCATTAAAAATACTTCTTATATTGAGTTTTTAAAGGAAATCTATTTTTCTGAGAAAAATGCCAAAAATTGAAGGTAATAGTTCAGGGTATTTTTTAGCTCGAAAAACTTTTTGTTTCAAAATTGAATGATAAGATATTGAAACTCTTCCATACTTGAAATAATCATGGAAAATATATCATAATGCTCTCAATTACTTATAGATACCTAGTAAATATGATGCAAAGCAGCAGAAAATATTTATAAATTGACTTCGTTTAACAGCTTATTTGAATGTCGTAAAGATGACAAAACGATATTTTGACACCAGATTTGTGTTCAGCATAAAAAATACTTCGTATAATGAGTTTTCAAAGGAAATCTATTTTTCTGAGAAAAATGGTAAAAATTGAATTTAATAGCTCAGGGTATTTTTTTGGCTTAAAAATCTTTTTGCTTCATATTTAAAAGGTAGAATGTTCAAACACTTCTGTACTTGAAATAATCATGGAAAATATATCATAATGCTCTCAGTTACCGATACATGCCCAGTAAATACGATGCAAAGAAGCAGAAAATATTTTGAAATTGATTTGGTTTAACAGCTTAATTGAATGTCAGAAAGATGACTAAACGATATTTTAACACCAGATTTGTATGCAGCATGAAAAGTGTTTTTTTTTTTTTTTTTTTTTATACTTTGTCGCTGTCTCCCGCGTTTGCGAGGTAGCGCAAGGAAACAGACGAAAGAAATGGCCCAACCCCCCCCCATACACATGTACATACACACGTCCACACACGCAAATATACATACCTACACAGCTTTCCTTGGTTTACCCCGGACGCTTCACATGCCTTGATTCAATCCACTGACAGCACGTCAACCCCTGTATACCACATCGCTCCAATTCCCTCTATTCCTTGCCCTCCTTTCACCCTCCTGCATGTTCAGGCCCCGATCACACAAAATCCTTTTCACTCCATCTTTCCACCTCCAATTTGGTCTCCCTCTTCTCCTCGTTCCCTCCACCTCCGACACATATATCCTCTTGGTCAATCTTTCCTCACTCATTCTCTCCATGTGCCCAAACCATTTCAAAACACCCTCTTCTGCTCTCTCAACCACGCTCTTTTTATTTCCACACATCTCTCTTACCCTTACGTTACTTACTCGATCAAACCACCTCACACCACACATTGTCCTCAAACATCTCATTTCCAGCACATCCATCCTCCTGCGCACAACTCTATCCATAGCCCACGCCTCGCAACCATACAACATTGTTGGAACTACTATTCCTTCAAACATACCCATTTTTGCTTTCCGGGATAATGTTCTCGACTTCCACACATTTTTCAAGGCTCCCAAAATTTTAGCCCCCTCCCCCACCCTATGATCCACTTCCGCTTCCATGGTTCCATCCGCTGACAGATCCACTCCCAGATATCTATAACACTTCACTTCCTCCAGTTTTTCTCCATTCAAACTCACCTCCCAATTGACTTGACCCTCAACCCTACTGTACCTAATAACCTTGCTCTTATTCACATTTACTCTTAACTTTCTTCTTCCACACACTTTACCAAACTCCGTCACCAGCTTCTGCAGTTTCTCACATGAATCAGCCACCAGCGCTGTATCATCAGCGAACAACAACTGACTCACTTCCCAAGCTCTCTCATCCCCAACAGACTTCATACTTGCCCCTCTTTCCAAGACTCTTGCATTTACCTCCCTAACAACCCCATCCATAAACAAATTAAACAACCATGGAGACATCACACACCCCTGCCGCAAACCTACATTCACTGAGAACCAATCACTTTCCTCTCTTCCTACACGTACACATGCCTTACATCCTCGATAAAAACTTTTCACTGCTTCTAACAACTTGCCTCCCACACCATATATTCTTAATACCTTCCACAGAGCATCTCTATCAACTCTATCATATGCCTTCTCCAGATCCATAAATGCTACATACAAATCCATTTGCTTTTCTAAGTATTTCTCACATACATTCTTCAAAGCAAACACCTGATCCACACATCCTCTACCACTTCTGAAACCACACTGCTCTTCCCCAATCTGATGCTCTGTACATGCCTTCACCCTCTCAATCAATACCCTCCCATATAATTTACCAGGAATACTCAACAAACTTATACCTCTGTAATTTGAGCACTCACTCTTATCCCCTTTGCCTTTGTACAATGGCACTATGCACGCATTCCGCCAATCCTCAGGCACCTCACCATGAGTCATACATACATTAAATAACCTTACCAACCAGTCAACAATACAGTCACCCCCTTTTTTAATAAATTCCACTGCAATACCATCCAAACCTGCTGCCTTGATGGCTTTCATCTTCCGCAAAGCTTTTACTACCTCTTCTCTGTTTACCAAATCATTTTCCCTAACCCTCTCACTTTGCACACCACCTCGACCCAAACACCCTATATCTGCCATTCTGTCATCAGACACATTCAACAAACCTTCAAAATACTCATTCCATCTCCTTCTCACATCACCACTACTTGTTATCACCTCCCCATTTACGCCCTTCACTGAAGTTCCCATTTGCTCCCTTGTCTTACGCACCCTATTTACCTCCTTCCAGAACATCTTTTTATTCTCCCTAAAATTTACTGATAGTCTCTCACCCCAACTCTCATTTGCCCTTTTTTTCACCTCTTGCACCTTTCTCTTGACCTCCTGTCTCTTTCTTTTATACTTCTCCCACTCAATTGCATTTTTTCCCTGCAAAAATCGTCCAAATGCCTCTCTCTTCTCTTTCACTAATACTCTTACTTCTTCATCCCACCACTCACTACCCTTTCTAAACAGCCCACCTCCCACTCTTCTCATGGCACAAGCATCTTTTGCGCAATCCATCACTGATTCCCTAAATACATCCCATTCCTCCCCCACTCCCCTTACTTCCATTGTTCTCACCTTTTTCCATTCTGTACACAGTCTCTCCTGATACTTCTTCACACAGGTCTCCTTCCCAAGCTCACTTACTCTCACCACCTTCTTCACCCCAACATTCACTCTTCTTTTCTGAAAACCCATACTAATCTTCACCGTAGCCTCCACAAGATAATGATCAGACATCCCTCCAGTTGCACCTCTCAGCACATTGACATCCAAAAGTCTCTCTTTCGCATGCCTGTCAATTAACACGTAATCCAATAACGCTCTCTGGCCATCTCTCCTACTTACATAAGTATACGTATGTATATCTCGCTTTTTAAACCAAGTATTCCCAATCATCAGTCCTTTTTCAGCACATAAATCTACAAGCTCTTCACCATTTCCATTTACAACACTGAACACCCCATGCACACCAATTATTCCCTCAACTGCCACATTACTCACCTTTGCATTCAAATCACCCATCACTATAACCCGGTCTCGTGCATGAAAACCGCTAACACACTCATTTAGCTGCTCCCAAAACACCTGCCTCTCATGATCTTTCTTCTCATGCCCAGGTGCATATGCACCAATAATCACCCACCTCTCTCCATCAACTTTCAATTTTACCCATATTAATCGAGAATTTACTTTCTTACATTCTATCACATACTCCCACAACTCCTGTTTCAGGAGTATTGCTACTCCTTCCCTTGCTCTTGTCCTCTCACTAACCCCTGACTTCACTCCCCAGACATTTCCAAACCACTCTTCCCCTTTACCCTTGAGCTTCGTTTCACTCAGAGCCAAAACATCCAGGTTCCTTTCCTCAAACATACTACCTATCTCTCCTTTTTTCACACAAAAAGTGCTTCTTATAATGAGCTTTTAAATTAAATCTATTTTTCTGAGAGAGATGCTAAAAATTGAAGGTAATAGTACAGGGTATTTTTGGTTGAAAAAACCTTTTGTTTCAAAATTGAAAGATGGAATATTCTAACACTTCTATACTTAATATAATCATGGAAAATATATCATAATGTTCTCAGTTACCGATACATACCCAGTAAATATGATGCAAAAAGAGCGGAAAATATTTTGAAATGGACTTCATTAAACAACTTAATTGAATGTCGTAAAGACTACAAAACGTTATTTTAACACCAGATGTGTATTCAGCATTAAAAATACTTCTTATATTGAGTTTTTAAAGGAAATCTATTTTTCTGAGAAAAGTGCTAAATATTGAAGGTAATAGTTCAGTGTATTTTTTGGCTTAAAAAACTTTGTGTTTCAAAATTGAAAGATAGAATATTGAAACACTTCTATACTTGAAATAATCATGGAAAATATATCATAATCCTCTCAGCTGCTGATACATACCCGGTAAATACGATTGGAAAGATCAGAAATTATTTTAAAATTGCCTTCATTATACAGCTTAATTGAATGTCATAAAGATTACCAAATAGTATTTTAACACTAGAATTGTTTTCAGCATTAAGAATACTCCTTATAATGAGTTTTTAATTAAATCTATTTTTCTGAGAAAAATACCAAAAATTGAAAAAGTTCAGGGTATTTTTTAGCTCTAAAAATTTTTTGTTTCAAAATTGAAAGATAAGATATTCAAAGACTTCTTTACTTGAAATAATCATGAAAAATATATCACAATGTTCTTAAGTCACCAACTCATACTCAGTAAATATGATGCAAAGTAGAAGATATTTTGAAATTGACTTTATTTAACAGCTTAATTGAATGTCCTAAAGATGGATGAACGATATTTTTAGCACCAGATTTGTATTCAGTCTGAAAAATACTTCTTATAATGAGTTTTCAAAGGAAATCTATTTTTCTAAGAAAAATGCTAAAAATTGAAGGTCATATAAGTTCAGGGTATATTTTGGTTCAAAAAACTTTTTGTTTCAAAATTGAAAGATGGAATATTCTAGTACATCTATATTGAAGAATTATGGAAAATATATCATAATGTTCTCAGTTACTGATACATGCCCAGTAAATATGATGCCAAAAGAGCAAAAAATATTTTGAAATGGACTTCATTAAACAGCTTAATTGAATGTCGTAAAGACTACAAAATGTTATTTTAACACCAGATATGTATGCAGCATTAAAAGTACTTCTTATATTGAGTTTTTAAAGGAAATCTATTTTTCTGAGAAAAATGCCAAAAATTTTTTAGCTCGAAAAACTTTTTGTTTCAAAATTGAATGATAAGATATTGAAACACTTCCATACTTGAAATAATCATGGAAAATATATCATAATGCTCTCAATTACTTATAGATACCTAGTAAATATGATGCAAAGGAGCAGAAAATATTTATAAATTGACTTCGTTTAACAGCTTAGTTGAATGTCATAAAGATGACAAAATGATATTTTGACACCAGATTTGTGTTCAGCATAAAAGATACTTCTTATAATGAGTTTTCAAAGGAAATCTATTTTTCTGAGAAAAATGGTAAAAATTGAATTTAAAAGATACTTCAGCATAAAAGATACTTCTTATAATGAGTTTTCAAAGGAAATCTATTTTTCTGAGAAAAATGGTAAAAATTGAATTTTTTTGGCTTAAAAATCTTTTTGCTTCATAATTAAAAGATAGAATATTCAAACCCTTCTGTACTTAAATAATCATGGAAAATATATCATAATGCTCTCAGTTGCCAATACATGCCCAGTAAATACGATGCAAAGAAGCAGAAAATATTTTGAAATTGATTTCGTTTAACAGCTTAATTGAATGTCAGAAAGATGGCTAAACGATATTTTAACACCAGATTTGTATGCAGCAGGAAAAATGATTCTTATAATGAGCTTTTAAATTGAATCTATTTTTCTGAGAGAGATGCTAAAAATTGAAGGTAATAGTACAGGGTATTTTTGGTTCAAAAAACCTTTTGTTTCAAAATTGAAAGATGGAATATTCTAACACTTCTATACTTGAAATAATCATGGAAAATATATCATAATTTTCTCAGTTACCGATACATACCCAGTAAATATGATGCAAAAAGAGCGGAAAAAATTTTGAAATGGAATTCATTAAACAGCTTAATTGAATGTCGTAAAGACTACAAAATGTTGTTTTAACACCAGATGTGTATTCAGCATTAAAAATACTTCTTATATTGAGTTTTTAAAGGAAATCTATTTTTCTGAGAAAAATGCTAAAAAATTCAGTGTATTTTTTGGCTTAAAAACTTTTTGTTTCAAAATTGAAAGATAGAATATTGAAACACTTCTATACTTGAAATAATCATGGAAAATATATCATAATCCTCTCTGCTACTGATCCATACCTGGTAAATACGATTAGAAAGAGCAGAAATTATTTTGAAATTGCCTTCATTATACAGCTTAATTAAATGTCATAAAGATTACCAAATAGTATTTTAACACTAGAATTGTTTTCAGCATTAAGAATACTCCTTATAATGAGTTTTTATGGAAATCTATTTTTCTGAGAAAAATACCAAAAATTGAAAAATTTCAGGGTATTTTTTAGCTCCAAAAATTTTTTGTTTCAAAATTGAAAGATAAGATTTTCAAAGACTTCCCTACTTGAAATAATCATGAAAAATATATCACAATGTTCTTAAGTCACCAACTCATACTCAGTAAATATGATGGAAAGTAGAAGATATTTTGAAATTGACTTTATTTAACAGCTTAATTGAATGTCCTAAAGACGGATGAACGATATTTTTAACACCAGATTTCTATTCAAACTGAAAAATACTTCTTATAATGAGTTTTCAAAGGAAATCTATTTTTCTAAGAAAAATGCTAAAAATTGAAGGTCATATAAGTTCAGGGTATATTTTGGTTCAAAAAACTTTGTTTCAGAATATAAAGATGGAATATTCTAGTACTTCTATATTGAAATAATCATGGAAAATATATCATAATGTTCTCAGTTACCGATACATACCCAGTAAATATGATGCAAAAAGAGCTGAAAATATTTTGAAATGGACTTCATTAAGCATCTTAATTGAATGTCATAAAGACTACAAAATGATATTTTAACACCAGATGTGTATTTAGCGTTAAAAATACTTCTTATATTGAGTTTTTATAGGAAATCTATTTTTCTGACGAAAATGCCAAAAATTGAAGTTAATAGTTCAGGGGTATTTTTTAGCTCGAAAAACTTTTTGTTTCAAAATTGAATGATAAGATATTGAAACACTTCCATACTTCAAATAATCATGGAAAATATATCATAATGCTCTCAATTACTTATAGATACCTAGTAAATATGATTCAAAGCAGCAGAAAATATTTATAAATTGACTTCGTTTAACAGCTTAGTTGAATGTCATAAAGATGACAAAACGATATTCTGATACCAGATTTGTGTTCAGCATAAAAAATACTTCTTATAATGAGTTTTCAAAGGAAATCTATTTTTCTGAGAAAATTGGTAAAAATTGAATGTAATAGCTCAGGGTATTTTTTTGGCTTAAAAATCTTTATGCTTCATAATTAAAAGATAGAATATTCAAACCCTTCTGTACTTGAAATAATCATGTAAAATATATCATAAATCTCTCAGTTACCGATACATGCCCAGTAAATACGATGCAAAGAAGCAGAAAATATTTTGAAATTGATTTCGTTTAACAGCTTAATTGAATGTCAGAAAGATGACTAAACGATATTTTAACACCAGATTTGTATGCAGCATGAAAAATTCTTCTTATAATGAGCTTTTAAATTAAATCTATTTTTCTGAGAGATGCTAAAAATTGAAGGTAATAGTACAGGGTATTTTTGGTTCAAGAAACCTTTTTTTTCAAAATTGAAATATGGAATATTCTAACACTTCTATACTTGAAATAATTTTGGAAAATATATCTTAATGTTCTCAGTTACTGATACATACCCAGTAAATATGATGCAAAAAGAGCGGAAAATATTTTGAAATGGACTTCATTAAATAGCTTAATTGAATGTCGTAAAGACTACAAAATGTTGTTTTAACACCAGATGTGTATTCAGCATCAAAAATACTTCTTATATTGAGTTTTTAGAGGAAATCTATTTTTCTGAGAAAAATGCTAAAAATTGAAGGTAATAGTTCAGTGTATTTTTTGGCTTAAAAAACTTTTTGTTTCAAAATTGAAAGATAGAATATTGAAACACTTCTATACTTGAAATAATCATGGAAAATATATCATAATCCTCTCAGCTACTGTTACATACCCGGTAAATACGATTGGAAAGAGCAGAAATTATTTTGAAATTGCCTTCATTATAGAGCTTAATTGAATGTTATAAAGATTACCAAATAGTATTTTAACACTAGAATTGTTTTCAGCATTAAGAAGACTCCTTATAATGAGTTTTTAAGGAAACCTATTTTTCTGAGAAAAATTCCAAAAATTGAAAAAGTTCTAGGTATTTTTTAGCTACAAAAATTTTATGTTTAAAATTTGAAAGATAAGATAGTCAAAGACTTCTCTACTTGAAATAATCATGAAAAATGTATCACAATGTTCTTAAGTCACCAACTCATACTCAGTAAATATGATGCAAAGTAGAAGATATTTTGAAATTGACTTTATTTAATAGCTTAATTGAATGTCCTAAAGACAGATGAACGATATTTTTAACACCAGATTTGTATTCAGTCTGAAAAATACTTCTTATAATGAGTTTTCAAAGGAAATCTATTTTTCTAAGAAAAATGCTAAAAATTGAAGGTCATAAAAGTTCAGGGTATATTTTGGTTCAAAAAACTTTTTGTTTCAAAATTGAAAGATGGAATATTCTAGTACTTCTATATTGAAATAATCATGGAAAATATATCATAATGTTCTCAGTTACCGATACATACCCAGTAAATATGATGCCAAAAGAGCAGAAAATATTTTGAAATGGACTTCATTATTAAACATCTTAATTGAATGTCATAAAGACTAGAAAATGATATTTTAACACCATATGTGAATTCAGCATTAAAGATACTTCTTATATTAAGTTTTTAAAGGAAATCTATTTTTCTGAGGAAAATGCCAAAAATTGAAGGTAATAATAGTTCAGGGTATTTTGTAGCTCGAAAAACTTTTTGTTTCAAAATTGAATGATAAGGTATTGAAACACTTCCATACTTGAAATAATCATGGAAAATATATCATAATGCTCTCAATTACTTATAGATACCTAGTAAAAACTTTTCACTGCTTCTAACAACTTTCCTCCCACACCATATATTCTTAATACCTTCCACAGAGCATCTCTATCAACTCTATCATATGCCTTCTCCAGATCCATAAATGCTACATAGAAATCCATTTGCTTTTCTAAGTATTTCTCACATACATTCTTCAAAGCAAACACCTGATCCACACATCCTCTACCACTTCTGAAACCACACTGCTCTTCCCCAATCTGATGCTCTGTACATGCCTTCACCCTCTCAATCAATACCCTCCCATATAATTTACCAGGAATACTCAACAAACTTATACCTCTGTAATTTGAGCACTCACTCTTATCCCCTTTGCCTTTGTACAATGGCACTATGCACGCATTCCGCCAATCCTCAGGCACCTCACCATGAGTCATACATACATTAAATAACCTTACCAACCAGTCAACAATACAGTCACCCCCTTTTTTAATAAATTCCACTGCAATACCATCCAAACCTGCTGCCTTGCCGGCTTTCATCTTCCGCAAAGCTTTCACTACCTCTTCTCTGTTTACCAAGGCATGTGTACGTGTAGGAAGAGAGGAAAGTGATTGGTTCTCAGTGAATGTAGGTTTGCGGCAGGGGTGTGTGATGTCTCCATGGTTGTTTAATTTGTTTATGGATGGGGTTGTTAGGGAGGTAAATGCAAGAGTTTTGGAAAGAGGGGCAAGTATGAAGTCTGTTGGGGATGAGAGAGCTTGGGAAGTGAGTCAGTTGTTGTTCGCTGATGATACAGCGCTGGTGGCTGATTCATGTGAGAAACTGCAGAAGCTGGTGACTGAGTTTGGTAAAGTGTGTGGAAGAAGAAAGTTAAGAGTAAATGTGAATAAGAGCAAGGTTATTAGGTACAGTAGGGTTGAGGGTCAAGTCAATTGGGAGGTGAGTTTGAATGGAGAAAAACTGGAGGAAGTGAAGTGTTTTAGATATCTGGGAGTGGATCTGGCAGCGGATGGAACCATGGAAGCGGAAGTGGATCATAGGGTGGGGGAGGGGGCGAAAATTCTGGGGGCCTTGAAGAATGTGTGGAAGTCGAGAACATTATCTGGGAAAGCAAAAATGGGTATGTTTGAAGGAATAGTGGTTCCAACAATGTTGTATGGTTGCGAGGCGTGGGCTATGGATAGAGTTGTGCGCAGGAGGATGGATGTGCTGGAAATGAGATGTTTGAGGACAATGTGTGGTGTGAGGTGGTTTGATCGAGTGAGTAACGTAAGGGTAAGAGAGATGTGTGGAAATAAAAAGAGCGTGGTTGAGAGAGCAGAAGAGGGTGTTTTGAAGTGGTTTGGGCACATGGAGAGAATGAGTGAGGAAAGATTGACCAAGAGGATATATGTGTCGGAGGTGGAGGGAACGAGGAGAAGAGGGAGACCAAATTGGAGGTGGAAAGATGGAGTGAAAAAGATTTTGTGTGATCGGGGCCTGAACATGCAGGAGTGTGAAAGGAGGGCAAGGAATAGAGTGAATTGGAGCGATGTGGTATACCGGGGTTGACGTGCTGTCAGTGGATTGAATCAAGGCATGTGAAGCGTCTGGGGTAAACCATGGAAAGCTGTGTATGTATATTTGCGTGTGTGGATGTATGTATATACATGTGTATGGGGGGGGGGGGTTGGGCCATTTCTTTCGTCTGTTTCCTTGCGCTACCTCGCAAACGCGGGAAACAGCGACAAAGTATAAAAAAAAAAAAAAAAAACCTAGTAAAAATTGAAGGTAATAGTACAGGGTATTTTTGGTTGAAAAAACCTTATGTTTCAAAATTGAAAGATGGAATATTCTAACACTTTTATACTTGAAATAATAATGGAAAATATATCATAATGTTCTCAGTTACCGATACATACCCAGTAAATATGATGCAAAAAGAGCGGAAAATATTTTAAGTATTTGAATATATTTTGAAATAGACTTCATTAAACAGCTTAATTGAATGTCGTAAGGACTACAAAACGTTATTTTAACACCAGATGTGTATTCAGCATTGAAAATACTTCTTATATTGAGTTTTTAAAGGAAATTATTTTTCTGAGAAAAATGCTAAAAATTGAAGGTGTATTTTTTGGCTTAAAAAACTTTTTGTTTCGAAATTGAAAGATAGAATATTGAAACACTTCTATACTTGAAATAATCATGGAAAGTATATCATAATGCTCTCAATTACTTATAGATACCTAGTAAATATAATGCAAAGGAGCAGAAAATATTTATTAATTGACTTCGTTTAACAGCTTGGTTGAATGTCATAAAGATGACAAAACAATATTTTGACACCAGATTTGTGTTGAGCATAAAAAATACTTCTTATAATGAGTTTTCAAAGGAAATCTATTTTTCTGAGGAAAATGGTATTTTTTTGGCTTAAAAATCTTTTTGCTGCATAATTAAAAGATAGAATATTCAAACACTTCTGTACTTGAAATAATCATGGAAAATATATCATAATGCTCTCAGTTACTGATACATGCCCAGGAAATACGATGCAAAGAAGCAAAAAATATTTTGAAATTGATTTCGTTTAACAGCTTAATTGAATGTCAGAAAGATGACTAAACGATATTTTAACACCAGATTTGTATGCAGCATGAAAAATGCTTCTTATAATGAGGTTTTAAATTAAATCTGTTTTTCTGAGAGAGATGCTAAAAATTGAAGGTAATAGTACAGGGTATTTTTGGTTCAAAAAACCTTTTTGTTTCAAAATTTAAATATGGAATATTCTAACACTTCTATACTTGAAATAATCATGGAAAATATATCATAATGTTCTCAGTTACCGATACATACCCAGTAAATATGATGCAAAAAGAGCGGAAAATATTTTGAAATGGACTTCATTAAACAGCTTAATTGAATGTCGTAAAGACTACAAAATGTTGTTTTAACACCAGATGTCTATTCAGCATCAAAAATACTTCTTATATTGAGTTTTTAGAGGAAATCTATTTTTCTGAGAAAAATGCTAAAAATTGAAGGTAATAGTTCAGTGTATTTTTTGGCTTAAAAAACTTTTTGTTTCAAAATTGAAAGATAGAATATTGAAACACTTCTATACTTGAAATAATCATGGAAAATATGTCATAATCCTCTCAGCTACTGTTACATACCCGGTAAATACGATTGGAAAGAGCAGAAATTATTTTGAAATTGCCTTCATTATACAGCTTAATTGAATGTCATAAAGATTACCAAATAGTATTTTAACACTAGAATTGTTTTCAGCATTAAGAATACTCCTTATAATGAGTTTTTAAGGAAATCTATTTTTCTGAGAAAAATAACAAAAATTGAAAAAGTTCAGGGTGTTTTTTAGCTCCAAAAATTTTATGTTTCAAATTTGAAAGAGAAGATTTTCAAAGACTACTCTATTTGAAATAATCATGAAAAATATATCACAATGTTCTTAAGTAACTAACTCATACTCAGTAAATATGATTTTTTTTTTTTTTTTCTGTCTCCCGCGATTGCGAGGTAGCGCAAGGAAACAGACGAAAGAAATGGCCCAACCCACCCCCATACACATGTATATACATACATCCACACACGCAAATATACATACCTACACAGCTTTCCATGGTTTACCCCAGACGCTTCACATGCCCTGATTCAATCCACTGACAGCACGTCAACCCCGGTATACCACATCAATCCAATTCACTCTATTCCTTGCCCTCCTTTCACACTCCTGCATGTTCAGGCCTCGATCACACAAAATCTTTTTCACTCCATCTTTCCACCTCCAATTTGGTCTCCCTCTTCTCCTCGTTCCCTCCACCTCCGACACATATATCCTCTTGGTCAATCTTTCCTCACTCATTCTCTCCATGTGCCCAAACCATTTCAAAACACCCTCTTCTGCTCTCTCAACCACCGTTTTTTTTATTTCCACACATCTCTCTTACCCTTACGTTACTTACTCGATCAAACCACCTCACACCACACATTGTCCTCAAACATCTCATGTCCAGCACATCCATCCTCCTGCGCACAACTCTATCCATAGCCGACGCCTCGCAACCATACAACATTGTTGGAACCAGTATTCCTTCAAACATGCCCATTTTTGCTTTCCGAGATAATGTTCTCGACTTCCACACATTCTTCAAGGCTAACAGGATTTTCGCCCCTTCCCCCAGCCTATGATCCACTTCCGCTTCCATGGTTCCATCCGCTGCCAGATCCACTACCAGATATCTAAAATCCTTTACTTCCTCCAGTTTTTCTCCATTCAAACTTACCTCCCAACTGACTTGACCCTCAACCCTACTGTACCTAATTACCTTGCTCTTATTCACATTTACTCTTAACTTTCTTCTTTCACACACTTTACCAAACTCAGTCACCAGCTTCTGCAGTTTCTCACATGAATCAGCCACCAGCGCTGTATCATCAGCGAACAACAGACTCACTTCCCAAGCTCTCTCATCCACAACAGACTTCATACTTGCCCCTCTTTCCAAAACTCTTGCATTCACCTCCCTGACAACCACATCCATAAACAAATTAAACAACCATGTAGACATCACACACCCTTGCCGCAAACCTACATATGATGCAAAGTAGAAGATATTTTGAAATTGACTTTATTTAACAGCTTAATTGAATGTCCTAAAGACGGATGAACGATATTTTTAACACCAGATTTGTATTCAGTCTGAAAAATACTTGTTATAATGAGTTTTCAAAGTAAATCTATTTTTCTAAGAAAAATGCTAAAAATTGAAGGTCATATAAGTTCAGGGTATATTTTGGTTCAAAAAACTTTTTGTTTCAAAATTGAAAGATGGAATATTCTAGTACTTCTATATTGAAATAATCATGGAAAATATATCATAATGTTCTCAGTTACTGATACATACCCAGTAAATATGATGCAAAAGGAGGAGAAAATATTTTCAAATGGACTTCATTAAACAGCTTAATTGAATGTCATAAAGACTACAAAATGTTATTTTAACACCAGATGTGTATTCAGCATTAAAAATACTTCTTATATTGAGTTTTTAAAGGAAATCTTTTTTCTGAGAAAAATGCCAAAAATTGAAGGTAATAGTCTAGGGTATTTTTAGCTCGAAAAACTTTTTGTTTCAAAATTGAATGAAAAGATATTGAAACACTTCCATACTTGAAATAATCATGGAAAATATATCATAATGCTCTCAATTACTTATAAATACCTAGTAAATATGATGCAAAGGAGCAGAAAATATTTATAAATTGACTTCGTTTAACAGCTTAGTTGAATGTCATAAAGATGACAAAACGATATTTTGACACCAGATTTGTGTTCAGCATAAAAATTACTTCTTATAATGAGTTTTCACAGGAAATCTATTATTCTGGGAAAAATGCTAAAAACTGAATGTAATAGCTCAGGGTATTTTTTTGGCTTAAAGATCTTTTTGCTTCATGATTAAAAGATAGAATATTCAAACACTTCTGTACTTGAAATAATCATGGAAAATATATCATAATGCTCTCAGTTACCGATACATGCCCAGTAAATACAATGCAAAGAAGCAGAAAATATTTTGAAATTGATTTCGTTTAACAGCTTAATTGAATGTCAGAAAGGTGACTAAACGATATTTTAACACCAGATTTGTATGCAGCTTATAATGAGCTTTTAAATTAAATCTATTTTTCTGAGAGAGATGCTAAAAATTGAAGGTAATAGTACAGGGTATTTTTGGTTCAAAAAACCTTTTGTTTTAAAATTGAAAGATGAAATATTCTAACACTTCTATACTTGAAATAATCATGGAAAATATATCATAATGTTCTCAGTTACCGATACATACCCAGTAAATATGATGCAAAAAGAGCTGAAAACATTTTGAAATGGACTTCATTAAACAGCTTAATTGAATGTCGTAAAGACTACAAAACGTTATTTTAACACCAGATGTGTATTCAGCATTAGAAATACTTCTTATATTGAGTTTTTAAAGGAAATCTATTTTTCTGAGAAAAATGCTAAAAATTGAAGGTAATAGTTCAGTGTATTTTTTGGCTTAAAAAACTTTTTGTTTCAAAATTGAAAGATAGAATATTGAAACACTTCTTTACTTGAAATAATCTTGGAAAATATATCATAATCCTCTCAGCTACTGATACATACCCGGTAAATACGATTGGAAAGAGCAGAAATTATTTTGAAATTGCCTTCATTATACAGCTTAATTGAATGTCATAAAGATTACCAAATAGTATTTTAACACTAGAATTGTTTTCAGCATTAAGAATACTCCTTATAATGAGTTTTTATGGAAATTCTTTTTTTCTGAGAAAAATACCAAAAATTGAAAAAGTTTAGATTATTTTTTAGCTCCAAAAATTTTTTGTTTCAAATTTGAAAGATAAGATAGTCAAAGACTTCTCTACTTGAAATAATCATGAAAAATATATCACAATGTTCTCAAGTCACCAACTCATACTCGGAAAATGTGATGGAAAGTAGAAGATATTTTGAAATTGACTTTATTTAACAGCTTAATTGAATGTCCTAAAGACGGATGAACGATATTTTTAACACCAGATTTGTATTCAGTCTGAAAAATACTTGTTATAATGAGTTTTCAAAGTAAATCTATTTTTCTAAGAAAAATGCTAAAAATTGAAGGTCATGTAAGTTCAGGGTATATTTTGGTTCAAAAAACTTTTTGTTTCAAAATTGAAAGATGGAATATTTTAGTACTTCTATATTGAAATAATCATGGAAAATATATCATAATGTTCTCAGTTACTGATACATACCCAGTAAATATGATGCAAAAAGATCTGAAAATATTTTGAAATGGACTTCATTAAACAGCTTAATTGAATGTCGTAAAGACTACTTAGAAAAGCAAATGGATTTGTATGTAGCATTTATGGATCTGGAGAAGGCATATGATAGAATTGATAGAGATGCTCTGTGGAAGATATTAAGAATATATGGTGTGGGAGGTAAGTTTTTAGAATCAGTGAAAAGTTTTTATCAAGGTTGTAGGCATGTGTACGTGTAGGAAGAGAGGAAAGTGATTGGTTCTCATTGAATGTAGGTTTGCGGCAGGTGTGTGTGATGTCTCCATGGTTGTTTAATTTGTTTATGGATGGGATTGTTAGGGAGGTGAATGCAAGAGTTTTGGAAAGAGGGGCAAGTATGAAGTCTGTTGTGGAGGAGAGAGCTTAGGAAGTGAGTCAGTTGTTGTTCGCTGATGATACAGCACTGGTGGCTGATTCATGTGAGAAACTGCAGAAGCTGGTGACTGAGTTTGGTAAAGTGTGTGAAAGAAGAAAGTTAAGAGTAAATGTGAATTAGAGCAAGGTAATTAGGTACAGTAGGGTTGAGGGTCAAGTTAATTGGGAGGTAAGTTTGAATGGAGAAAAACTGGAGGAAGTAAAGTGTTTTAGATATCTGGGAGTGGATCTGGCAGCGGATGGAAACATGGAAGCGGAAGTGGATCATAGGGTGGGGGAAGGGGCGAAAATCCTGTTAGCCTTGAAGAATGTGTGGAAGTCGAGAACATTATCTTGGAAAGCAAAAATGGGTATGTTTGAAGGAATAGTGGTTCCAGCAATGTTGTATGGTTGCGAGGCGTGGGCTATGGATAGAGTTGTGCGCTGGAGGATGGATGTGCTCGAAATGAGATGTTTGAGGACAATGTGTGGTGTGAGGTGGTTTGATCGAGTAAGTAATGTAAGGGTAAGAGAGATGTGTGGAAATAAAAAGAGCGTGGTTGAGAGAGCAGAAGATGGTGTTTTGAAATGGTTTGGTCACATGGAGAGAATGAGTGAGGAAAGATTGACCAAGAGGATATATGTGTCGGAGGTGGAGGGAACGAGGAGAAGTGGCAGACCAAATTGGAGGTGGAAAGATGGAGTGAAAAAGATTTTGTGTGATCGGGGCCTGAACATGCAGGAGGGTGAAAGGAGGGCAAGGAATAGAGTGAATTGGATTGATGTGGTATACCGGGGTTGACGTGCTGTCAGTGGATTGAATCAGGGCATGTGAAGCGTCTGGGGTAAACCATGGAAAGCTGTGTAGGTATGTATATTTGCGTGTGTGAACGTATGTATATAGATGTATATGGGGGTCGGTTGGGCCGTTTCTTTCGTCTGTTTCCTTGTGCTACCTTGCAAACGCGCGAAACAGCGGCAAAAAAAAAAAAAAGAGCCTACAAAACGTTATTTTAACACCAGATGTGTATTCATCCTTTAAAATACTTCTTATATAGAGTTTTTAAAGGAAATCTATTTTTCTGAGAAAAATGCTAAAAATTGAAGGTAATAGTTCAGTGTATTTTTTGGCTTAAAAAACTTTTTGTTTCAAAATTGAAAGATAGAATATTGAAATACTTCCATACTTGAAATAATCATGGAAAATATATCATAATCCTCTCAGCTACTAATACATACCCGGTAAATACGATTGGAAAGAGCAGAAATTATTTTGAAATTGCCTTCATTATACAGCTTAATTGAATGTCATAAAGATTAACAAATAGTATTTTAACACTAGAATTGTTTTCAGCATTAAGAATACTCTTTATAATGAGTTTTTAAGGAAATGTATTTTTCTGAGAAAAATACCAAGAATTGAAAAAGTTCAGGGTATTTTTTAGCTCCAAAAATTTTTTGTTTCAAATTTGAAAGATAAGATATTCAAAGACTTCTCTACTTGAAATAATCATGAAAAATATATCACAATGTTCTTAAGTCACCAACTGATACTCAGTAAATATGATGGAAAGTAGAAGATATTTTGAAATTGACTTTATTTAACAGCTTAATTGAATGTCCTAAAGACGGATGAACGATATTTTTAACACCAGATTTGTATTCAGTCTGAAAAATACTTCTTATAATGAGTTTTCAAAGTAAATCTATTTTTCTAAGAAAAATGCTAAAAGTTGAAGGTCATATAGTTAAGGGTATATTTTGGTTCAAAAAACTTTTGTTTTAAAATTGAAAGATGGAATATTCTAGTACTTCTATATTGAAATAATCATGGAAAATATATCATAATGTTCTCAGTTACTGATACATACCCAGTAAATATGATGCCAAAAGAGCAGAAAATATTTTGAAATGGACTTCATTAAACATCTTAATTGAATGTCATAAAGACTATAAAATGATATTTTAACACCAGATGTATATTCAGCATTATAAATACTTATTATATTGAGTTTTTAAAGGAAATCTATTTTTCTGAGAAAAATGCCAAAAATTGAAGGTAATAGTTCAGGGTATTTTTTAGCTCGAAAAACTTTTTGTTTCAAAATTGAATGATAAGATATTGAAACACTTCCATACTTGAAATAATCATGGAAAATATATCATAATGCTCTCAATTACTTATAGAAACCTAGTAAATATGATGCAAAGGAGCAGAAGATATTTATAAATTGACTTCGTTTAACAGCTTAGTTGAATGTCATGAAGATGACAAAACGATATTTTGACACCAGATTTGTGTTCAGCATAAAAAAATACTTCTTATAATGAGTTTTGAAAGGAAATCTATTTTCCTGAGAAAAATGGTGAAAATTGAATGTAATAGCTCAGGGTATTTTTTTGGCTTAAAAATCTTTTTGCTTCATGATTAAAAGATAGAATATTCAAACACTTCTGTACTTGAAATAATCATGGAAAATATATCATAATGCTCTCAGTTACCGATACATGCCCAGTAAATACGATGCAAAGAAGCAGAAAATATTTTGAAATTGATTTCATTTAACAGCTTAATTGAATGTCAGAAAGATGACTAAACGATATTTTAACACCAGATTTGTATGCAGCATGAAAAATGCTTCTTATAATGAGCTTTTAAACTAAATCTATTTTTCTGAGAGAGATGCTAAAAATTGAAGGTAATAGTACAGGGTATTTTTGGTTCAAAAAACCTTTTGTTTCAAAATTGAAAGATGGAATATTCTGACACTTCTATACTTTAAATAATCATGGAAAATATATCATAATGTTCTCAGTTACTGATACATACCCAGTAAATATGATGCAAAAAGAGCAGAAAATATTTTGAAATGGACTTCATTAAACAGCTTAATTGAATGTCGTAAAGACTACAAAACGTTATTTTAACACCAGATGTGTATTCAGCATTAAAAATACTAATTATATTGAGTTTTTAAAGGAAATTTATTTTTTTGAGAAAAATGCCAAAAATTGAAGGTAATAGTTCAGTGTATTTTTTGGCTTAAAAAACTTTTTGTTTCAAAATTGAAAGATAGAATATTGAAACACTTCTATACTTGAAATAATCATGGAAAATATATCATAATCCTCTCAGCTACTGATACATACCCGGTAAATACGATTGGAAAGAGCAGAAATTATTTTGAAATTGCCTTCATTATACAGCATAATTGAATGTCATAAAGATTACCTAATAGTATTTTAACACTAGAATTGTTTTCAGCATTAAGAATACTCCTTATAATGAGTTTTTAAGGAAATGTATTTTTCTGAGAAAAACACCAAAAATTGAAAAAGTTCAGGGTATTTTTTAGCTCCAAAACTTTTTTGTTTCATATTTGAAAGATAAGATATTCAAAGACTTCTCTACTTGAAATAATCATGAAAAATATATCACAATGTTCTTAAGTCACCAACTCATACTCAGTAAATATGATGGAAAGTAGAAGATATTTTGAAATTGACTTTATTTAACAGCTTAAATGAATGTCCTAAAGACGGATGAACGATATTTTTAACACCAGACTTTTATTCAGTGTGAAAAATACTTCTTATAATGAGTTTTCAAAGTAAATCTATTTTTCTAAGAAAAATGCTAAAAATTGAAGGTCATAAAGTTCAGGGTATATTTTGGTTCAAAAAACTTTTTGTTTTAAAATTGAAAGATGGAATATTCTAGTACTTCTATATTGAAATAATCATGGAAAATATATCATAATGTTCTCAGTTACCGATACATACCCAGTAAATATGATGCAAAAAGAGCTGAAAATATTTTGAAATGGACTTCATTAAACATCTTAATTGAATGTCATAAAGACTACAAAATGATATTTTAACACCAGATGTGAATTCAGCATTATAAATACTTCTTATATTAAGTTGAAACACTTCCATACTTGAAATAATCATGGAAAATATATCATAATGCTCTCAATTACATATAGATACCTAGTAAATATGATGCAAAGGAGCAGAAAATATTTATAAATTGACTTCGTTTTAACAGCTTAGTTGAATGTCATAAAGATGACAAAACGATATTTTGACACCAGATTTGTGTTCAGCATGAAAAATACTTCTTATGATAAGTTTTCAAAGGAAATCTATTTTTCTGAGAAAAATGATAAAAATTTAATGTAATAGGTCAGGGTATTTTTTTGGCTTAAAAATCTTTTTGCTTCATAATTAATAGATAGAATATTGAAACACTTCTGTACTTGAAATAATCATGGAAAATATATCATAATGCTCTTAGTTACCGATACATGCCCAGTAATTACGATGCAAAGAAGCAGAAAATATTTTGAAATTGATTTCGTTTAACAGCTTAATTGAATGTCAGAAAGATGACTAAACGATATTTTAACACCAGATTTGTATGCAGCATGGAAAATGCTTCTTATAATGAGCTTTTAAATTAAATCTATTTTTCTGAAAGAGATGCTAAAAGTTGAAGGTAATAGTACAGGGTATTTTTGGTTCAAAAAACCTTTTGTTTTAAAATTGAAAGATGGAATATTCTAACACTTCTATAATTGAAATAATCATGGAAAATATATCATAATGTTCTTAGTTACCGATAAATACCCAGTAAGTATGATGCAAAAAGAGCGGAAAATATTTTGAAATTGACTTCATTAAACAGCTTAATTGAATGTCGTAAAGACTACAAAACGTTATTTTAGCACCAGATGTGTATTCAGCATTAGAAATACTTCTTATATTGAGTTTTTAAAGGAAATCTATTTTTCTGAGAAAAATGCTAAAAACTGAAGGTAATAGTTCAGTGTATTTTTTGGCTTAAAAAACTTTTTGTTTCAAAATTGAAAGATAGAATATTGAAGCACTTCTATATTTGAAATACTCATGGAAAATATATCATAATCCTCTCAGCTACTGATACATACCCGGTAAATACGATTGGAAAGAGCAGAAATTATTTTGAAATTGCCTTCATTATACAGCTTAATTGAATATCATAAAGATTACCAAATAGTATTTTAACACTAGAATTGTTTTCAGCATTAAGAATACTCCTTATAATGAGTTTTTAAGGAAATGTATTTTTCTGAGAAAAATACCAAAAATTGAAATAGTTCAGGGTATTTTTTAGCTCCAAAAATTTTATGTTTCAAATTTGAAAGATAAGATATTCAAAGACTTCTGTACTTGAAATAATCATGAAAAATATATCACAATGTTCTTAAGTCACCAACTGATACTCAGTAAATATGATGGAAAGTAGAAGAAATTTTGAAATTGACTTTATTTAACAGCTTAATTGAATGTCCTAAAGACGGATGAACGATATTTTTAACACCAGATTTGTATTCAGTCTGAAAAATACTTCTTATAATGAGTTTTCAAAGTAAATCTATTTTTCTAAGATGAATGCTAAAAATTGAAGGTTATATAGTTCAGGGTATATTTTGGTTCAAAAAACTTTTTGTTTCAAAATTGAAAGATGGAATATTCTAGTACTTCTATATTGAAATAATCATGGAAAATATATCATAATGTTCTCAGTTACTGATACATACCCAGTAAATATGATGCAAAAAGAGCAGAAAATATTTTGAAATGTACTTCGTTAAACATCTTAATTGAATGTCATAAAGACTACAAAATGATATTTTAACACCAGATGTGTATTCAGCATTAGAAATACTTCTTATATTGAGTTTTTAAAGGAAATCTATTTTTGTGAGAAAAATGCCAAAAATTGAAGGTAATAGTTCAGGGTATTTTTTGCTCGAAAAACTTTTTGTTTCAAAATTGAATGAAAAGATATTGAAACACTTCCATACTTGAAATAATCATGGAAAATATATCATAATGCTCTCAATTACATATAGATACCTAGTAAATATGATGCAAAGGAGCAGAAAATATTTATAAATTGACTTCGTTTAACAGCTTAGTTGAATGTTATAAAGATGACAAAACGATATTTTGATGCCAGATTTGTGTTCAGCATAAAACATTCTTATAATGAGTTTTCAAAGGAAATCTATTTTTCTGAGAAAAATGGTAAAAATTGAATGTAATAGCTCAGGGTATTTTTTTGGCTTAAAAATCTTTTTGCTTCATGATTAAAAGATAGAATATTCAAACACTTCTGTACTTGAAATAATCATGGAAAATATATCATAATGCTCTCAGTTACCGATACATGCCCAGTAAATACGATGCAAAGAAGCAGAAAATATTTTGAAATTGATTTCGTTTAACAGCTTAATTGAATGTCAGAAAGATGACTAAACGATATTTTAACACCAGATTTGTATGCAGCATGAAAAATGCTTCTTATAATGAGCTTTTAAATTAAATCTATTTTTCTGAGAGAGATGCTAAAAACTGAAGGTAATAGTACAGGGTATTTTTGGTTCAAAAAACCTTTTGTTTCAAAATTGAAAGATGGAATATTCTAACACTTCTATGCTTGAAATAATCATGGAAAATATATCATAATGTTCTCAGTTACCGATACATACCCAGTAAATATGATGCAAAAAGAGCGGAAAATATTTTGAAATGGACTTCATTAAACAGCTTAATTGAATGTCGTAAAGACTACAAAACGTTATTTTAACACCAGATGTGTATTCAGCATTAGAAATACTTCTTATATTGAGTTTTTAAAGGAAATCTATTTTTCTGAGAAAAATGCTAAAAATTGAAGGTAATAGTTCAGTGTATTTTTTGGCTTAAAAAACTTTTTGTTTCAAAGTTGAAGGATAGAATATTGAAACACTTCTATACTTGAAATACTCATGGAAAATATATCATAATCCTCTCTGCTACTGATACATACCTGGTAAATTCGATTGGAGAGAGCAGAAAAAATTTGAAATTGCCTTCATTATACAGCTTAATTGAATGTCATAAAGATTACAAAACAATATTTTAACACCAGATTTGTGTTCAGCATTTAAAATGCTTTGTATAATGAGTTTTTAAAGGAAAAGGTAAAAATTGAAGGTTATAGTTCAAGATATTTTTAATTGGGCTTAAAAAACTTTTTTTCTCAAAATTGAAAGATGATTTGTTGCAAAACTTTTGTACTTGAAATAATCATGGGAAATATATTAAAATGCTCTCAGTTCCCGTTACATACGCAGGAAATACGATGCAAAGGAGCAGAAAATATTTTGAAATTAACTTCATTTAACAGGTTAATTGAATGTCATAAAGATGACCAAACGATATTTTAACACCAGATTTGTATTCAGCATGAAAAGTATTTCTTATAATGATTTTTTAAAGGCAATGTATATTCTGAAAAAAATACAAAACTTGAAGTTAATAGTTCATGGTATTTTTTAGCTCCAAAAACTTTTTGTTTCAAATTTGAAAGATAAGATATTCAGACACGTCTATACTTGAAATAATCATGGAAAATATATCATAATGCTCTTAGTCACCGATACATACTACAATGCAAAGGAGTGGAAGGTATTTTGAAATTGATTTCATTTAACAGTTTAATTGAATGTCATAAAGAGGACTAAATGATATTGTAACACCAAATTTGTATTCAGTGCATAAAATAATTCTTATAATGAATTTTTAAAGGAAATCTATTTTTCTGAGAAAAATGCCAAAAATTGAAAGTTCAGGGTATGTTTTAGCTCAAAAAATTTTTGTTTCAAATTTGAAAGATAAGATATTCAGTGACTTCTCTACTTGAAACAATCATGAAAAATATATCACAATGCTCTTAGTCACTGACTCATACTCAGTAAATACGACTCAAAGTAGAAGATATTTTGAAATTGACTTCATTTAACAGCTTGATTGAATGTCATAAAGACAGATAAACAATATTTCAACACCAGATATGTATTCAGTATGAAAAATACTTCTTATAATGAGTTTTCAAAAGAAATCTATTTTTCTCGTTCAAAAAACTTTTGGTTTCAAAATTGGAAGATGGAATATTCTAACACTTCTATACTTGAAATAATCATGGAAAATATGTCATAATGTTCTCAGTTACCGATACATACCCAGTAAATATGATGCAGAAAGAGTGGAAAATATTTTGAAATGGACCTCATTAAACAGCTTAATTGAATGTCATAAAGACTGGAAAATGGTATTTTAACACCAGATGCGTATTCAGCATTAATAATTCCTCTTATATTGAGTATATATTGGATTTGTATGTAGCATTTATGGATCTGGAGAAGGCATATGATAGAGTTGATAGAGATGCTCTGTGGAAGGTATTAAGAATATATGGTGTGGGAGGCAAGTTGTTAGAAGCAGTGAAAAGTTTTTATCGAGGATGTAAGGCATGTGTACGTGTAGGAAGAGAGAAAAGTGATTGGTTCTCAGTGAATGTAGGTTTGTGGCAGAGGTGTGTGATGTCTCCATGGTTGTTTAATTTGTTTATGGATGGGATTGTTAGGGAGGTGAATGCAAGAGTTTTGGAAAGAGGGGCAAGTATGAAGTCTGTTGTGGATGAGAGAGCTTGGGAAGTGAGTCAGTTGTTGTTCGCTGATGATACAGCGCTGGTGGCTGATTCATGTGAGAAACTGCAGAAGCTGGTGACTGAGTTTGGTAAAGTGTGTGGAAGAAGAAAGTTAAGAGTAAATGTGAATAAGAGCAAGGTTATTAGGTACAGTAGGGTTGAGGGTCAAGTCAATTGGGGGGTAAGTTTGAATGGAGAAAAACTGGAGGAAGTAAAGTGTTTTAGATATCTGGGAGTGGATCTGGCAGCGGATGGAACCATGGAAGCGGAAGTGGATCATTGGGTGGGGGAGGGGGCGAAAATTCTGGGAGCCTTGAAGAATGTGTGGAAGTCGAGAACATTATCTCGGAAAGCAAAAATGGGTATGTTTGAAGGAATAGTGGTTCCAACAATATTGTACAGTTGCGAGGCGTGGACTATGGATAGAGTTGTGCGCAGGAGGGTGGATGTGCTGGAAATGAGATGTTTGAGGACAATGTGTGGTGTGAGGTGGTTTGATCGAGTAAGTAACATAAGGGTAAGAGAGATGTGTGGAAATAAAAAAGAGTGTGGTTGAGAGAGCAGAAGAGGGTGTTTTGAAATGGTTTGGGCACATGGAGAGAATGAGTGAGGAAAGATTGACCAAGAGGATATATGTGTCGGAGGTGGAGGGAACGAGGAGAAGTGGCAGACCAAATTGGAGGTGGAAAGATGGAGTGAAAAAGATTTTGTGTGATCGGGGCCTGAACATGCAGGAGGGTGAAAGGAGGGCAAGGAATAGAGTGAATTGGATCGATGTGGTATACCGGGGTTGACATGCTGTCAGTGGATTGAATCAGGGCATGTGAAGCGTCAGGGGTAAACCATGGAAAGCTGTGTAGGTATGTATATTTGTATGTGTGGATGTATGTATATACATGTGTATGGATGTGGGTTGGGCCATTTCTTTCATCTGTTTCCTTGTGCTACCTCGCAAACGCGGGAGACAGCGGCAAAAAAAAAAAAAAAATATTGAGTTTTTAAAGGAAATCTATTTTTCTGAGAAAAATGCTAAAAATTTAAGGTAATATTAATAGTTGGTATTTTTTCACTCAAAAACTTTTTGTTTCAAAATTGAAAGATAGAATATTGAAACACCTCTTTACTTGAAATAATCATGGAATATATATCATAATCCTCTCAGCTACTGGTACATACCCAGTAAATTCAATTGGAAACAGCAGAAATTATTTTGAAATTGCCTTCAATATACAGCTTAATTGAATGTCATAAAGATTACAAAACAATATTTTAACACCAGATTTGTATTGAGCATTAAAAATACTTTTTATAATGAGTTTTTAAACGAAATCTATTTTTCTGAGAAAGATGCTACAAATTGAAGGTAATAGTTCAGGGTATTTTTTTGGCTTAAAAAACTGTCTCAAAATTGAAAGATGATATATTGAAAAACTTTTGTACTTGAAATAGTCATGGAAAATGTATTAAAATGCTCTCAGTTACTGATAATCCTCCATAAATAAGATGCCAAGGAACAGATATATTTTGAAATTGACTTCATTTAACAGCTTAATTAGCTGTCATTAAGGGGATTAAACATTATTTTGACACCAGATTTGTGTTCAGCATGAAAAACACTTCTTATAATGAGTTTTTAAAGGAAATCATATTCTGAGAAAAATATCAAAAATTGAAGGCATATGTAGCATAAGACAGGTGCCCTGGATCCCACTTGAAGGGGGGCGCCACTCAACAGGTTTGTTTCTTGACATATGCTACCCGATTGACATTTTCAATAATTTGGTTTTGTGAGATAAAAAAGAAACTCGCCTACTTCTCAACTATAGTAATATTTTGCTACTATCAGTTGCATTACCGCTTTTATGTTATAATTTTAATCAAATATGTCTTTAACTTTAAGAGTTTATATAAATTTAAGTTTGACCTCACTCTTCAACAGTATATAATTACACTGTATATATTTCTATAGACATCAACTGTATGTACATTTTTAATCAAGCCAGGGGTGCAATTTCAGAGCTTGCCATAGGTGCTGTTTTCCCTAGGTATGCCCCTGTCTACTGTGCCTCCACCCTCCCTACTTACTGCTCCCCTAATCTTCCTATTGATGCACCCCACCCTCCCAGTTCAATGTGACGTGTGAAAGGTGGGAGCTGGGTAGATTAGAATGGATAGTGAGTGCTAGTGAAAGAGAAAAGAGAGGTATGTGGGTGTTATTTACTGGGAAGGAGTGCAAGTGTAAGATGCACAATAGAAAGTTGTGGTGAAGAGGAAAGTGCAGAGACAAAAAAAAGAGGGCATATTGAGAGAATAAGAGAATGTTTTTGAAGGAGGGCCATAGTAGTAGAAAAGCAAGAAAACAAACTGGAACTTTGGTGAAAAGGGCAAATGATGAAATGGTAACAGGCCAAAATAAGGTGAAGATGACATGAGTATTTTGAAGGGTTATTGAATATATGTGATAATAAGATGGCAGATGTGAGATGTACTGGACAGGGCATTATACTAAGTAAAAGTCATGGAAAGTGATTTGGTAAAAAGAGATGTGATAAAAGCCTTGCATGATATGAAGTGCAACAAAACAGCTGGAATGGATGGACTGCATTTGGATTTCTTGAGAAAGGGGGTGATTTTGTTGTTGATTGGTTAGTTAGGATTTTCATTGCATGTATGGCTCATGTTGAAGTGCCCACAGATGAGCATAATTCCTGTTTAGTACTGCTGTACAGTGGTAAGGGTGATAAAAGTGAATTTTCATATTACAGGGGTATAAGTCTGTTGAATGTACCTTGTAAGTTGTGGGAAAGAGTGATGATTGCGAGGTTGGTGGCATGGAGAGTTTCAGAATGGGGAGGAAGAGTGTGGCTTCGGGATTGGTAGAGATTGTGTGGATTTTGTGTTTGCTTTGAAGAATGTGTGGAAGGAATACTTAGAGAAACTTAAGGTCTTGTATGTGGCATTTATGGATCAAGAAAAAGGAGAGAGGAAAGTTGAGGAATTTTCGATTGAGAGATTGGCAGAAACTCTCTTGGAGACATTAGACAACCTGATTTTGTTTACTCTGCTGAGATATCCATTCCTTGGAACTTAGCCCTTTTGTTTCAGGCATATTATTTGTTCCTCCTTGTTGTGCCTTCTGTGCCATTTTTTTCTTTCAAGTGGGGTGACCACAGACTGATGCATATTCTGATAAGTAGAAAACTTACATTAAGTATTTGTCTGGATATTTTTTTTTCCATGCAGTGAAATGGAATTGTGATACCAGCAATAGTAATTTGCTTCCTTTAAGTTTTGTGTTCAAGGACGGTCACTAGGGAGGGATAGGGAGAAATGTCCTCTATGATTTGCAGTTTCCCATGTTAACCCACTTTTTAGCCTTGAAAATATATATGATGAAAAACATTGTACAATATCATCATGTTTTTGATAGTGGTTATCCCTTTTGTTTTTTCAGGATATTGTTTATGCTGTCGATTTCAATCACAAGAAAGAACGTCACTTAGGAGGTTGCGAGTTGGACAAGATTGCTCGCCCATCTCTTCTTATTACTGATGCCTTCAATGCCTCATATAGACAGGAACGTCGACGCCACAGAGATGAGAAACTTGTTGGTTAGTTGTTCATATACTGTAGTTGAGTAAGGAGTAAAGTTTTGGTCATAATTTTCTTCAGCATTTAATGTATTATAAACTTATCTCATGGGTTCCTAAGTGTAATATCAACAAATGTGTGTAGCTCAGATATCTTATGTCACTGTTTGAATTTGTACATGAAACTCATAATTAATCATGTCCAAATTCTGGTCACATGTATGCTCATCCTGCTGCTGATTTACAGGAAAGTTGCTAGCAACATGTAAAGCAAATGAACGTGGTATGATTAGATTATGCAAACTTGATATTGGGATTAGTACAATGTTATTATCAGCTAGTAACAGTTATGTTTTAATCCAGTGCTGCTCATTGTAAATACTTTGACAACAGTATGCTAAAGTAGTTGAATAAAAATGCAAGTAAAACAATGATTTGACTCAAATTGAATATAACACAGAGTGTGGACCATAAAGAGAGGAATATGCTTTGGTAAGTCATGAAAAATTTCAAGTTGATGGTAAACTGCTTGAGCTTGTAAAGGGTCTCTACACAGGAAGTAGAATATGTCTTAGGACAGTTAAAGGAACAGAGGTTGAGGTTATGAAATCCTCCCTTCCTGTATTACTTTTCAAAAGAAGGAACAGAGCCAAGTGGATAATTTTCCCTCTAAAGCACTGTCATCTGTTCTTGACACTACCTCACTAATGTGGAAAATGGCAAGTATGTAAGGAAAATATATATTTATTTATTATTTATTTGGATCTGGAGAAGGCATATGATAGAGTTGATAGAGATGCTCTGTGGAAGGTATTAAGAATATATGGTGTGGGAGGCAAGTTGTTAGAAGCAGTGAAAAGTTTTTATCGAGGATGTAAGGCATGTGTATGTGTAGGAAGAGAGGAAAGTGATTGGTTCTCAGTGAATGTAGGTTTGCGGCAGGGGTGTGTGATGTCTCCATGGTTGTTTAATTTGTTTATGGATGGGGTTGTTAGGGAGGTGAATGCAAGAGTTTTGGAAAGAGGGGCAAGTATGAAGTCTGTTGGGGATGAGAGAGCTTGGGAAGTGAGTCAGTTGTTGTTCGCTGATGATACAGCGCTGGTGGCTGATTCATGTGAGAAACTGCAGAAGCTGGTGACTGAGTTTGGTAAAGTGTGTGAAAGAAGAAAGTTAAGAGTAAATGTGAATAAGAGCAAGGTTATTAGGTACAGTAGGGTTGAGGGTCAAGTCAATTGGGAGGTGAGTTTGAATGGAGAAAAACTGGAGGAAGTGAAGTGTTTTAGATATCTGGGAGTGGATCTGGCAGCGGATGGAACCATGGAAGCGGAAGTGGATCATAGGGTGGGGGAGGGGGCGAAAATTCTGGGAGCCTTGAAGAATGTGTGGAAGTCGAGAACATTATCTCGGAAAGCAAAAATGGGTATGTTTGAAGGAATAGTGGTTCCAACAATGTTGTATGGTTGCGAGGCGTGGGCTATGGATAGAGTTGTGCGCAGGAGGATGGATGTGCTGGAAATGAGATGTTTGAGGACATTGTGTGGTGTGAGGTGGTTTGATCGAGTAAGTAACGTAAGGGTAAGAGAGATGTGTGGAAATAAAAAGAGCGTGGTTGAGAGAGCAGAAGAGGGCGTTTTGAAATGGTTTGGGCACATGGAGAGAATGAGTGAGGAAAGATTGACCAAGAGGATATATGTGTCGGAGGTGGAGGGAACGAGGAGAAGAGGGAGACCAAATTGGAGGTGGAAAGATGGAGTGAAAAAGATTTTGTGTGATCGGGGCCTGAACATGCAGGAGGGTGAAAGGAGGGCAAGGAATAGAATGAATTGGAGCGATGTGGTATACCGGGGTTGACGTGCTGTCAGTGGATTGAATCAAGGCATGTGAAGCGTCTGGGGTAAACCATGGAAAGCTGTGTAGGTATGTATATTTGCGTGTGTGGACGTATGTATATACATGTGTATGGGGATGGGTTAGGCCATTTCTTTCGTCTGTTTCCTTGCGCTACCTCGCAAACGCGGGAGACAGCGACAAAGCAAAAAAAAAAAAAAAAAATTATTTATTTATTATACTTAATCACTGTTTCCCGCGTCAGCGGGGTAGCGCCAGGAAACAGACAAAGAATGGCCTAACCACTTGTATACACACACACACACACACACACACACACATATATACACATTTTATTTTTTCATACTATTTGCCATTTCCCACATAACTCTCTCTCTCTCTCTCTCTCTCTCTCTCTCTCTCTCTCTCTCTCTCTCTCTCTCTCTCTCTCTCTCTCTCTCTCTCCTTCCTTTGCCACAGGCCACAGACTAACCTTCAGTTGTGAAACCATTCACTGTACTCTCTAGCTACTCATGCATATGCCTTCCACCCTTGATAAAAACTTCTCACCACTTCTAGTAGCTTTTGTCCTGTGCTGTATGTTCTGAAGACCTTCCACAAGCCATCTCTATCAACCCTCACATATGCTTTCTCCAGATCCAGAAATGACATGTACAAATCCATCTGTTTCTCTAAGTGTTTCTCATACGCATTCTTTAAAGCAAACACCTGATCCACACATACTCTACCATTTTTGAAGCCTCAGTGCTCCTCCCCAGTCTGGTGCCCTGTTCATGCCTTCACCCTCTTATACACTACCCTTTTATTTAACTTACCTGATACACTCAACAAATTTATACTTCTGTAGTTTGAACACTTGCCTTTATACAGTGGTGCTATTCATGCAGCCTGTCAATTCTCAGGCACCTCACCATGATCCATAGATACATTGAAAATCCATTCTCACCATTCGACAGTACTGAAAATCCTAACCAACCCAGTCACTCCTTTCTTGATAAATTCAATTTCATTACCATCCACTCCAGCCACCTTGCCACATTTCATCTTATTTAAGGCTTTCACCACCTCTTCTCTTCACCAAACCACTCTCCATGACACTCTCACTTTGTATACCACCCCAACCCAAATACCTTACATCTGCCTCCCTATTAGCAAACCCATTCAACAGTTCTTTACAACAATACTCACTGCATCTTCTCCTCACTTCATCACTACCTTTTGGCACATCCCCATTTGCCCCCTTCACCAATGTTTCTATTTGTTCTCTTGCTTTTTGCTTGTTTATATCCTTCCAAAATGTCTTCTCATTCTCCTTGGAAATTTATTGATGCTCGCTTTCTCCAACTTTCATTTGCCCTCTTTTTCATTTGTGCTCCTTCATACTTGATCGCCATTTCCTACATTTATAAGTAGCCCTAGGAACAGGCAAATAAAGGCCACATTCCCCCACAGCTTTTCTCTAGGTGTCATGTGCGGTGCACCGAAGCTGCAGCCCTGTATCAGCTGCTAGGCCCAGTAGACATTTACATGGTATCCCTCGGACATTTAACATGACCTGGTTCAGTGCATTGACAGCATGTTGACCCCTGTATACCACATTTTTCCATTTCATTCTATCCTTCGTGCACGTTTCACTGTTCTGCATCTTCACTCAAAATCTTTTTCACTTCATCCTTCCATTTCCAATTTGTCTCCTATTTGTCCCTTCCATGTCTGTCCTCTTTGCCAATCCCTTTTTACTCCTCTCCTTATGTCCAAACCATCTTGGCTTACCCTCTACAGCTCTTTCAGCAACACTATTCTTATACCACACATCTCTCTAAACTTATATGTCTATATCTCTAACACCTGTTCCCACCTGGAACTCCCCAAAGGGGGTGGCCATGACAATAGAGCCTCCATAACTATTGAACTCCAGTGCCGCTTCCTAGCCTTTAGCACCTCACCCTTTACAGGCTACTGGCAGAGGGCAGTCCTAGCATAGTGTTTACAGAGGCTGTTGCATAATGTTCCTTCTGACAACTTCTAACTAATGCTCATGCTTAAATCTTCCTAACTACTCCTTCTTTCTATAGCTCCTACCATTGTCCCGAAAGGCAGAGCTAGCGCAAAGTGCTCACTGCAGGAAAATCTAGCATTAAGAAGAATGAGCTATGTGAGTTAATGTTGTCAGATGTTATGTATGACAGGAATAGACTGTATATTTGTGGACAGAATGCCAGTAACCCATGTGTGGGTGAGGCAGAAAGAAAAGAAAGCTACCTGGGCCTGAGGAAATCAGCTGACTCGTTATGCAGCTGTCACTAACCCTCCCCATACCCAGGCGGATAGTATTGTTAATATATCTCCTTGGTCATTAGCTGCCTAGCAGCTACTACCTTCTCTTAGCCTTTTATATCTTACTCATTGAAACCACCTTACACTACGTGTTCTCAAATATTTCTTTTCCGACACATCTACTTTCAACTGCACATCTTCATCTATGGCCCATGCCTCGCACCCATACAAAATTGTTGGGACTGCTGTACCTTCAGACATACACATTTTTGCCATCCTATTACTGAAGTCTCTTTCCACTCAATATTCAGTGCTCCCAGAATCTTTGCCCCCTCACTCACCCTCTGACACTCCCAGTTCCATGGTTTTATTTGCTGCCATCAGATATCCAAAAAATTTCACTTCCTTGAAACTTTTTCCATTCACACTCAGACCCCAACTAGTCTGTTCCTCTACTCTACTGAGCCTAATATCCTTGCCTATGTTCTCATGTACTCTCAACTTTCTCCTTTCACAAGGTTTCCTAAACTCAGCCATCAACTCTTGCAGTTTCGCACACAACTCTGCCACATGTGTTCTTTCATCAGCAAACAACTGACTTACACCCCAGGCCCCCTTTTCCTCTACAGACTGCATACTTGCCCCTCTCTCCAAGACCCTTGCAGTTACCTCTCTCATCTCCCATTCATAAACAAATTAAACAGCCTTAGTGACATCACACACCCCTGTCACAGACCAGGTTTCATTTGGAACCACTTACTCTCTTCTCTTCCTGCTAGTACACTCACCTTATACCCTTGATAAAAACATCTCAATACTTCTGGCAGCTTTCTTTCCACACCATATATTCTTAAATCCAAATCCTTCCACAAGGTATCTCTATCAACCCTGCAGATCTATAACTGCCACAAACAGAACCTTCAGTTTTTGTAAGTGTTCCTTACAGACCTTATTTAAGGAATACACATCCACACGCTGCACCACACTGTTCTTCCTCATTCTGATGCTCTTTACATGCTTTTGTCCTCTCAGTCACTATTCCATACAGCTTACCAGTTATACTCAACAAAGTTATGCCTCTGTAGTTTGAACACTCACCTAGCCCCCCTTGTTTTTATGTAAACAGTGTCACTATACATGCTTTCTTTCAATCATCATGCATCTCATTACAGTCCCTGCATACACTGAAAATCCTAACTAAACATGCTACAAAACACTCATCCCCTATCAAATTGGTGAAAAGAAAGCCTACCTGATTCTCTCTTCAAGATACTTGCAACGACATCATACAGAAACGCATTAAACAGCCATGGTGACATCACACAACTTTGATGCAGACCCACCCTCACTTGGAACCACCCACTATCCTCTCTTCCTACTCATAAACATTCCATACTTTCTTGATGAAAATTGTTCACTGCTTCTTGCAGCTTTTCCCACACACCATATGTTTGTGACATCTTCCACAGAGCATCTGTGTTATCCCTATCCTACACTTTCTTCAGAACCATAAATGCCATATACGGCTTCTTCTGTTTCTCCTGATTATTTCTCACACACATTCTTCAAAGCAAATAACTGATTCAAACATCCTTTACCATTCCTGAAGCAATACTTTGCCTCTCCAATCAGAAGATCTGTTCATGCCACCAACCTCTCAATCACCACTTCCATGTAACTTACTAGCGTCACTCTACAAACTTATACCTTTGTAGTTTGAACATCACGTGTTTCCCTAGCCTTCATACAACAGAACTATACAAGTATTCTGTTAATCACGAGGCACCTCACTATGAGCCCGTACTTACATTAAGAACCTTACCAACCAACCAACAACACAATCATCCCCTTTCATAAGGAATACAACTTTTATGCCATCCACTTTGGTCTTGCCACACTTCATCTTATGTGAGGCTTTCACCACCTTCTCTCTTTTCACCAAATCACATTCCATGACTCTCACTTCGCATACCTCCTTATGCGAAGCATCCCACATCTGCCACCTTATAATCTAATGCATTGAGCATCCCCTTAGAGCGCTCATTACATCTCAACTTCATTTCTGCTTATCACCACATTCCCATCTGCCCTTATCAATGATCTTTCATTTATTCTATTATTTTTCTCATTGTTGATGTCATTCCAAAACATTTTCTTATTCACCCAGCATTGTGCTGATACTCACTCACCTCAGCTTGTACGTTGCTCCCACCCCTTTTTTTTTTAACCCTCCTTTTGACATCTTGCCACTTTCTCTTCTACATCTCCCAGCCACTTGCATCCTTTCCTGCATGTAGCACCATACGCCTCTTGTTTATCTTTCACTAGCAACTTCCTCATCCCACCACTCTTTGCCCTTTCTCACATATCCACCTCCCACCTTCTGTGTGCCACACACTTCTCTTGCACATGTGAGCAATGCTCCCTAAATATCTCCCATTCTTCACCCTCGTCCCTAGATTCATTTGCTATGATATCATGCCAGTGCACACTCAACCTCTCCTGGCATTACTTTCCTCAAGCATCATTTCTATGCTCTTTCACTTTTATAGGCTTGATTCCACCCATATCATTTCCTCTTTCCATAGATCCTGTACAAACATTCACCCTTGCCTCCACTAAGTAATGGTCAGACATCCCACCGTCTGCTCCTCTCATCACATTCATATCCTAGAGTCTTTCCTTTGCATGTTTATCAGTTAATGCATAATCCAATAAGACCCCCACAGTTCCACAAGCTGTTCACCATTCTTTGTCACTACAGTTTAGCATCAGTGAAAATATTTAACTTGAGCATTGTTGAATGTTTACTTTAGTGTGTATCTTATTTAGTGCTCTGAATAGATATTCACGTGCACATGGTAACTGATATGTAGCTTCTCTGTAACTCTAGTAATTTACTGCTCTCATCCAGCCCAGCTGCAAGAAACATGTCGGAATGGAGGAAATGTTCTGGTTGCTACTGACACGGGTGGACGAGTGTTAGAGATGACACACATGCTAGAACAGATGTGGAGTACACGAGAGAGTGGACTGTCTGCGTATTCTCTTTGTATCCTGTCCAACACAGGCTACCATGTCATACATTTTGCAAAACAGATGGTAATATTTTGATTTCCATTTTGTATAAAATAATTATCGTATTTACTTTTTCTTTATGCTTTAACTGGAACCAATTGCAAACTTTCACAAGACTCCTCAAAATGATGTTGCAGAAAAATTATTGGAAGTCAGTATCAGTTTTAGGTCAAGGAAATATTTGCTTGTTAGGAAATCCAATGCCCAAATATCTTTTAACCATCCACAAGCCATACACTATTTCAAGAGGTCAGTATATTGGGAGATAATTTCATTGTATTAAGGCTTAGTGATATATAGTGAAAAGAGAGAAAATAAGAAAAAAGAAAAGACCACCTTATTACTGAATGGCAATTATTAGACTCTATCACCGAACTTCTGGGGAAGTGTATTTTGATCTTTTTTGTACTGTAAGGCAATAAAACCACTGTATTAGACATTTTGGGGTAACAATAAGATTAGCAATATTGAATGAACCATACAAGGAAGGCTCCTGAAACCAGAACAGGTTAGATAGACTTCACTAGGATAAGCCTGCTTCTGTAACTCTTAAAGTTCCACTAAGTTATCCTTCCTTTCCAACCCTCAAAACTTGTGTTTTTCAAGTTGTTCAAAAAATTTATTGTAACCTTACAGCTTCAAAAGATATTCATGTAACAATGAAAAAATCTCTGCAAATGTCTTTTTGTCAGTTAATTTTGGGGTAATTTTGTGTAGAATTTTCAGCACAATGCACTAAAGCATAAGATATGAGTATTGAGTTACTACTGCAAGTTTTATTATAAGGATTTATGATAATGATTACTGATCGTATCATTATATTTTATCATATAGCAAATATTTTTTTTTTATGATTAGTGTCATTCATTGATTAGTTTTTCATGACAGCAAAACTATAGCAATGTAAATGGGATGACTGGTGAAAGTAAGAGGAGGGAGCTTGTGGAGAAATTTAATAATTATAGTTTGGATGTGCTGGGGATTGGGGAAACCCATATCCTTAGTCAGGGTGTATGGAGTGAAAATGGAAATGGTGAATGCAAGTTATAGGAGGGCAAGGAAGGAGTGGTATGGACAGGAATGAATGAAGATTATCAGGGAAGAAGGAAAGGAGGATGTGCAATTGTGCTATCACCAAGAGTATGTGAGGGTGTTACAGAGCATGAATGGAATGGACTAAGCTAAGAATAGTGTGAGTGAAAGGAATGATTGGAATTGTGAAGTATGCATAGGTATGTGTATATGCGCCAGTGAATATGAAGTCTATGCAAGGTAAAGATGAAATGAGCATTTCTGAAAAAAATTTGAATGAAAGTTTAAATGGTCTTGAGAAGGAGAGAAAGGTGGTTTTATTGGGTGATGTGGATGCAGAGGTGGGATTTGATAAAATTGGCAAAATAGTGGGTAATTGGGGAGTGCCTGGAGTAAATGAGAACAGAAGTTACCTTGTGGATGTCTGTAATAAGAGGGGTTTACTCCTTTTCAGCACAAGGTGATCCTCAGGTATATATGGATGAGAAAGGATGGAAGAGAAGAGCAAAGTAAAAGGATTTGATGGAAAATGTGGCAGTGGATGAAATATTGAGAAAGGCTGGGCTGGATGCTAGAGTTTTGACAGGATTCTTTAGAGACTTTGATAATTTTATACTTCTTGTGGGGTTGAGGATCAGGGAGAAGTGGAGATATGGTGTAAGGAACAATGGAGATGTAACAGTGTTGGCAAGCAAGAAGATGATTAAAAAAGAATGTAGGGAGGAATATGAAAGGGGGACGACTGAAAGGTTTGATGGAAGTGCAGTTGACTTAGGGATCCAGTCATGTGTGAACAAGGTGTTTAGAATGTATAGAGAGAGACTGTCAAAGGTTGTAGAATTGGCAGTTGCATACAAGATCATCAGTTATGGAAATAAAAAGGGGAAATGCATGGTACATGGATGAGATTAGAAATGCTGTTGAAGAAAAGAAAAAGGTGTGGGGAAGATTGCTAAAAAAGACTGTACCAGTGGAAGTTCAACAAAGGAGGAGGGAAGAATATAAGATGTATAAGCAGAATGTTAAGAAGCTGATAGAGAAAAGCAAAGAAAGAGGAAGCTGATGGAGAAAAGCAAAGAAAGAGTAGATGAAGATTTTGGAAGAAAGTTGAGTAAAAAGTTTAGGGAAAAAAAGAAACTGTACAAGAAGGGGGTGAAAAAGAAAGAGGTGGATGTAAGAGTGGCATTATTAATGTGAGACATAAAGAAGGGGAGTTGCTTAATCAAAAGGAGGAGGTGATAGGAAGATGGAAAGATTATTTTGAAGAACTGATGAATGTGGGAGAAGATGAGGTAGCCATTATTACATGTAGGGGTAAGATGGATGGAAGGAAGAGGATACAAGTGCAAGGGCCTATAGCAAGAAGGGAGGTAAAAAGGGTGATAATGAGGCTGAGGGTAGGAAAGGCACCTTGAGTGGATGGGATTACAGCTGAAATGTTGAAGTATGATTGAGAAAGTGCGGCAAAGTGTGTGAATTTGACGTGTAATTTAGCAGGGAAACAAAAGGATATGCCTGAGGATTGGGTGAAAACTATTATTGTTCTTTCATTCAAAGGAAAAGGTCCTAAGGATTTATGTAGCAGCTAGAGGGTGATAAGTCTGTCAAGTATATCAGGAAAAGTGTATTTACGAGTGCTGATTGATAGAGTGATGGAAGTAACTGAGGACAGATTAAGTAGGACCTAGGGGATTTTAGGTAAGTTAGTGGGTGTGGATCAGATTTATGTGGTAAAAGTGGCTGTGGAAGGGTATCTAGCAAAAGGTAAGAAGTTGTATACAGCTTTTATGGATTTGGAGAAAATGTATTACAAAGTCAAGTAGAATGCTTTATGGAATAATACATGGGATAGGGGAACACTGTTAGATCATGTGAAAGCCTTCTACAGAGTAGCAAATGCATGTGTTAAGAGTGGATTTAGGTTTTAGCAAAAGTTTCAGTATACATGTGAGAATGAGGCAGGGCTGCATGATATCTCCTTGGCTTTTTTAACATATGTATGGATGGAGTGATAAAAGAGGTGAAAGCATAATTTGTGAGAGGGGATGCAGGGATGAAGTGTGGCAGTGACATACGGTGGCTAGTGACAGACATGTTTGTTGATGATACTCTGTTGTTTGCTGAGAGTGGACGAGGAGTTGTAGAAGGTTGTAAGTGTGTTTTATGATGTGTGTGAACTTAGATGATTGAAGGTAAATGTGATAAAAAGTAAAGTATTGGTGTTTGAAAGGAGGCAGAGTGAAAGTATAGATTTTGCTTATCCTTATGGAGTGAAAGAAGAAAGTGTACTAAACTGTGTTTTGGGTATGGAGGGGAGAAAGACTAGAAGAGGGGAAAGAATTCAAGTATTTAGGAGCCAGATTGAGGAAGTTTGGTGATATGGAAGGAGAGATAAGGGGGAGAGCAGTACAGGGTAGAAGAGTCACCTGCTAGAGGGTAAAGGTGTAAGTATGGAAATGAAGAATGGATTAAGGGACAGCATAGTCCTTCCAACCCTGAACTGTGCAGCTGAAGCATTGACATATAATGAGTTACAGATGTCAAGAATCCAGGCTGTGGAAATGAGCTATTTTAGAGCATGTGACATGAATAGATGGAATGAAGGAAGAAATGAGGGGGATGTATGAAACATGTGGTATGGCAGAGAAAGCAAAGGGAATGAATTGTGGAGTGGTAGAGTAAGTGAAATATGATATGGAGGTGATTTGGGAATGTGGAAAGAATGCAAGAATGTATTATGATACAAAGGTGTTAGTGTGAGAGGAAGACCACCTGTGACATGGGGAAATAGAGTGAAAGAGTACTGGAGGGAGAAAAATGGTGGAAGAATGAGTGGAATGGTGTATGCGAGGGAGGCATGTAAGGACAGGGATAAGTGGAGACTCCTTTGCCATGGCCATACCCTTGATGGAAATTTATGGAGGAAATTGGCATCAGAGATATAAGTAGACAAATAGATGGCAAAACTGTAAAAGTTTGTGAAATTACTAGCCACACCATTCATATGCAGTAATGCTAAGGTAAAGCTACAAACCTTTTCCTGCCTTATCTTGGTCAACTTTTGATGATGTAAGAGTCATTATTCTTAAAATCACTCTCTACATGATTCAAAGACTACTGATAATCATTAACAAATAGTTCAGAGTCATCTACACTACTGATAATCATTAACAAACAATTCAGGGTCATATACTGCCAGGTCCCCGAAATCTAGCTAAAAGCCTCTCAGTTTTCTTCCTAGAAAACTCATGCAAATGTGCTCTCACTGCATAGCTGGAGGATGACTGATTGTGGGAAGGAATTGTTTTACGCTTCCACCTCACCCACCACTCAGGCTAAATCCATGGCCTTGGAAATGAGGCATCAAACTTGATGAATAGATGTCCATTTAGAGGCCTTGTCCAGCTGACATAGGTATCTGCCTGGTGTTAAGGGGTTAAGTTCCAGGTCAGCCTATCCCAATACATCTTCAGGAAATTTAAACATGTGAGTAGATAGGAAGATGAAAAGGGTTAATGAGGAAGTGAAGGAAGACTTTGGTAATGAGTTTGAGGGTTTCCAAAGATGATGATGATACCTTATTATGATTAATGTAAACAAGTTTCTTTGAATATTCTACCTGGGGCCAGGTAGAATAGGCAGCCAACAATTAAGAAGGTTTATTACCAGTAGTAACTGCATGGGTATCAGAAGGGTTAGTGATAGCTGCACAGTGAGCCAGCACTTTTATTGGTTATCAAGTTGCACACCTCTGACTCAAGTAGCAGTCTTTTCTTTCTGCCACACCTTCACATGTGCTGCTGGCATTCTGTCCACAAACATACAATGTATCTCATCATGTCACACACAGCAGTTGATAACACTTAACTCACACAGCTCATTCTTTGTAATTCTACATTTTCCTGAGGTGAGTGCTATGTGCTGGCCCTGCCTTTCAGCAAAATGGTAGGAGCTACAAATAAACGTAATAGGTAGGAACTTATAGGCAGGACTGTTAGGTAGACCCTTAGGTAGAAAGGTAGAGGTAGAAACATAAGGTAGAAGTAGTCGTTAAGAACATTAGGTAGGAGCCTCTGCAATCACTGTGCTAGACTGGCCCTCTGAGAGGGCCAGTGGCCTTTTGAGGGTGAGGCACAAAAAGTTAAGAAGTGGCTGTGGAGTTCACTTGTTATGGAGACTATTGCCATGGCCACCCCATTGAGGAAGTTCCTGAAGGGAACAGGCATCAGAGATATAAATAGATATGGTGTGAGGTGGTTTAAGTAAGGACTGGAAGGGTAAGAGAGATGTGTGGAAATAAAAAGAGTGTGGTTGAGAGAGCAGAAGAGGGTGTGTTGAAATGGTTTGGACATATGGACAGAACGAGTGAGGAAAGATTGACAAAGAGGATATGTGTCAGAGGTGGAGGGAACAAGAAGTGGTAGACTAAATTGGAGGTGGAAGGATGGAGTGAAAAAGCTTTTGAGTGATTGGAGCCTAAACACACAGGAGGGTGAGGGGTGGGCAAGAAATAGAGTGAATTGGAATGATGTGGTATATCAGGGTCAATATGCTGTCAATGGACTGAACCAGAGCGTGTAAAACGTCTGGGGTAAACCATGGAAGGGCCTGTGGGGCCTGGATGTAGATAGGGAGCTATGGTTTTGATGCATTACACATGACAGCTAGAGACTGAGGGTGAATGAATGTGGCCTTTTTTTTGTTTTCCTGGCACAGCCTCACTGAAGCAGGGAGTAGCTATGCTATTTTCCGTGGGATGGAGTAGTGCCAGAAGTGGATGAAGGGGATAGGGGAGAAAGAATACTTCCCACGTATTCCCCGCGTGTCATAGAAGGCAACTAAAGGGGGCGGGAGTGGGAGGCTAGAAACCGTCCTCTCCTTGAATTTTGATTTCTAAAAAGTATATGTTGATATGTATATGTATATAATCGTGTATGGGCATTTATGTATATATATGTGTATATGAATGGATGGGCCATTCTTCATCTTGTTTCCTGGCAATACCTCGCTGATGTGGGAAACGGTGATCTAGTATAGAGTGAATAAATGATAAGATAGATAGATAGCAGGAAAGGACTAACAAAAACTAGAACATGATATTAGTGTGGGTTCAGCAGAGGTAGTTGAACTGGGTAAATAGGCAAAATGAAATATTTTGTGGGGCCATTAGGGGGCAGTGAATGTTGTCAGAGACTGAATAATTGAGGAAGCATATGGTGGAATGGCTGAAAACATTAAAAGGGCAACAGTGTTCAGGACAGCTGTGCAATGATGAAAATACCGAGTTGAGTTTAGGTAAGAAAAGAGGAGGACATTGTGAGACTGCTGAAGACAATAGAAAGGTATCTGTGAAGATAAGAAAGCCACATAGAGGGAGGTACTTAAGCATAAGTTTTGTAAATCTTTGTGCTAGAAGACCACCTACCAAACATGAAGGAAAGAGTGACTAAGTAATGGCTAAAGGCCTAGGAATTACATCAGGCAATAGATATAAGTAAAGCAAGAGGAGAAATGAAATAAGTTAAGAGTTAGGAGATGCAGACAAGAAATCAGGGATGAGCCACTTCAGATAACATTTGATTTGTAGATGTATAACCAAGAGATACTTGAACTGGCAAATAAAACTGCCAATAAATGGGGTTTTCAAAGAAGTTTTGTCAAGAATGACAGACCAAGGAAGAGAGAAATAGCCAAAAAGCAAAAAACCAAGTTGCTTGCAGGGCACTGAGGAGAGCAAAATTTTTTCAGCATTTTCTAGCAATGAAAGAAACCTCTTAAGACTATTAATGAAAAGGCAAATGGGCAAGTGATAACAGGGAGTGATGAGGTGAGGGAGTGAGTACTTTGAAGGATTGTTGAATGTGTTTGATGATAGAGTAGCAGGTGAAGGGTGATTTGGTCAGGAAGGTATGAGAAGTGAGAATTATGGTAAGTGATTTGGTTAAGAGAGAAGAGGTGATGAAAGCCTTGCATAAGATGAAATGTGGCCAGGTAGCTGGGATGGATTGTATTGCAGTTGAATTTCTTAAGAAAAGGGGTGACTATGTTATTGATTTGCTAGTTTGGATATTTATTGTATATATGGATCATGGTGAGGTGCCTGAGGATTAGTGGAATGCATGTATAGCATTATTATATAAAGGCAAGGGGGACAAAAGTGAGTATTCAAATTATAGCGTGATGAGTATTTTGAGAGTAGCTGGTAATTTTTTTGGAGGTGTGATGATAGAGAGGGTAGTGGCATGCACAGAGCATCAGATTAAGGGGAATCAATATGTTTTCAGAAATAGTAGAGGATGTATAGATCAGGCATTCACTCTGAAAAAAGTGTGTCACAAATGCTTATAGAAACAAGGATACGTATGTGGCATTTATGGATCTAGAGAAAGAATGTGACAGGGTCGATAGCGATGCTTTATGGAAGATAATACAGTTATTTGGTTTGGGAGGAAAGCTATTAGAAGCAGTGAGAAGTTTTTATCATGAGAGTAAGGTATAGTTGTGAATGAGTGGAGAGGAGGATGAGTGATCTTAGGTTAAGATTGATCTGTGGCAGGGGGCTTGTGATGTCACTGTAGTTGTTCAATTTGTTTATGGTTGTGATGGTGTGAGAAGGAAATGCAAGGGTCATGGAAATATAGGCAGGTATGCAGTCTGTATGGGGTAAGGGGGGCCTGGGAAGTTAGTTGTTGTTTGGTGATGACATGGTGTTAGTGGCAGATTTGTATGAGAAGATTGCAGAAGTAGGTGTCTCAAGTTTGGAAGAGGGTTTGAAAGGAGGAAATTGAGAGTAAATGTGAATGAAATTAAGTTTATTAGCTTTAGCAGTGCAAAGAGACTGGTTATTAGGAGGTATAAGTCTGAATGGAGAAAACTAGAAGTAAGGGGGTGATATAGATACCTGGAAGTAGACATGGCAATGAAGGAAATCATGGAAGAATGTGTGGAAAGAGAGGTCACTGGGAAGGCATAAATGTGTATGTTTGAGGATATAGTAGTCCCAGTAATGTTGTATGGATGTGAGACTTGTTCTGTTGATGAGAATGTTTGGAGGAGAGTGGGCCCATTGGAAATGAAATGTTTGAGGACAATATAGGGTGTGAGGAGGTTTGATCAAGTAACTAATCTTAGGGTAAGAGAGAGGTGTGTTAATAAGAGTATGGTTAAGAGAGCTGTAGGGCGAACTGGTGTGGACATATCAAGAGAATGAGGGAGGAGAGGTTGACAAAGAGAATATATGTGTTAGAAGTAGAGAGGAGAAGGGGAGACCAAATTAGAGATGGAAGGATGGGATGAAGCAGATTTTAAATGTTCGGGGCCTGAACATGCAAGAGAGTGAAAGGCGTGCATAAGACAGGTTGAATTGGAGCACTGTGATAGACAAGGATCGATGTTCTGTTGGTGGACTGAATCAAGGCATATGAAGCAGCCAGGGGATACTATGGAAAGTCCTAGGGGTTTGGTTGATTACAAATGACAGCTAAAGAATGGATGTGAGCAAATAAGGCTTTTTCTTCATCTATTCATAGCGCTACCTCACTAATGTGGGAAACAGCAAATTTGTATGAAAGAAAGACAGCTGGTTGATTAAACAAAGGTAGAAAAAGTTGATATATTAATTGGTATGGGGAATCATTCCCAAAATGTATATCATTAGGTATGGACAGCCATTTGTGGGTCAGATCTTGTATTCCTGATTGTCTTTCCTCTTTTAGCACACAAATTGACAAGTTTTCCATGTTCTCAATTACACAAAGTACCCATCTCCCATGGTTATACTCTCAGTTGCTACATCACCCACCCTTACACTGAGAGCCTTTAAAACCAAGATTTAGACCCATGCATCAGAGTTACCAAAGCAAAGCACTGACAACTTCTGCCAAAATACAGTCCATTTATCTTTAATGCTTTCAGTATTAGATACATAAGCACCAACAATCCTCCTCCTCTTCCTCCTCCTCATAGACATGGTAAGTACATGTATACTAAGAGACCATGATAATGTTAACTTAGAACAACAGTCCTCATATTATTAGAAAAAGTCCAGAACAAGAGGGTGCAACTGGAGGTAGGCAGTATAAGTGTATGAAGAGATGTGAAAAAGTATTTCTATAATGACAAAGTTGTGGACTTGTGGAAAAGCTAAGCCAACAAGAATTGATGAAAGAATTATAGTGTATGACAAGAAAGCTTGTCAGAACTAAAACCTCAAAAGTGTAAAGCTTGCACCACATACTCATAGATATTAAAGAATAGGTGATAACACACACATGTGATAATTTGGTATTGTTGATTTGTTGTGTCCTTTACAGATTGAATGGATGAGTGAGAAATTAACCAAAGCCTTTGACTCTCTCCGTACAAACCCCTTCAGCTTCAAGCACCTCAAATTCTGTCATAATCTTACCGATCTTAGTCGTCTTCCTTCCCCTAAGGTATGTTCACCCACCTTCCTTTCTCCAGAGATGTTTGTTTGCTGTAAATCTGAATTTGCACCACAGTAACTTTGATAATTAGAAAGATTGTTTTAACTGACAGCTTTCACAGTTTCAACATCTGCTTAAATATCTATAGAAAAGTTTGATTTTCTCCAGCTGTCTTAATTTTTTTCCATGACATAATATTCTTTCATTCTCAAGGTGAGGTCCTTTACATAGGGATCTTCAGTGTGCATCACAAAAGGTGGCTTGAAGTCCTCACGTTTTTCATTTTTGATGATGTCGAGCAAATCATCAGCTCTCCTACCCATACTCCAGATCATTATGAAAACTTTTCCAACTTCTGAATTTCTTTTTCCCCTCAAATGTCACATGTAACAACACAGTTTCATCTCTCCATGGTTCACTTAACCATACTGTTGATGTCATGTAACTTCTGCTTCACCTGCTAATGCCTCCTCTGAATGAATTATTATGGTACATTAATAATGCAAATTAGGCTTTCCTGTTGAATTCAATTTTGGGTTTGTGAAAATTACTGCATATCCTCCATGGTGCATCCATCTCTGCAGAGTGTATAACTAGTTTTATTGTCTCTTTATTCAGTCCATGTTTCAGTTGCCTGTTCCCTAAGGCAGCAATTTAGGTTAAGGAGCCTGATATATCATGCTTGGAAAAATGCTCTTTCCTTTGATTCCAAGAACTTTTGTTCTTAGCTGGTATCATGGAATATCTGTTTTTCAAGAGGTTTTATCCATAATTGTGATAACTTTTGTTTCACTACTAAGCCTTTTTAGTTTTAGTTTTTTGAAAAAAAGTAATTGTTACATCTGTGGGTCTGCCTCTACTCTGCTTTTTTTTTGTATTGATATTATAATTACTTTTAGAAATGACAGGGCCACTTTGTTTTGTTCTTTTTCCTCTCAAATTCCACTTTGGATGGCTTCACCACTTCTTTACTTCCTGATGCCCATGTTGGTAATTCTGTGCCCATTCCTGTAATCTTTCATATTATCCAAAAAGCACTTTCTCTGAACTCAGGCAAGGCACATAATCCTTACAGCATTCCTCATATTTTGTAGGAGTGTCATTGAACTTACATCCTAGAAACCAGAAATTTTCTTTTATCTTGGAATTGTGCATTAGTAGAACCCATCTTCAGAAGGAAGACAGTTTAAATCCTTCCAACTGTCCTGTTGCTTGACTGATCTGCAAAGCCTTATAGTCTTATCTCATCTCACTTTTCCTTAAGCTTCTTGAATCTCAGTATCATGACTCTTGTAACCAATATCATTTATGGAATGTGAGTCAATGTCCATATAATCACTCTCCACATGATCCAAAAGATGGATCATCATTGTCAGATAATTTAGGATCATCTCCCTGGTCCTCCTACTCTAGCTAAAAGACACTATTTTCTTCTCTAAAAATTCATGCAAATTTGTTTTCACTGGCATGGCTGGTAGTTGACTGACTGAGAGAAATTTTGGTGCACTGTCACCTCAGCCACCACACAAGCTCAGTGCCAGGACTTGAAATTGAGTTGTGAAACTCCTTGCAAAAAAATTTCCTTCTAAAGGCATCCCTGATTTTATGTAAACATCCATAAGGAAATAGTGAAGAGTTAACAGTGACTTTCTTTAAAAGGTGTCCAAGTTCACTCATATGCTCATGATTCAAGCATTTTATTCCTTTATTTCTTTCATATGTAATCTAGCCTCTGTTGTTCATTCTGTTCTCACCAGTTACAAGTGCTTCTGTAAACTCAGTTTTGGGTAGGCTTATCTTGCAAGACAGGCTTAACTGTAGGCTTTGAAGATTGAAAAACATTTCTCCACTGCTTACAGAGCCTTAAGAGCTTCCATGTACTCCCCTATTCTTTGAAAAACATTTCTGTACTGTTTGCAGAGCCTTAAGAGCTTCCATGTACTATCCTATTCTTTCCTTTTTGAAAAACTAGATATTTATTGCAAACTGTAACCAGCTTGAGGCAGATGTTGGTCAGTGAATGAATGGTGATGGTTTGGAATGTGTTGCCATGTCACCTCTGACCTATGAAATTGTGGGCCTGACAAGATTTAGGCATGAGCGTCTGCTGACCTTATACATTTTATAGCGGTCAAAGTGAGTGAATTCTCATGAGTTCACCCCATTTTTTACTTTTTCTGAGGAGTGAAACTTTATTTCCAAATGATGATATTTGGGTTCTTTCTTCAGTTGAAATGGTTTGAAAACTCTTTGAAATCTTCAATTGTATCTTGCATTCAAAGCCTGTTGTAGATGACATCATTCTGTAACAGAAGGCTGTGAGACGATAGGTGTATTAGTATCAATAATCATTTGATTATCTGGGGATGCATGATACATTTTCATCTGTGTAACTTTTTATAAAGTAAATATCTTCATCACCAGTAGTCCATATGAGAGGAATCCAGGGACACACATCATCTAGTAAATGTAGACGATCTATCTATATATCTATCTGGGGATAGGGGGGAAAGAATACTTCCCACATATTCCCTGTGTGTCATAGAAGGTGACTGAAAGGGGTGGGAGCTGGGGGCTGGAAATCCTCCCTTCCAGTTTTTACTGTTCCAAAAGAAGGAATAGAGAAAGGGGCCAAGTAAGGATTTTCCCTTTAAGGCTCAGTCCTGTTTTCTTGACACTACCTTGCTAACAAGGGAAGTAGCAAATATGTATGAAAAAAAACAAAAAATCTGATGCACTTTTCCTTCAGGAACTCCCTCATGGGGATGGCTGTGGCAAAAGAGTCTCATTAACTAGTGAACTCCAGTGCATCTTCTTAACCTTTAGTGCCTCACCCTTAACAGGCCGCTGGCATAGAGCAACTCTAGTGCAGCATTTTCAGAGGCACCTACCTTATGTTCCTACCAACTACTTCTACCTAATGTTTCATTTAATGTTCCTAGTCACTGCTCCAACCTACTACTTGTTTCTAGTGCTCACAGTTAATGTTCTAAGCTGCTACTTACACCTAATGTTTCTACATAATTGTCCTGTCTAATGCTCGTATATACTTCTGTCTAATGCTCCAACCATTTTGCCAAAAGACAGGACTATTACATAGCATTCGCTGCAAGAAAATCTAGAATTATGAAGAGTGAATAGATGAATGCGTTGCAAACACCTTTCACTGAAGAATTTGTTATTTGTTTATTTATTATACTTGATCGCCGTTTCTTGCATCAGAGAGGTAGCGCCAGTTAACAGACAAAGAATGGCTCATCCACTCATTTATTTTTATTTATTTTGCTTTGTCGCTGTCTCCCGCGTTAGTGAGGTAGTGCAAGGAAACAGGCGAAAGGAGGGCCCAACCCACCCCCATACACATGTATATACATACACGTCCACACACGCAAAATATACATACCTATACATCTCAATGTACACATATATATACACACACAGACATATACATATATACACATGTACATAATTCATACTGTCTGCCTTTATTTGTTCCCATCGCCACCTCGCCACACATGGAATAACAACCCCCTCCCCTCTCATGTGTGCAAGGTAGTGCTAGGAAAAGACACCAAAGACCCCATTCGTTCACACTCAGTCTCTAGCTGTCATGTAATAATGTTACGAAACCACAGCTCCCTTTCCACATCCAGGCCCCACACAACTTCCCATGGTTTACCCCAGACGCTTCACATGCCCTGGTTCAATCCATTGACAGCACGTCGACCCCGGTATACCACATCGTTCCAATTCACTCTATTCCTTGCACGCCTTTCATCCTCCTGCATGTTCAGGCCCCGATCACTCAAAATCTTTTTCACTCCATCTTTCCACCTCCAATTTGGTCTCCCACTTCTCCTCGTTCCCTCCACCTCTGACACATATATCCTCTTGGTCAATCTTTCCTCACTCATTCTCTCCATGCGACCAAACCATTTCAAAACACCCTCTTCTGCTCTCTCAACCACACTCTTTTTATTTCCACACATCTCTCTTACCCTTACATTACTTACTCGATCAAACCACCTCACACCACATATTGTCCTTAAACATCTCATTTCCAGCACATCCACCCTCCTGCGCACAGCTCTATCCATAGCCCACGCCTCGCAACCATTCAACATTGTTGGAACCACTATTCCTTCAAACATACCCATTTTTGCTTTCCGAGATAATGTTCTCGACTTCCAAACATTCTTCAAGGCTCCCAGAATTTTCGCCCCCTCCCCCACCCTATGATTCACTTCCGCTTCCATGGTTCCATCCGCTGCCAGATCCACTCCCAGATATTGAAAACACTTTACTTCCTCCAGTTTTTCTCCATTTAAACTTACCTCCCAATTGACTTGACCCTCAACCCTACTGTACCTAATAACCTTGCTCTTATTCACATTTAGTCTTAACTTTCTTCTTTCACACACTTTACCAAACTCAGTCACCAGCTTCTGCAGTTTCTTACATGAATCAGCCACCAGCGCTGTATCATCAGCGAACAACAACTGACTCACTTCCCAAGCTCTCTCATCCAGAACAGACTGCATACTTGCCCCTCTTTCCAAAACTCTTTCATTCACCTCCCTAACAACCCCATCCATAAATAAATTAAACAACCATGGAGACATCACACACCCCTACCGCAAACCCACATTCACTGCGAACCAATCACTTTCCTCTCTTCCTACATGTACACATGCCTTACATCCTCGATAAAAACTTTTCACTGCTTCCAACAACTTGCCTCCCACACCATATATTCTTAAAACCTTCCACAGAGCATCTCTATCAACTCTATCATATGCCTTCTCCAGATCCATAAATGCTACATACAAATCCATTTGTTTTTCTAAGTATTTCTCACATACATTCTTCAAAGCAAACACCTGATCCACACATCCTCTACCACTTCTGAAACCACACTGCTCTTCCCCAATCTGATGCTCTGTACATGCCTTCACCCTCTCAATCAATACCCTCCCATATAATTTACCAGGAATACTCAACAAACTTATACCTCTGTAATTTGAGCACTCACTCTTATCCCCTTTGCCTTTGTACAATGGGACTATGCAAGCATTCCGCCAATCCTCAGGCACCTCACCATGAGTCATACATACATTAAATAACCTTACCAACCAGTCAACAATACAGTCACCCCCTTTTTTGATAAATTCCACTGCATTTCCATCCAAACCTGCTGCCTTGCCGGCTTTCATCTTCCGCAAAGCTTTTACTATCTCTTCTCTGTTTACCAAATCATTTTCCCCAACCCTCTCATTTTGCACACCACCTCGACCAAAACACCCTATATCTGCCACTCTATCATCAAACACATTCAACAAACCTTCAAAATACTCACTCCATTTCCATCTCACATCACCACTACTTGTTATCACCTCCCCATTAGCCCCCTTCACTGAAGTTCCCATTTGCTCCCTTGTCTTACGCACTTTATTTACCACCTTCCAAAACATCTTTTTATTCTTCCTAAAATTTAATGATACTCTCTCACCCCAACTCTCATTTGCCCTCTTTTCACCTTTTGCACCTTTCTCTTGACCTCCTGTCTCTTTCTTTTATACATCTCCCACTCATTTGCATTATTTCCCTGCAAAAATTGTCCAAATGCCTCTCTCTTCTCTTTCACTAATAATCTTACTTCTTCATCCCACCACTCACTACCCTTTCTAATCTGCCCACCTCCCACGCTTCTCATGCCACAAGCATCTTTTGCGCAAGCCATCACTGCTTCCCTAAATACATACCATTCCTCCCCCACTCCCCTTACCTCCTTTGTTCTCACCTTTTTCCATTCTGTATTCAGTCTCTCCTGGTACTTCCTCACACAAGTCTCCTTCCCAAGCTCACTTACTCTCACCACTCTCTTCACCCCAACATTCTCTCCTCTTTTCTGAAAACCCCTACAAATCTTCACCTTCGCCTCCACAAGATAATGATCAGACATCCCTCCAGTTGCACCTCTCAGCACATTAACATCCAAAGGTCTCTCTTTCGCGCACCTATCAGTTAACACGTAATCCAATAATGCTCTCTGGCCATCTCTCCTACTTACACACGTATACTTGTGTATATCTCACTTTTTAAACCAGGTATTCCCAATCACCAGTCCTTTTTCAGCACATAAATCTACAAGCTCTTCACCATTTCCATTTACAACACTGAACACCCCATGTATACCAATTATTCCCTCAACTGCCACATTACTCACTTTTGCATTAAAATCCCCCATCACTATAACCTGGTCTCATGCATCAAAACTACTAACACACTCATTCAGCTGCTACCAAAACACTTGCTTCTCATGGTCTTTCCTCTCATGCCCAGGTGCACATGCACCAATAATCACCCATCTCTCTCCATCAACTTGCAGTTTTACCCATATCAATCTAGAGTTTACTTTCTTACACTCTATCACATACTCCCACCACTCCTGTTTCAGGAGTAGTGCTACTCCTTCCCTTGCTCTTGTCCTCTCACTAACCCCTGACTTTACTCCCAAGACATTCCCAAACCACTCTTCCCCTTTACCCTTGAGCTTCGTTTCACTCATAGCCAAAACATCCAGGTTCCTTTCCACAAACATACTACCTATCTCTTTTTTTTTCATCTTGGTTACATTCACACACATTTAGACACCCCAATCTGAGCCTTCGAGGAGGATGAGCACTCCCCACGTGACTCCTTCTTCTGTTTCCCCTTTTAGAAAGTTAAAATACAAGGAGAGGAGGGTTTCTAGCCCCCCGCTCTCACACAAGTCTCCTTCCCAAGCTCACTTACTCTCACCACTCTCTTCACCCCAACATTCTCTCTTCTTTTCAGTATTGTACTCTATTTTATTTATTTCTCTGATGCCTATTCCCTCTAGGAATTCCCACCAAGGGGTGGCCACAGCAGAAGATTCTCCTTTTATTCTTGTCATTACATACCTCCCTCGCATACGCCATAAACATTTTAACTGTTTTGATTTGGTCTGAGATATTCCTTCATTATTTTTAGTAGCTCATTTTTAATGATTATAGCAAGATTAGTTTGTTCAAAGAAAATGTAAATCATATGCAATGTGTTTGATTTATAAGTAATAATATGACTTTATGACAATGTGAAGGTGTGTTGTGGTAGTTGAGATTACAGTTATGGGCATGAGGTATTCAGTATTATGAATCAAAATGGTGATCAGCTTGTGGAGTTGTGTGCGGAAGAAAGACTGATGATTGGGAATACCTGGTGTAACAAGAGGAACATACACAAGTATACATATGTGAGTAGGGGACAAGGTCATTGGGTATTATTGGATTACATTTGAATTGATAAGCATGTAAAAGAGAGACTTTTGGATGTTTTAGGCAAAGAGGAACCAATGTCGGTGGTAAGAGTGTGGTGAAAGTAAGTGAGCTTAGAAAAGATATTTGTGTGAAGAAATACCAAGAGAAATTGAGTGTAGAGTGGCAAATGGTGGGAGTAAATGAAGCAAGGGGAGTGGGCGAGGAATGGGAGGTATTTATTGAAGCATTGCTAGTGTATGCATGAGATGCGTGTAGCATGCGAAAGGTGGAATGCAGACAGATTAAAAAGGGTAGTAAGTGGAGGGATGGAGAATTAAAGCTTCCAGTGAAAGAGAAAAGGGAGGCATTTGCAGTACTTACAGGGTAGGAGTGCAAATGATTGGGGGATGTGCAAGAAAAAGTGGCGGTAGGTTAAGAGGAAGGTGCAGGGGTTGAAAAAAAGAGTGCAAATGAGAGTTGGTGTAGACTAGTATCAGTATACTTTAGGGAGAATGAGAAGATCCTTTGGAAGATGGTTAATAATGTGCTAAAAGTAAGAGAACAAATAGGAACATTGGTGAAGTGGGTAAAAGGGGAAGTAGTAACAGGCAGTGATAAAGTGAGGAGGAGATGGAGTGAGTGTTTTGAAGTGCTGTTAAATGTGTTTGATGAATGAGTGGTATGCTTAATGAGAGTCATGGAGAGTGGTTTGGTGAAGAGAGGAGAAACAGTGAAAGCCTTACATTGGATGAAATGTGGCAAAGTGGCTGGGGTGACTAGTATTGCAGTTGAATTTATTAAGAAAGGGTGTGACAGTGTAGTTGATTGGTTAGTTAGGATTTTCATTTTATGTATGGATCAAGGTGAGGTGCCTCAGGGTTGGTAGAATGCATCTACTGTGCCATTGTATAAAGGCGAGGGGAATAAAAGTGAGTATTCGAACTACAGACGTATAAATTTGTTAAGTGTACCTGGTAAGTTGTATGGGAAGGTATTGATATTTGAGAAAGTAAAGGCATGTACAGAGCATTAGACCGGGGAGGAATAGTGTGGTCTTAGAAGTGATAGAGGATGTGTGGATCAATAATACCTGTGAGAAATAATTAGAGAAATGGATGGGTTTGTATGCAGCATTAATGGATCTGGAGAAAGCATATTATAAGGTTGATAGAGATGCCTTGTCTTAAGAACATATTGGTATGGAAGGAAAGCTGCTAGAAGGAGTGGAAAGTTTTCCTCAAGGGAATAAGGCATGTATATGAGTAGGAAGAGGGGAGAGTGAATGGTTCTAAGTGAAGGTTGACCTGTGGCAGGGGATTGTGATGTCACCATGGTTGTTTGATTTGTTTTTTGATGGAGAGTTGAGGGGGTAAATGTCAGTCTTGGAGAGAGGGGCGAGTACGAAGTCTATAGGAGACGAGAGGGCATGGGTAGTGAGTTAGGTTTTGTTTGTTGATGATACAACACTTATAGCAGATTCATGCGTGATACTGTATAAGTTGGTGACTGAACTTGGAAGGATGTGTGAAAGGAGAAACATGAGGGTAAATGTGAATTTTTTACTAGGTTATTAGGTTCAGCAGAGTTAAGGGACAGGCTAGTTGGGATGTGAGTTTGAATGGAAAAAGTGGAGGAAGTGAAGTGGCATAGATACCTGGGAGTTGACGTAGGAGCGAATGGAACCACGGAAGTAGAATTGAGTCATGTGGTTCGTAAGGGGGCAAAAGTTTGAAGCACTGAAGAATGGGTGGAAATAGAGATCATTATCTGGGAGGGCAAAGATGGGTATGTTTGATGGTATAATAGTCCCAGCATTATTATATTCATGTGAGGCATGGGTTATAGATAAGACTTTGCAGAGGAGGGTGTGTTGGAAATGAAATGTGTGAAAACAGCATGTGGTATGAGATGGTTTGATCGAGTAGATAATGAAAGCTTAAGGGAGAGATGTGGTGATAAAAAAGTGCAGTTGAGAGAGCTGGAGAGGGTGTGATGGAATGATTTGGGTACATGGAGAGAATGAGTGAGGAAAAATTAACAAAGAGGATTTATGTGCCAGAAGTGGGAGAAACAAGGAGAATGGTCAGAGCAAATTGGAGATAGAAGGATGAAGTGAAAGAGATTTTGGATGATCGGGGCCTGAACATGCAAGAGGGTGAAAGGTATATGGAGGATAAAGTGAATTGGAATGGTGTGGTATATAGAGGTTGAAGTGCTGTCATTGGACTGAACCAGGACATGTGATGCATCCAGAATAACCATGGAAAGGTCTTTAGGACCTGGATGTTGATAGGGAGCTGTGGTTTTGTTGCATTACACATGACAACTAAAGAATGAATTTTAGTGGATGCTACCCTTCTTCATTTGTCCCTGGCACTGCCACACTCATACAGGAAATGGCAACAAGTATGAAAAAAATAATATGACACTTGCTATATTGTAGATAAGTATGTATTCAGAGATTTTTATAATAGGTTGTATTGGCAAGTTTTCCGGATTTGGAAAGTGGATATTCAAGAGAGCTGTTTGTCCAGTGGGCCACCAACCCGAAGAACACCATTATCCTGACATCCCGGTAAGCAGTAGTAATAATGCTTTGGCTCATCTAAGAACATAATTCATTTGAGAGTTTAAATAGTAAGGTAACTCTGATTAAAGGGTATCACCCTTTTGTTCCCTCATTCCTCCAAGAGCTATCATTGGCTGCCCAGAAGATGGTTGTTAGTGAAAGGTATTTTTTTTTTTGTATAGTTAGGTTTAGTACATTCAAGTCTTTGTACTGTAATGGGACAGGGAACTCCCTCAAGGTTCTCTTGTTTGAGTTCATATGTGAGTTTCTTCACACATGACTTACTGTCTTTCAAATGTTTTTGTTTATTTTCATTTAATATAATCTTTTTTTTCCATATTTGATTGCTGCTGGCCGTGTCTGCAAGGTAACACCAGGAAACAGATGAAGGAAGACATCCACTCGCATTCACATACATAAACATATACACTTATACACGTACATATGCATGCACATACATGTACATATAAAAACATGTACATATTCATACTTGCTTGCCTTCATCCATTCCTGATGTCACCCTGTTTCACAGGACACACTACAAATGCATGAAGGAAAAACAAAGATAACATATACATTCTTTTTTCCTCCCCCACACCTGATCACCACCCCCTGCATCAGTGAGGTAGTGCAAAGAAACAGATGAAGAAAGGTCTATCCACACACTCTTTCTCTAGCTGTCATGTGTAATGCGCCGAAACCACAGCTCCCTATCCACATCCAGGCCCCACAGACCTTTCCATGGTTTACACTGGATGTTTCGCATGCCCTGGTTCAGGGCTTTAATGATTGATGTGATGATATCCATACTTTTTTCAGATACTGAAAAACATTATCCCTTCATTTCTTGTTACTTTTTCTGGATGTTTACCCTCTTTATCTATCTATCTTGGGACTTTAACTACACGTCTATGCAGATGAAGTGACTTTAACTACACGTCTATGCAGATGAAGTGAATCAGGTGCAAACAACTTAAAAAAAATTTAAACATACACTTAGTATATTTTTAGTGTTTTAGTCCTCTGTTCTTAACGCTACCTCGCTAACGCGGGAAATGGTGAATATTATGAAAGAAGAAAGAGTTTACTTAACATTTCACAGCTCTAATGGTTTGTAATTCTTTACCTCACTCACCATTTTGAAGTATAACATGTGAGTTATATTTACATCATCCCTTTTGTCCATGCACACATTTGGCTCCATTGTGCAGAGTCAGTGATCATTGAGGCCCCACTTGAAAAATGGGCACCCTGTAATGGTCACTTGTGTTTTCAAATCATTACCTTTTGTGATCACCTGTTAGCACAGCATGGGGAGAGAGCTGTACACTCTTGCTACCCATCTCCTGAATTTTCTATACCTTCAAGTTTCCTTTTGAACATTTGTATATTGCTGGCATTTGTTGATTCCTCATTTAGTCTGTTCCACTTTTTCTCCATCTTTATGTTAAAACACTACTTCTTTACATCCTTTCTAACATGCTTCTTTTCAGGACCTCAGGCTATTTTGATATTGAAGAATTGATCATCCTCCAACTGATTCTGAAACTTTAAGGCTGTAATCAGGTCATCCCTCTCATTTCTCTTCTCTGTGGTAGACAGATTTGTAGTCCTCAGCCATTCATTGTAGCTCACTTTTCATTATTCGTACCCTGTATTATCTAATTTGCTGCACACTGAGTTCCTATTTGTTTGATCTTCTTTCTTCCTTAGGTATGATAACTGGCCTGAGAAGCTCAGTCCAGCTTTGCTCAAACACCCAGTACATCCTTATCCATTTACATAAATGCAGTTGTAATGTTTGCCTGCAAACAGTTTGCTTCTTTTACAGATCTCCTGATGGAGAGCCCTGGTAATAGGCCAGGCACAGTGTCATTCCCAAGGTCTTTTTCACCCACTGATTCCTGTAGCTTAATACCACTGAGAACTAGCTTTATTAAGGCCATCTTTCAGTGTGTCCCATCATCAGTACCTTGCTCTTGCATTGAATTTCATCAGCCACTCAGCAGGCCAGCTTTCGAGATTGTCCAGGTTTTCCATTAAGTTGGTGCAGTCATGATCATCCTTTAATTTTCTCATGATCTAGGAATTATCTGTGAACATTTTTAGGTAGTAAGAGTCCAGTCTTTCAGGAAAGTCATTTGCATACACGAAGAATAGCAGTGGGCTCAATACCAAGCTTTCTGGCATCTCATTGATGTCCCCTCTCCATTTTGAGAATGCCCCTTCAGCCTGCATCCTTTGTTTCTTCCATAACATTTATCTGTCTAGTGCTTGACTCTATGCCTTATTCCTGCCTGTAGGTCTACCTTCTTAATCAACCAGTGATGGGGTACAGCGTCAAAAGCTTTTCAGTAGTTCAGGAATACACAAGCTACTTATGCATCTCTTTGGTCCAAGATAAAGCTCATCCTGTCACAGAAATCAAGGAGATTTGAATTGTAATGCATGTCCTTTTTGTGAATCTGTGTTGCCTTCCACATGAATAGTTTCTCCTTTGCAAGTGATCATCCACCTGCTATCTAATTATTTTTTCTTGTATTCTACTGACCATGCTTGTTTGGGAGCATGTAGTTTAGTGTAGGCTTCTGATCATCTTTGAATATAGGCATGACATTTTCACTTTTCCACAATTGATGCTACACCTTTCTAAACTGACATGTTGAAAAATATTGTAGAGTGCCCTAACTTTTGCAGTATATGTTTCTTTACCTAATTTTTTCATGTCTTGGTTGGGATAGGGAAGTAACAGTTCCATCCATGTATCTCCCATGTGTTGTAAGAGGCAACTTTAGAGGGGCTAAAGCTGGAGGCTGGAAGCCTTCTCTTCCTTGTGTAATCACTTTCCAAAACAGGAACAGAAAAATGAGCCAAATATGGATTTTTCTTAGAAGACTCAGGCTAGGGTGTCTATATGTTCCAGGATGTAACAATAATGAGAAGGAAGATAGGTAATGTGTTTGATCAGAGGAACATGAATGCTCTGGTTGTGAGTGAGACTAAGATGAAAGGCAAGAGTTTGGAGTGTTTTGGGAGTATTCAGGCAGCAAAGTCTGAGGTTAGTATGAAGGAGGAGCTGTGGGACTGTTAAATGATGAAAGGAAACAAATTCAAGATTGATGTTGATTAGGTTGAAAGCAAACTACTAAAGGTGGTTTGTTGTTAGTGCTGATAAATCTGTTTGTGAGAGGAATGAAGGAAGGGACACTTTGGAAAGAGATAAATGATTGCTACAGCAACTTTAACACAAAGGATCATATCTTGGTGTTAGGTGGGTGATGTTGTAGTTGAGGGTATAGTTGTTGGAGTATCCAGTATAATTGGGAATAGAAAATAGTTTATTGAGCTATATGCTGAAAAAGGCTTGTTAGCTGGGAATACTTGACTCCAAAAAATAAGGGTGCATACATAAGAGTGGCAGATTTGTGTTGTTTTGGTTGGGGTGGTGTGTGAATTGAGAGGGTCAGGGAGAATGGTTTTGTTGATAGAGAAGAGGTGGTGAAAGCCTTGCAGAAGATGAAATCCAGCAAGGTGATGGGTTTGGATGGTATTGTAGTTGAATTTATTAAGAAATGGAGTGACTGTGTTGTTGATTTGTTGGTGAGGATATTCCGTGTATGTATGGATTGGTGGAATGCATGTATAGTGCCATTGTACAGAGGCAAAGAGGATGAAGGTGAGTGTTCAAACTACAGAGGCATAAGTTTGTTGAGTATTCCTGGAAAATTATATGGGAGGTTATTGATTGAGTGGATGAAGGCATGTACAGAACATCAGACTGGGGAAGAGCAGTATAGTTTTAGAAGTAGTAGAGGATTTGTGGATCAGGTATGTGTGTGAGAAATACTTCGAAAACAAATGGATTTGTATGTAGCATTTATGGATCTGGAGAAGAAATATGACAGAGTTGCTTTGTGGAAGGTCTTAGGAGTCCATGGTGTGGGAGGAAAGGTGCTAGAAATGCTTTTACCAAGGATGTAAGGCATATGTATGAGTAGGAAGAGAGAAGAGTTATTGTTTTCCAGTGAAGGTTGGTCTGTGGCAGGGATGTGTGATGTCTCCATGGTTGTTTAATTTGTTTATGGATGGGTTGGTTAGGGAGGTAGATGCAAGAGTTCTGGAGAGAGGGGGCAAGTATGCAGTCTGTTGGGGATGAAAGGGCCTGGGAAGTGAGTCAGTTGTTGCTCGGCTAATGATATGCAGTGATGGGTGATTAGAGTGAGAAACTTAAGAAATTGGTGACTGAGTTTGGAAAAGTGTGAGTAAGGAGAAAGTTGAGAGTAAGTGTGAATAAGAGCAAGGTTATTAGGTTCAGTAGGGTTGAGGAACAAGTTAATTGGGATGTAAGTCTGAATGGAGAAAAATTAGAGGAAGTGATGTGTTTTAGATTTGTGGGAGTGGACTTAGCAGTTAATGGAACCATGGAAGTGGAAGTGAGTCACAGGGTGGGGGAGGGGATGAAGGTTCTGGGAATGATGAAGAATGTGTGGAAGGAGAGGACGTTATCTCAGAGAGCAAAAATGGATTTGTTTGAAGGAATGGTAGTTCCAAAAATATTATATGGTTGCAAGGCATGGGCTATAGATAGGGTTGTATGGAGGAGGGTGGACGTGTTGGAAATGAAATGTTTGAGGACAGTATGTGATGTGAGTTGGTTTGATCAAATTTGTAATGAAAGGATAAGAGAGGTGTGTGGTAATAAAGAGTGCGGTTGAGAGAGCAGAAGAGGGTTTGTTGAAATGGTCTGGACAAATGGAGAGAATGAGTGAGGAAAGGTTGCCAAAGAGGTTATATGATCTAAGATAGAGCTCATCCTGTCACAGAAATCAAGGAGATTTTAATTGTAATGCATGGCCTCCTTCTCATTAATCTGTGTTGCCTTCCACAAAAGTAGTTTCTCCTTGACAAGTGATCATCCACCTGCTATCTAATTATTTTTTCTTACATTCTACTGACCAAGCTTGTTTGGGAGCATGTAGTGTAGTGTAGGCTTGTGATCATCTTCTTTTAATATAGGCATGACATTTGCACTTTTCCACATTTGAAGCTAAACGTCTCTAAAGTGACATCTTGAAAAGTATTTTAGATTGCCCTAACTTTTACAGTATATGTTTCTTTACCTCATTTTTTCATCTTGGTTGGGATGGGGGAGTAACAATTCTATCCATGTATCTCCCATGTGTTGTAAGAGGCAACTTTAGAAGGGCTGAAGCAGGAGGCTGGAAGCCTTCTCTTCCTTGTGTTATCACTTTCCAAAAACGGACAGAGAAAAGAGCCAAACATGGATTTTTCCTAGAAGACTCAGGCTAGGGTTTCTGTATGTTCCTGGATATAACAATGATGAGAAGGAAGATAGATATTGTGTTTGATCAGAGGAATATGAATGTTCTGGTTGAAAGTGAGACTAAGTTGAAAGGCAAGGGTTTGGAGTATGTTGGCAGCAAAGTCTGAGGTTAGTATGGAGGAGGAGCTGTGGGACTGTTAAATGATGAAAGGAAACAAATTCAAGATTGATGTTGATTAGGTTGAAAGCAAACTACTAAAGGTGGTCTGTTGTCAGTACTTATAAATCTGTTTGTGAGAGGAATGAAGGAAGGGACACTTTGGAAAGAGATAAATGATTGCTACAGCAACTTTAACACAAAGGATCATATCTTTGTTGCTTGGTGGATGATGTAGTTGAGGGTATAGTTGTTGGAGTATCCAATGTAATTGGAAATAGAAAGCAGCTTATTGAGTCATATGCTGAAAAAGGATTGTTCACTGGGAATACTTGACTCAAAAAAGGGCGCATACATAAGAGTGGAAGATGTGGCTTTTGGCTTTTGGTGGGAAACACTTGGCTAGACTTGCCCTCTGCCAGTGGCCTGTTTAGGGTGAGGTACCAAAGGCTAAGAAGTGGCACTGGGGTTCTTTAGTTATGGAGACTCTGTTACTGTGACCATCCCTTTGAGGGAGTTCCAGTTGGAACAGGCATCAAAGAAATAAATAGATAGATAAATAGATTAATGTCTCCAAGACAATTTCTACCCACCTCTCTGTCAAAATTTCCTCGCTACTTTGCTCTCTCCTTTGATGGTTCTGTAATTCCACCTCTTGGCTCTTGGCTCGGTGAACATACTTAGCATTACTGTAACATCCACTCTTTCTTGTAAATCCCACATTATGGAAATAGCTAAATCTTCCTCTAAGAAACTGGAGGTCCTAGATAGCTGTTGAAACTTTCTTCCGAACAATTGTTCCATATATACCAAAGAATTGACCTGTCTTTATATGGAATACTGCTCTCACATCTGAAGTAGATCTAGATCTGTTTCCTTACCTTACAGAGTTGAGTTGAAAGCAGTTCAGCATATAGAGTCTACTAGGCTAACTTCAAAACTTGACCTGCTTGCCTTGTGCAGCAATGTTGGTTCCTTTTCCCTCTTCTGTAGGTATTACTAAGGTTTTTGCTCCAGAGAGCTGGCTGGTTATGTGCCCACACAGTTAAGTTGGCCATACAATACTCATCAAGCTGCTGCATCGCATGATTACTGTGTGGTTGTTGGCAACTCCAGGGTGGTCTGTTTTGATGACTGTTTCTTTCCATAAAATTTGAAGCTTTGTAACTCTAACCTCTCATGTTTTTCTCAATAACTATGACTTGGCATGTTTTAGAAGTCAAAAATTTGTAAATACTTTTCCTTTTCTCTTATTTTTTCCTTTCATAATCATCTGTATATTTCAATTAAGGCCTGGCCTTGCCATTGACTTTTGTCTGTGCCTGAAACCTCCAGTGAAAATATAAAAGTTCATGCGGGACTGACTTCAGCCATGAGTCTAATTTTCTTTTAAACATTTGTATATATATGCTGCTTCAGAAATTCATTGAATAATCTTTTAAGTGCATTTTTTTCCAATATGTTTTAAGTATGTTCTGAGGAATACCTTCTGATATGATAGTACTGTACCTTCCTTATCAAGAGGCATTGAGATTTAAGACATTATTTTTTTTTTGCCTTCTGTTAGGTACCAAGTATGTACTGTCATGTAATGCTTTCCGTCTTTTCAGACTGTATAGTTCACGGTCTTTCCACCCATGTGTTAGTTGTATAGTTCAAGGTCTTTCCACCTCTTGTGTTAGTTCTTGTTCTCCAATCCTTCAGTTTTACTTGTGAAGGTTAAGGAATTATTGAAGGAATCAGAAAATGCAGCTATGAGAGATAATTTTGTTATGTGTAATGATTTTGTAAGCTGGAGTTACTATGACATGATTATCTGATTAGGGAGAAACATAGTTTAAACCAGTGTTTACACCTCTGTTGCAGGTTTTGGGAGTGTTTGAATTGATAATCAGTTATGAATTGCAGTGCAAACTTGATTTGTAAAGAATGCTAGAATAGCCATTTATTTGCAGGACTGGACCAGACACATTGGCAAGACGACTCATAGACAATCCACTGATTCGGACATTTAAACTCTTAGAAAAAAGAAGAATGAAGTTGGAAGGACCTGAGTTGGATGAACACTACCGTCAGAAACGAGAGGAAGAGCAGCAACAACAAAGAATCAAGAAGGAAGAGTGAGCTTTTGAGGGTTAATGATTAAGTCATAATGCCTTGACCCACTTTTCTCATAATCTTTTTCATGTTAGTTTGTTCTACCACTTAATTAATGGTCTTTTTGATAGGATATTTCTCCAGATCTCATTTGTTCTCATTGTTGGTGTATTTTATTGTATCCCAATTGTTCTTATGGATGATGTTTTTCTCCAGGATTGGTTCATTTTTTTTAAGCCATTAGAAATATCTCCGCAGAAGTGAATCATATGGTGGGGGAGGGGGCGAAAGTTCTGGGAGCGTTGAAAAATGTGTGGAAGTCGAGAATGTTATCTTGGAAAGCAAAAATGGGTATGTTTGAAGGAATAGTGGTTCCAACAATGTTATATGGTTGCGAGGCATGGGCTATAGAGTTGTGCGGAGGAGGGTGGATGTGCTGGAGATGAGATGTTTGAGGACAATATGCGATGTGAGGTGGTTTGATCGATTAAGTAATGAAAAGGGAAGAGAGATGTGTGGTAATAAAAAGAGTGTGGTTGAGAGAGCAGAAGAGGGTGTTTTGAAATGGTTTGGTCACATGGAGAGAATGAGTGAGGAAAGATTGACCAAGAGGATATATGTGTCAGAGGTGGAGGGAACGAGAAGTGGGAGACCAAATTGGAAGTGGAAAGATGGAGTGAAAAAGATTTTGAGTGATCAGGGCCTGAACATGCAGGAGGGTGAAAGGCGGGCAAGGAATAGAGTGAATTGGAACAATGTGGTATACCGAGGTTGACGTGCTGTCAGTGGATAGAACCAGGGCATGTGAAGCATCTGGGGTAAACCACGGAAAGTTCTGTGGGGCCTGGATGTGGAAAGGGAGCTGTGGTTTTGGTGCATTATATATGACAGCTAGAGACTGAGAGTGAACGAATGTGGCCTTTGTTGTCTTTTTGTAGCGCTACCTCGCGCACATGTGGGGAGAGGGGGCTGTCATTTCATGTGTGGCGGGGTGGCAACAGGAATGAATAAGGGCAGACTGTATGAATTATGCACATGTGTATATATGTATATGTCTGGGTGTGTATGTATATATGTATATGTTGAGATGTATAGGTATGTATATGTGCGTGTGTGGATGTGTATGTATATACATGTGTATGTGGGTGGGTAGGGCCATTCTTTCATCTGTTTCCTTGCGCTACCTCGCTAACAAGTGAGACGGCGACAAAGTATGATAAATAGATAAATAGAATTACCTCAGATCTCAGGTGGTTAGAAATTAACGATGAACTGATATATCATTTTTATTTTTTATTTTTTGATACCGATACAGGGTTTTAGTGATTATACTAATACCTTCAAAAATTAGAGAAATGGAAATTTGAAGTCATACTTTTTTATATTTAGTAAGATTAAGAAATTACTTTATCAAATGTTCACCAGATTATGTCTTATTCATTAAGGGGAAGTAGAAGCATGATTACAAAGACACTGTCTTTTGACTACTGGTTATTTATTTATTTATTATACTTAGTTGCTGTGTCCTGCTTTAGTAAGGTAGCCAAGGAAACAAGACGAAAGAATGGCCTTACCCACCCACATACACATGCATATATAGGGGAGAAAGAATACTTCCCATGTATTCCCTGCGTGTCATAAAAGGCGACTAAAACAGGAGGGAGTGGGGGCTGGAAATCCTCCCCTCTCGCTTTTTTTTTTTCATTTTCCAAAAGAAAGAACAGAGAATGGGGCCAGGTGAGGATATTCCCTCAAAGGCCCACTCCTCCATTCTTAATGCTACCTCGCTAACGCGGGAAACGGCGGATGATATGAAAGAAAAGAAAAGAAATACATACCTATGCATTTCAACGTATACATACATATACGCATGTACATATTCATACTTGCTGCCTTCATCCATTCCAGTCGCCACCTTGCCACACATGAAACAGCACCCCCTTCCCCGTGCACACACGTTAGGTAGCACTAGGAAAACAACAAATGCCACATTCGTTCACACTCAGTCTCTAGCTGTCATGTGTAATGCACTGATGCTACAGCTCCCTTTCCACATCCAGGCCCCACAAAAATTTCCATGGTTTACCCCAGACGCTTCACGTGCCCTGGTTCAGTCCATTGACAGTACGTTGACCTTGACATACCACATTGTTCCAATGCACTCTTTTCCTTGCACACCTCTTACCTTCCTGTATGTTCAGGCCCCAATCGCTCAAAGTCTTTTTCATTCCATCCTTCCACCTCAAATTCGGTCTCCCACTTTTCGTTCCCTCCACCTCTGACACATATCCTCTTTGTCAATCTTTCCTCACTCATTCTCTCCATGTGACCAAACTATTTCAAAACACCCTCTTCTGCTCTCTCAACCACACTCTTTTTATTACCATGCATCTCTCTTACCCTTTCATTACTAACTCGATCAAACCACCTCACACTACATATTGTCCTCAAACATCTCGTTTCCAGCACATCCACCCTCCTCCGCACAACTCTATCCATAGCCCACGCCTCACAACCATATATCATTGTTGGGACCACTATTCCTTCAAACATACCCATTTTTGCTCTTCGAGATAACGTTCTCGCCTTCCACACATTCTTCCACACTCCCAAAACCTTCACTCCCTCCCCACCTTGTGACTCACTTCTGCCTCTATGGTTCCATCCGCTGCTAAATCCACTCCCAGATATTCAAAACACTTCACTTTCTCCAGTTTTTCTCCATTCAAACTTACATCCCAATTAACTTGTCCCTCAATCCTACTGAACCTAATAACTTTGCTCTTATTCACAAGTACTCTCAGCTTTCTTCTTTCACACACTTCACCAAACTACAGCTGACTAACTTCCCAAGCTCTCTAATCCACAACAGACTGCATACCTGACCCTCTCTCCAAAACTCTTGCATTCACCTCCCTAACAACCCCATCCATAAACAAATTTAACAGCCATGGAGACATCCTACACCCCTGCCGCAAACTGACATTCACTGGGAATCAATCACTTTCCTCTTTTCCTACTCATACACATGCATTACATCCTTGACAGAAACTTTTCACTGCTCCTAGCAACTTACCTCCCACACCATATAATCTTAATACCTTTCACAAAGCATCTCTATCAGCTTTATCATATGCCTTCTCCAGATCCTTAAATGCCACATACAAATCCATCTGTTTTTCTTTGTATTTCTGACATACATTCTTCAAAGCAAATACCTGATCTACTCATCCTCTACATCCTATACGTGCTGTCAATGGATTGAATCAGGGCACTTGAAGCATATAGGGTAAACCGTGGAAAATTTTGTGGAGCTGTGGTTTAGGTGCATTGCACATGACAGCTAGAGACTAAGTGTGAACGAATGTGGCTTTTTTTATCTTTTCCTAGCTCTACCTCTTGGGGGGATGCCATTTCATGTGTGGCGGGGTAGTGATGGGAATGGATGAAGGCAGTAAGTATGAATATGTACACGTGTATATATGTCTGTTTATGTATATGTATGTATAGTTTGAAATGTATAGGTATGTATATGTGCATGTGTGGGCGTTTATATATATATACATGTGTATGTGGGTGGGTTGGGCCATTCTTTCATCTGTTTCCTTTTGCTACCTTGCTAATGTGGGAGACAGTGATTTAAGTATAACAAATAAGAAAAATATGTGTATGAGAAGTGAGTCAGATTGAATTGAACAAGATGGAGAGAATACAGATATGGCCCATAAACAAGATAGATCGAATGGTGCATGGTAACTAACATGAATGACTAAAAGAACATTGAAGTTAGTACAGAATGAACCTAGAATTGATGACCATGCTGGTGTAGTAGCTGCTGAAAATATTAGCATTATACGACAAGCAAGACAGCTGAGAGAATGAGTCGAGGCAGTTGAGAGAAATGTGGTAAATGCATGAAAATAGCCTAGCCACCATGGCAAAATCTCATCGTAGTTACTTGTTGTTAGATACCTTTTTGGTGGAGTAAATGTCTTATCCTTTGTGAGACACCTGTTAGGCAGTAAGACCTGAGCTCAGCCTGGATTGCCCTTTGACTGAACAAGAACCTTCACTTGCTATTGGCATCAGATATCCCTAGCCATCATTATTGACACTGAAATATCATAAAGAAGTCTTCTTGGGCTTTCTACCTCCATATCCTAGAATAGGTCCAGGCTGGTTGCTGGGTGACCAAGCTTTTGGAACCCATGGTAAAACAGAGAGTTAATTACAGGAGGTGAGTTATTATTAGTGCTCTTGTAAAACTTTCTGTAAACTAAGGGACACACCATCAGGTTGTTGTGTGTGTGTGTCAATAATTATGAAGCAGGTTGGTACTGATGATCAGGGGACAGTGACATCATCTGTTGATTGGCTGGAGGATGGAGCCTGGCTAAGCAAGCTGAAGTTGTTATCATTGGATAAATGGTTAATATGTGATGAAAGGCATTTACCTCACTAAAGAGGAAGGAGGCTAAGAGATTTCAAAGCCTCAGAGATCCAAGATACCTTTCATGGCTTGCAAGACACCAGATTGAAAAGCAAGGGTTTTTCATACTTCAAAACTTACATTTTCCACCAAATGCTTTGCTTTCTGTTATTTCTGGTGCCATAATCAGCTTTATCCTTAGTTTTTTATGGCCATAAGATTTTGTGTTCATATTATGTTGATAAATTATTGTTTTTTTGTCATCAGAAAATATTTGGTTTCCATGCTTTCACCACTTTCACACCCTCAACACTCTAACACCACTCACTTCATCACCACATTCCTTCATTATGTGTACTCCATCACCACCCTTGCTCCACTGCCACCCTCGCTCCATCACCACCATAGGTTCCTCATCACCGTTGTTCCATCTCAGTCCTTGTTCCTTCACCACCCTGTGGCCATGTCAGTACTCCCATAGATAGAGTGCTTTCTATAGTGATGTCTTGAATCACTCCTTAACTTGTTTTGATAGTAGTTGGTTGGCAGCTAATGACCAGGAAGGTATATTATAATTATCATTGCTGCCTGCCTGGGTATCAGGGGGGTTAGTGACATCTGTGGTGTGAGCCAGCTCTTCAGTGGGTGCTAAGATGCACTCCTTTAATCCAGGTAGCTCCCTTATCTTTCTGCCTCACCCACATGTGGACTACTGGCATTCTGTCCACAAAATACAATCTCTCCTTGTCACACATAACACTTGACAACACTTAACTCACACAGCTCATTCTTCGTAACTTTAGATTTTCCTGTGGTGAGCGCTTTGTGCTAGCCCTTCCTTTTGGCAAAATGGTAGGAGCAATTGATGGAAGTAGTTGGTAGGAACATTTAGGTAGGAGAATTAGATAGAAACATTAGGTAGAAGTAGTCAATAGGAACTTTTGGTAGGAGCCTTTGCAAACACAGCACTAGACTTGCCCTCTGCCAGTGGCCTGCTGAGGGTGAGGCAGTAAAGGCTAAGAAGTGGCACTTGAGTTCAGTAGTTATGGAGAGACTATTGCCATGGCCACCCCTTTGAGGGAGTTCTAGAAGGGAACAGGCATCAGACATAGAGATAGATATAGTGCCTCATTAAACGTAGTATTCTTTTCAGATGTTATGTCTCGCCCTATCCATTGTATTATTTCTTATTTTTTGTACCACCTTTTCCCATGAGTCCTTTCTTGTGGTGTGCTCTAGCCTATCCTCCCCCCCTTTTTTGTAGGTGTATCATAATCTGTTTTATCTTTCACTCTTTCTTGTGTTGCTTCTCACCTTATTTATAGTGTTTTTCCAATTTTCTGTCCTGTTATTACTGGAGGAAGTAAAGTGTTTTAGATATTTGGGAGTGGATCTGGCAGCGGATGGAACCATGGAAGCGGAAGTGAATCATAGGGTGGGGGAGGGGGCGAAAATCCTGGGAGCCTTGAAGAATGTGTGGAAGTCGAGAACATTATCTCGGAAAGCAAAAATGGCTATGTTTGAAGGAATAGTGGTTCCAACAATGTTGTATGATTGCGAGGCGTGGGCTGTGGATAGAGTTGTGCGCAGGAGGGTGGATGTGCTGGAAATGAGATGTTTGAGGACAATGTGTGGAGTGAGGTGGTTTGATCGAGTAAGTAATGTAAGGGTAAGAGAGATGTGTGGAAATAAAAAGAGTGTGGTTGAGAGAGCAGAAGAGGGTGTTTTGAAATGGTTTGGGCACATGGAGAGAATGAGTGAGGAAAGATTGACCAAGAGGATATATGTGTCGGAGGTGGAGGGAACGAGGAGAAGTGGGAGACCAAATTGGAGGTGGAAAGATGGAGTGAAAAAGATTTTGAGTGAACATGCAGGAGGGTGAAAGGAGGGCAAGGAATAGAGTGAATTGGATTGATGTGGTATACCGGGGTTGACGTGCTGTCAGTGGATTGAATCAGGGCATGTGAAGCATCTGGGGTAAACCATGGAAAGTTCTGTGGGGCCTGGATGTGGAAAGGGAGCTGTGGTTTCGGGCATTATTGCATGACAGCTAGAGACTGAGTGTGAACGAATGGGGCCTTTGTTGTCTTTTCCTAGTGCTACCTCGCACACATGAGGGGGGAGGGGATGGTATTCCATGTGTGGCGAGGTGGCGATGGGAATGAATAAAGGCAGACAGTGTGAATTGTGTGCATGGGTATATATGTGTGTGTGTATATATGTGTACATTGAGATGTATAGGTATGTATATTTGCGTGTGTGGACGTGTATGTATATACATTGTGTATGGGGGTGGGTTGGGCCATTTCTTTCGTCTGTTCCCTTGCGCTACCTCGCAAACGCGGGAGACAGCGACAAAGCAAAATAAATAAATAAATAAATAAATAAATTATTACTGTTCATGTTTGATGTTTTTTCTTACTTTATTTGGAGTGTTCTTTATAATTTAGCTGATGGTAGCTAATGGCAGTTGAAAGAAATGGAAAATTTTGACCAAGACTCAAAATGCATGAAACTTAGAGTAAGGAAGAGCATAGAAGCTTTAATGAAAATGCATGAAACTTAGAGAAAGGAAGAGCATAGAAGCTTTAGTGAAATAGAAAAGATATTTTTGCAAAGTTCTTATCAGCTGCCACAAGAATTTTAGTACATGAGAACAGAGGGCATATGTGTAGGTGATAAGAGAAATGGTAGAGAATTGATGATTTTTCACAGAATTTTATTGAGCTGTGGTTAAGGGAGAATTCTTGAGACGTTGGGACTGGAATATTGTTGTGACACTTATGATGTAATTGGAAACCTCCATCCTTCATTTAAAGGGTAGAGACATCTAGTGACAGTGAAGATGATGAAGGGCTGGAGGCCGGCAAGCATGACATCATCGTATTGCATGAGAAAGCTGGAACACAGAGTATGTTTAGGAGTCGGAAACATCATCCCATGTTTCCTTTCCATGAAGAAAAGGTGAGAAGAAAAATTGATAATTTACTGATTTTATATATTCATATTCTGAAATATTTAAAACATCTTGGCCTTATGTGAAATGGACTACAAAGGACAGGTGTGCATGCTATCAAAGCACCACTGTATCACTTTGCAGTATCCCCTGTGATTACAGAGTTGTCATAGTTGATTTGCCAGCCGTGCTCCTGAGAAGGGACAGGGACCCAAAAACTTCATTCACAGCTTTTAGTTTAGTCTTATCATATTAAAACAGAAGGTGCCAGTCAAGGAATGCTCATACTGCTCAAAGGCTCAGGCTGGGTTGAGAAAGGGAGATAGGTAGTATGTTTGACGAAAGGAATGTGGACGTTCTAACTCCAGGTGAAACAAAGCTCAATGGAAGGGAGGAAGAATAGTTTGGGGATGCCTTAGGGGGTAAAGCTAGGGTTAGTGTGAGGATGAAACCTCCATGAAAAAATGATGGAGAGACAAGTTTTGGAAGGAATTGAGGAAGTGTGTCAGTAGTTTTGATGCAAGGGCTAGTGATGGGTGATGTAAAAGTGGAAGTGGGTAATGAGGCAGTTCAGATTATAATTTGGGGGGCATAGGGTATTCAGTAAAGTGAATGAAAATGGTGAACAGATTATGAAGAAGTGTGCTGAAAATGGACAGATGATAGAGAGCACCTGATTTGAAAAGAGGGATGTACATGAGTATACATGGGTGAAAGGGAAAGAAGGTACATGGGTGTTATTGGATTACATGCTAATTGATAGACATACAAAAGACTCTTGGCTATGAATATAATGAAAGGTGCAAATGGAGGGATGTCTGATCTTTACATTACCTAGTGGAGTCGAGGATGAAGCTTTGTAGAGGTTTTTGGAAGGAGAAATATTAGAGATGAGGAAAGGATGGTGAAAGTAAAAGTGAGCTTAGGAGAAAGCATTGTGTGAAGAAATACTGAGAGAGATTGGGTGTAGAATGGTAAAAGGTGAGAGTAAATAAGGCTAGGGGAGTCAGTATTTTACTTAGTAGTCGCTAGGCAACCAGTGACCAGGGAGGTATATTACCAGCACTACCCACCTGGGTATTGGGACTGTTAATGACTGCTGAATAGTGAGCTAGCAGTTTAGTAGTTGTCACACTCCTCTGACCCAGGAAGCTGCCTTTTCTCTGTCTCACCCACACATGGTTGGACTAATGGCATTTTGTTCACCAACATACAATCTCTCCTTGTCATACATAACACTAGACAACACTTAACTCACACAGCTCAGTCTTCATTTTTTTTTTTTTTTTTTTTTTTTTTCTTTGTCGCTGTCTCCCGCGTTTGCGAGGTAGCGCAAGGAAACAGACGAAAGAAATGGCCCAACCCACCCCCATACACATGCCTTGATTCAATCCACTGACAGCACGTCAACCCCGGTATACCACATCGCTCCAATTCACTCTATTCTTTGCCCTCCTTTCACCCTCCTGCATGTTCAGGCCCCGATCACACAAAATCTTTTTCACTCCATCTTCCCACCTCCAATTTGGTCTCCCTCTTCTCCTCGTTCCCTCCACCTCCGACACATATATCCTCTTGGTCAATCTTTCCTCACTCATTCTCTCCATGTGACCAAACCATTTCAAAACACCCTCTTCTGCTCTCTCAACCACGCTCTTTTTATTTCCACACATCTCTCTTACCCTTACGTTACTTACTCGATCAAACCACCTCACACCACACATTGTCCTCAAACATCTCATTTCCAGCACATCCATCCTCCTGCGCACAACTCTATCCATAGTCCACGCCTTGCAACCATACAACATTGTTGGAACCAGTATTCCTTCAAACATAGCCATTTTTGCTTTCCGAGATAATGTTCTCGACTTCCACACATTCTTCAAGGCTCCCAGAATTTTCGCCCCCTCCCCCACCCTATGATCCACTTCCGCTTCCATGGTTCCATCCGCTGCCAGATCCACTCCCAGATATCTAAAACACTTCACTTCCTCCAGTTTTTCTCCATTCAAACTCACCTCCCAGTTGAATTGACCCTCAACCCTACTGTACCTAATTACCTTGCTCTTATTCACATTTACTCTTAACTTTCTTCTTTAACACACTTTACCAAACTCAGTCACCAGCTTCTGCAGTTTCTCACATGAATCAGCCACCAGCGCTGTATCATCAGCGAACAACAACTGACTCACTTCCCAAGCTCTCTCATCCCCAACAGACTTCATACTTGCCCCTCTTTCCAAAACTCTTGCATTCACCTCCCTAACAACCCCATCCATAAACAAATTAAACAACCATGGAGACATCACACACCCCTGCCGCAAACCTACATTCACTGAGAACCAATCACTTTCCTCTCTTCCTACACGTACACATGCCTTACATCCTCGATAAAAACTTTTCACTGCTTCTAACAACTTGCCTCCCACACCATATATTCTTAATACCTTCCACAGAGCATCTCTATCAACTCTATCATATGCCTTCTCCAGATCCATAAATGCTACATACAAATCCATTTGCTTTTCTAAGTATTTCTCATACATTCTTCAAAGCAAACACCTGATCCACACATCCTCTACCACTTTTGAAACCACACTGCTCTTCCCCAATCTGATGCTCTGTACATGCCTTCACCCTCTCAATCAATACCCTCCCATATAATTTGCCAGGAATACTCAACAAACTTATACCTCTGTAATTTGAGCACTCACTCTTATCCCCTTTGCCTTTGTACAATGGCACTATGCACGCATTCCGCCAATCCTCAGGCACCTCACCATGAGTCATTTTTTTTTTTTTTTTTTTTTTTTTATACTTTGTCGCCTGAACATGCAGGAGGGTGAAAGGAGGGCAAGGAATAGAGTGAATTGGAGCGATGTGGTATACAGGGTTTGACGTGCTGTCAGTGGATTGAATCAAGGCATGTGAAGCGTCTGGGGTAAACCATGGAAAGCTGTGTAGGTATGTATATTTGCGTGTGTGGACGTGTGTATGTACATGTGTATGGGGGGGGGGGGGGTTGGGCCATTTCTTTCGTCTGTTTCCTTGCGCTACCTCGCAAACGCGGGAGACAGCGACAAAGTATAAAAAAAAAAAAAAAAAAAATACTTTGTCGCTGTCTCCCGCGTTTGCGAGGTAGCGCAAGGAAACAGATGAAAGAAATGGCCCAACCCATCCCCATACACATGTATATACATACATCCACACACGCAAATATACATACCTACACAGCTTTCCATGGTTTACCCCAGACGCTTCACATGCCCTGATTCAATCCACTGACAGCACGTCAACCCCGGTATACCACATCGCTCCAATTCACTCTATTCCTTGCCCTCCTTTCACCCTCCTGCATGTTCAGGCCCCGATCACATGAGTCATACATACATACATACATACATACATACATACATACATACATACATACATACATACATTAAATAACCTTACCAACCAGTCAACAATACAGTCACCCCCTTTTTTAATAAATTCCACTGCAATACCATCCAAACCTGCTGCCTTGCCGGCTTTCATCTTCCGCAAAGCTTTTACTACCTCTTCTCTGTTTACCAACTCATTTTCCCTAACCCTCGCACTTTGCACACCACCTCGACCAAAACACCCTATATCTGCCACTCTATCATCAAACACATTCAACAAACCTTCAAAATACTCACTCCATCTCCTTCTCACATCACCACTGCTTGTTATCACCTCCCCATTTGCGCCCTTCACTGAAGTTCCCATTTGCTTCCTTGTCTTACGCACTTTATTTACCTCCTTCCAGAACATCTTTTTATTCTCCCTAAAATTTAATGATACTCTCTCACCCCAACTCTCATTTGCCCTTTTTTTCACCTCTTGCACCTTTCTCTTGACCTCCTGTCTCTTTCTTTTATACGTCTCCCACTCAATTGCATTTTTTCCCTGCAAAAATCGTCCAAATGCCTCTCTCTTCTCTTTCACTAATACTCTTACTTCTTCATCCCACCACTCACTACCCTTTCTAATCAACCCACCTCCCACTCTTCTCATGCCACAAGCATCTTTTGCGCAATCCATCACTGATTCCCTAAATACATCCCATTCCTCCCCCACTCCCCTTACTTCCATTGTTCTCACCTTTTTCCATTCTGTACTCAGTCTCTCCTGGTACTTCCTCACACAAGTCTCCTTCCCACGCTCACTTACTCTCACCACCCTCTTCACCCCAACATTCACTCTTCTTTTCTGAAAACCCATACAAATCTTCACCTTAGCCTCCACAAGATAATGATCAGACATCCCTCCAGTTGCACCTCTCAGCACATTAACATCCAAAAGTCTCTCTTTCGCGCGCCTGTCAATTAACACGTAATCCAATAACGCTCTCTGGCCATCTCTCCTACTTACATAAGTATACTTATGTATATCTCGCTTTTTAAACCAGGTATTCCCAATCATCAGTCCTTTTTCAGCACATAAATCTACAAGCTCTTCACCATTTCCATTTACAACACTGAACACCCCATGTATACCAATTATTCCCTCAACTGCCACATTACTCACCTTTGCATTCAAATCACCCAACACTATAACCCAGTCTCGTGCATCAAAACCACTAACACAGTCATTCAGCTGCTCCCAAAACACTTGCCTCTCATGATCTTTCTTCTCATGCCCAGGTGCATATGCACCAATAATCACCCATCTCTCTCCATCAACTTTCAGTTTTACCCATATTAATCGAGAATTTACTTTCTTACATTCTATCACATACTTCCACAACTCCTGTTTCAGGAGTACTGCTACTCCTTCCCTTGCTCTTGTCCTCTCACTAACCCCTGACTTTACTCCCAAGACATTCCCAAACTACTCTTCCCCTTTACCCTTGAGCTTCGTTTCACTCAGAGCCAACACATCGAGGTTCCTTTCCTCAAACATACTACCTATCTCTCCTTTTTTCACATCTTGGTTACATCCACACACATTTAGGCACCCCAATCTGAGCCTTCGAGGAGGATGAGCACTCCCCGCGTGACTCCTTCTTCTGTTTCCCATTTTAGAAAGTTAAAAAAATACAAGGAGGGGAGGATTTCTGGCCCCCCGCTCCCGTCCCCTCTAGTCGCTTTTTACGACACGCGAGGAATGCGTGGGAAGTATTCTTTCACCCCTATCCCCAGGGATAATATACATATATATATACACATACACACACATACACACACACACGCACATATACACACACACACACATACATATATATACATGTGAAAAATGTAAGAAACAATTTAGAAAACTGAAACTTCTAGCTTGAAATGAAATGAAAAAATGAATGTCACATAATGGTAGGAGCAACAGAAAGAAGTGTTTGGTAGTAACTATTAGGCAGGAGCATTAGTTAGAAACACTAAGTGGATGTAGTGGGTATGATCATTAGGCAGGAGCATTAGATAGAAGTAATCAAGAGGAAAATTAGGTTGGAGCCTTTGCAAACACTGTCTGTGCTGAGTTACCCTCTGCCAGTGGCCTGTTAAGGGTGAGGCACTAAAGGCTAAGAAGTGGCACTGGAGTTCACTAGTTTTGGAGACCCTATTGACAAAGCCACCCCCTTGAGGGAGTTCAAAGATATAGATAGATAGATGGGCTTAGTATGTGCAAGAGAAGAGTGTGGCATGCTGCAGGCGGGATTTGGGTAGGTGAGAAAAGATGGTGAGTGATGGGATGATGATGTAAATTTGTTTGTGAAAGAGAAGAGAGAGATATATGGATGGTATTTATAGGGAAGGAATGTAAGTGATTGGGAGGTGTGCAAAAGAAAGCAATAGGAAGTCAAGAGGAAGGTGCAGGGGCTGAAAAAAGGTCAAATGAGAATTAGGGTGAGTCTCTTCAGACTTCTGAGAGAATGAAAAGCTGTAATGGAAGAGGTTCATTGTGTGATATAAACAAGAGAACACATGGCAACATGAATGAAGGGAGCAAATGGTGAATTACTAATGGGCAGTGATGAGGATACAGAGAGAGCATTTTGAAGGATTGTTGAATGTTTCATGATCGGGTGACAGATATAGGGTGTTTGGGTCAGGAAGGGATGCAAAGTGAGAGTGTTGGAAAAGTGATTTGGTGAAGAGAGAGATAGTGAAAGCCTTGTATGAGATGAAATGTGGCAAGACTGCTGGAGTGGATGGTATTACAGTTGAATTTCTCAAGAAAGGGGATGACTGTGTTTTTGATTGGCTATTTAGGATTTTCAGTGTATGTATGGATCATGGTGAGGTGCCTGCAGATTGGCAGAATGCATGTTTAGTGACTTCATATATTATCAAGGGGACAAAGTTGAGTGTTTTGATTATAGAGGTACAAGTTTCTTGAGTGTACCTGTTAAATTATATGGAAGAGTGTTAATTGAAAGGGTGGTGGCATGCACAGAGCATTAGATTAGGAAAATACACTGGTTTCTGGAGTGGTAGAGGATATGTTGAGTAAGTGTTTGTTCAGATGTGTGTGAGAAATATTTAGAGAAACTAAAGGGTTTGTATATGGCATGTATGGATATTGATAAAGATTTTGATAGGATTGATGAAAATGCTTTATGGAAAGTGTTATGAATAGTTATTGGAAGAAAGCTCTCAGCAGCTGTGAAGTGTTTTTATCAAGAGAGTAAGCTGTATGTGGGTAGGTAGAGAGAAGTGCGAGTTGTTCCATGTGAAGGTGGGTCTCTGGCAGCTGTGTTTAATGTCACTATTGCTGTTTAATTTATTTACAAAGTGTTATGGAGGTAAATGCAGGAATCTTGGGGAGTGGGGCAGGTAAGCAGTCTGGGGTGGAAGGGGCTTGGGAAATGAGTCAGTTGTTTGCTGATGACAGCATTGATAGTAAATTGGAGTGCGAAACTGCAGAGTTGGAGTTTGAGAGTGTGTGAAAGGAGAATGTAGATAGTAAGTGTAAATGAAAGCAAGGTTATTAGGTTCAGCAGAGGAGAGAGACAGATTAGTTGGGGTGTAAGCTTGAATGAAGTAAACTTAGAGGAAGTGAAGTTTTTAAGATAGCTGGTTGTGGACATGGCAGCAAATGGAATCATGGAAGTGTAAGTGAGTCATAGGATAGGTGAGGGTGCGAAGGTTTTAGGAGCATTGAGAAATGTGTGGAAAGATACATCACCATCTAGGAGGGCAAAAATGAGTATGTTTGAAGGTATAGTAATTCCATCGTTGTTGTATGGATGTGAGGCATGTCCTATAGAGGAGAATTTATGCATTAATGTTTATTTTTACTTTGTAAAGTGATGTATTTGACCATCTTTATCTAGATATACTTATTTGTTCATTCAAAGCTGGAATGCAAGTGGAGATTATCCTCCAGATTACTTTGCTCATAGCAACAACACCCATACTGGTACCTTTCTGTCACTTGACTTTTATTTCATTTTCAGCCTTGCCACTCTCCTGCTCATGATTATCCCAAGTTTCATCTAATTTATTTTAGGTCCGTGGAGATGACTATGGTGAATTTATTAATCTAGATGACTTTGATGTTGGATCTACAAAAGAGGAAAACAAAGAGAATATAGATCTACAAATTCCTTATGAAGAAGAAGACATTATGGGTAAGTAAAAGTGGATATAGAAAGCTAGGTATGAGGTCATTCTAAGGAAGACATTCTAAATGCAAAAGGAATATCAGTGAACTAGAGTATATGGGGGAAAGGGATGTACAATAAATTTGGAGCCACAGACTGATAAAGATTTAAAAGAATTTTTTTTTTTTTTTTTTTTTTTTTGCTTTGTCGCTGTCTCCCGCATTTGCGAGGTAGCGCAAGGAAACAGACGAAAGAAATGGCCCAACCCACCCCCATACACATGTATATACATACGTCCACACACGCAAATATACTTACCTACACAGCTTTCCATGGTTTACCCCAGACGCTTCACATGCCCTGATTCAATCCACTGACAGCACCCACATCCTCCAATTCACTCTATTCCTTGCCCTCCTTTCACCCTCCTGCATGTTCAGGCCCCGATCACACAAAATCTTTTTCACTCCATCTTTCCACCTCCAATTTGGTCTCCCTCTTCTCCTCGTTCCCTCCACCTCCGACACATATATCCTCTTGGTCAATCTTTCCTCACTCATTCTCTCCATGTGCCCAAACCACTTCAAAACACCCTCTTCTGCTCTCTCAACCACGCTCTTTTTATTTCCACACATCTCTCTTACCCTTACGTTACTCACTCGATCAAAACACCTCACACCATACATTGTCCTCAAACATCTCATTTCCAGCACATCCATCCTCCTGCGCACAACTCTATCCATAGCCCACGCCTCGCAACCATACAACATTGTTGGAACCATTATTCCTTCAAACATACCCATTTTTGCTTTCCGAGATAATGTTCTCGACTTCCACACATTCTTCAAGGCCCCCAGAATTTTCGCCCCCTCCCCCACCCTATGATCCACTTCCGCTTCCATGGTTCCATCCGCTGCCAGATCCACTCCCAGATATCTAAAACACTTCACTTCCTCCAGTTTTTCTCCATTCAAACTCACCTCCCAATTGACTTGACCCTCAACCCTACTATACCTAATAACCTTGCTCTTTTTCACATTTACTCTTAACTTTCTTCTTCCACACACTTTACCAAACTCAGTCACCAGCTTCTGCAGTTTCTCACATGAATCAGCCACCAGCGCTGTATCATCAGCGAACAACAACTGACTCACTTCCCAAGCTCTCTCATCCCCAACAGACTTCATACTTGCCCCTCTTTCCAAGACTCTTGCATTTACCTCCCTAACAACCCCATCCATAAACAAATTAAACAACCATGGAGACATCACACACCCCTGCCGCAAACCTACATTCACTGAGAACCAATCACTTTCCTCTCTTCCTACACGTACACATGCCTTACATCCTCGATAAAAACTTTTCACTGCTTCTAACAACTTGCCTCCCACACCATATATTCTTAATACCTTCCACAGAGCATCTCTATCAACTCTATCATATGCCTTCTCCAGATCCATAAATGCTACATACAAATCCATTTGCTTTTCTAAGTATTTCTCACATACATTCTTCAAAGCAAACACCTGATCCACACATCCTCTACCACTTCTGAAACCACACTGCTCTTCCCCAATCTGATGCTCTGTACATGCCTTCACCCTCTCAATCAATACCCTCCCATATAATTTACCAGGAATACTCAACAAACTTATACCTCTGTAATTTGAGCACTCACTCTTATCCCCTTTGCCTTTGTACAATGGCACTATGCACGCATTCCGCCAATCCTCAGGCACCTCACCATGAGTCATACATACATTAAATAACCTTACCAACCAGTCAACAACACAGTCACCCCCTTTTTTTATAAATTCCACTGCAATACCATCCAAACCTGCTGCCTTGCCGGCTTTCATCTTCCGCAAAGCTTTTACTACCTCTTCTCTGTTTACCAAATCATTTTCCCTAACCCTCTCACTTTGCACACCACCTCGACCAAAACACCCTATATCTGCCACTCTGTCATCAGACACATTCAACAAACCTTCAAAATACTCATTCCATCTCCTTCTCACATCACCACTACTTGTTATCACCTCCCCATTTACGCCCTTCACTGAAGTTCCCATTTGCTCCCTTGTCTTACGCACCCTATTTACCTCCTTCCAGAACATCTTTTTATTCTCCCTAAAATTTAATGATACCCTCTCACCCCAACTCTCATTTGCCCTTTTTTTTCGCCTCTTGCACCTTTCTCTTGACCTCCTGTCTCTTTCTTTTATACATCTCCCACTCAATTGCATTTTTTCCCTGCAAAAATCATCCAAATGCCTCTCTCTTCTCTTTCACTAATACTCTTACTTCTTCATCCCACCACTCACTACCCTTTCTAATCAACCTTCTAATCAAAAAGAAATAATATATATTATATTTAATTATTATACTTAGTCGCTGTCTCCCACGTTAGCAAGGTAGCGCAAGAAGACAAATGAAAGAATGGCTCAACCCACCCACATACACATGTATATACATAAAAGCCCACACACGCTCATATACTTACCTATACATTTCAACAAATACATACATATACATACTTATACTTTGTTGCTGTCTCCCGTGTTAGTGAGGTAGCGCAAGGAAACAAACGAAAGAATGGCCCAACCCACCCACATATAGATACATATACACATCCACACATGCACATATACATATACACATGCACCTATACATTTCACAGTATACATATATGTACATACACAGACATACACATATATACACATGTACATAGTTCATACTTGCTGCCTATATTCATTTCCGTTGCCACCCTGCCACACATGAAATGACAACCCCCTCCCCCCTCATGCATGCGAAGTAGTTCTAGGAAAAGACAACAAGGGCCGCATTCATTCACTCTCAGTCTCTAGCTGTCAGGTATAATGCACCGAAACCACAGCTCCCTTTCCACATCCAGGCCCCACAAAACTTTCCATGGTTTACCTTAGAGGCTTCACATTCCCTGGTTCAATCCATTGACAGCACGTCGACCCCGGTATACCACATCATTCCAATTCACTCTATTACTTGCACGCCTTTCACCCTCTTGCATGTTCAGGCCCCAGTCGCTCAAAATCTTTTTCACTCCATCTTTCCACCTCCAGTTTGGTCTCTCACTTCTCCTCATTCCCTTCACCTCTGACACATATATCCTCTTTGTCAATCTTTCCTCACTCATTCTCTCCATGTGACCAAACCATTTCGATACACCCTCTTCTGCTCTCACCACCACACTCTTTGTATTTCCACACATCTCTTGTACCCTTTCATTACTTACTTGATCAAACCACCTCACCACATATATATCAGGGGTTAAGGGAAAAAGAATTTTTCCCGTGTATTACCTGCATGTCATAAAAGGCAACTAAAAGGAGTGGGGGTGGGGACTGGAAATCCTCCTCTCTGTTTTACTTTTCCAAAAGAAGGAACTGAGATAAGAGCAAAGTGAGGAGTTTGCCCTTTAATGTTCATTTATCTGTTCTTGAATACTTCCTCACTAATGTGGGAAATGTATGAAAAATGTATTATTATTCATTTATATATATTATACTTTGTTGCTGTCTCCCACGTTAGCGAGGTAGTGCAAGGAAACAGACAAAAGAATGGCCCTACCCACCCACATTCACATGTATATACATACATGTCCACATGCACATATACATACCTGTACATCTCAACGTATACATATATATACACACACAGACACATACATATATACACATGTACATAATTCATAGTCTGCCTTTATTCATTCCCGTCGCCACTCCACCACACATGAAATAATAACCCCCTCCCCCCTCATGTGTGCGAGGTAGCGCTAGGAAAAGACAACAAAGGCCACATTCGTTCACACTCAGTCTCTAGCTGTCATGTATAATGCACCGAAACCACAGCTCCCTTTCCACATCCAGGCCCCACAGAACTTTCCATGGTTTACCCCAGACGCTTCACATGCCCTGGTTCAATCCATTGACAGCACATCAACCTCAGTATACCACATCGTTCCAATTCACTCTATTCCTTGCACGCCTTTCATCCTCCTGCATGTTCAGGCCCCGATAACTCAAAATCATTTTCACTCCATCTTTCCACCTTCAATTTGGCCTCCCACTTCTTGTTCCCTCCACCTCTGACACATATATCCTCTTGGTCAATCTTTCCTCACTCATTCTCTCCATGTGACCAAACCATTTCAAAACACCCTCTTCTGCTCTCTCAACCACACTCTTTTTATTACCACACATCTCTCTTACCCTTTCATTACTTACTTGATCAAACCACCTCACACCACATATTGTCCTCAAACATCTCATTTCCAGCACATCCACCCTCCTCTGCATAACTCTATCTATAGCCCATGCCTCATAACCATATGTCATTGTTGTAACCACTATTCCTTCAAACATGCCCATTTTTGCTTTCCAGGATAACGTTCTCAACTTCCACACATACTTCAACACTCCCAGAACTTTTGCCCCCTCCCCCACCCTATGATTCACTTCCGCTTCTATGGTTCCATTCGCTGCCAAATCCACTCCCAGATATCTACAACATTTCACTTCCTCCAGTTTTTCTCCATTCAAACTTACCTCCCAGTTTGCCTTCTCCCTCAATCCTACTGTACCTAATAACCTTGCTCTTATTCACATTTACTCTCAGCTTTCTTCTTTCACACACTTTACCAAACTCAGTCACAAACTTCTGCAGTTTCTCACCCGAATCAGCCACCAACACTGCATCATCAGCGAACAAGGAAACAGAAGAAAGAATGGCCTAACCCACCCACATACACATGTATGTACATGAGCGTCCACACATGCACATATACATACCTATACTTTTCAACGTATACATACATATACATGCACAGACATATACATATATACACATGTACATAATTCATACTTGCTACCTTCATTCATTCCCGTTGCCACCTCGCCACACATGAAATGACACCCCCCTCCCTCGGCATGTGCCATTCACCTTCCTGTACATTCAGGCCCCGATCGCTCAAAATCTTTTTCACTCCATCCTTCCACCTCCAATTTGGTCTCCCACTTCTCCTCTTTCCCTCCACCTCTGACACACATATCCTCTTTGTCACTCTTTCCTTACTCATTCTCTCCATGTGACCAAACCATTTCAATACACCCTCTTCTGCACTCTCGACCACACTCTTTTTGTTACCACACATCTCTCTTATCCTTTCATCATTTACTTGATCAAACCACCTCACACCACATATTGTCCTCAAACATCTCTTTTCCAACACATCCGCCCTCCTCCGCATAACCCTATCTATCGCCCATGCCTCACAACCATATAACATTGTTGGAACCACTATTCCTTCAAACATACCCATTTTTGCTTTCCAAGATAACGTTCTCACCTTCCACACATTCTTCAACGCTCCCAGAACCATCACCTCCTCTCCCACCCTGTGACTCACTTCTGCTTCCATGGTTCCATTTGCTGACAGATCCACTCCCAGATATCTAAAACACTTCACTTCCTGCAGTTTTTCTCCATTCAAACTCACCTCCCAATTTACTTCTCCCTTAACCCTACTGAACCTAATAACCTTGCTCTTATTTACATTTACTCTTAGCTTTCTTCTCTCACACACTTTACCAATCTCAGTCACCAACTTCTGTAGTTTCTCACCTGAATCAACCACCAGAACTGTATCATCAGTGAACAACAACTGACTCACTTCCCAAGCCCTCTCATCCACAACAGACTGCATAGTTGCCCCTCTCCAAAACTCTTGCATTCACCTCCCTAACAACCCCATCCATAGATGAATTAAACAACCATGGAGACATCACGCATCCTTGCCACAGACTGACATTCACTAGAAACCAATCACTTTCCTCTCATCCTACACGTACACATGCCTTACATTGTCGATAAAAGCTTTTCTCTTCTTCTAGCAACTTACCTCCTGCACCATATACTCTTAATTCCTTCCATAGGGCATCTCTATCAGCTCTATCATATGCCTCCTCCAGATCCATAAATGCTACATACAAGTCCATTTGTTTTTCCAAGTATTTCTCACATACATTCTTCAAAGCAAACACCTGATCCACACATCCTCTACCACTTCTGAAACAAACTGCTCCTACCCAATCTGATGCTCTGTACATTCCTTGACCCTCTCAGTCAATACCCTCCCATATAATTTCCCAGGAATACTCAACAAACTTATACCTCTGTAATTTGAGCACTCACCTGTATCCCCTTTGCCTTTGTACAGTGGCACTATACATGCATTCCGCCAAGCCTCAGGCACTTCACCATGAACCATACATATATTGAATATCCTCACCAACTAGTCAACAACACAGTCACCCCCTTTTTTTGATAAATTCCACAGCAATACCATCCAAACCTGCCGCCTTGTTAGCTTTCTTCTTCTGAAAAGCTTTCACTACCTCTTCTCTGTTTACCAAATCATTTTCCCTAACCCTCTCACTTAACACACCACCTTGACCAAAACACCCTATATCTGCCACTCTGTAATCAAACACATTCAACAAACCTTCAAAATACTCACTCCACCTCCCTCCCATTTCACCACTACTTGTTATTACCTCCCAATTTGCCCCCTTCACCAATGTTCCCATTTGTTTTCTTGTCATGCGCTTTATTTACCTCCTTCCAGAACATCTTTTTATTCTCCCTAAAATTTGATGATACTCTCTCTCCCCAACTCTCATTTGCCCTCTTTTTCACCTCTTGCACTTTTTCTTGACCTCTTGCCTCTTTCTTTTATACATCTCCTGGTCATTGGCACTATTTCCCTGCAAAAATCGTCCAAATGCCTCTCTCTTCTCTTTCACTAACAACCTCACTTCTTCATCCCACCACTTACTACCCTTTCTAGTCTGCCCAACTCCCGCCTTTCTCATGCCACAGTCATCTTTTGTGCAAGCCATAATGTTTCCCTAAATACATCCCATTCTTCCCCCACTCCCCTTATGTCATTTGCTCTCACCTTTTTCCATTCTGCACCCATTCTCTCCTGGTACTTCCTCACACAAGTCTCCTTCCCAAGCTCACTTACTCTCATCACTCTCTTCACCCTAATGTTCTCTCTTCTTTCCTGAAAATCTCTACATATCTTCACCTTCGCTTCCACAAGATAATGATCAGACGTCCCTTCAGTTGCCCCTCTCAGCACATTAACATCCAAAAGTCTCTCTTTCACGCGCTTATCAATTAACACGTAATCCAATAATACTGTCTGGCCATCTCTCCTATTTACATACATATACTTATGTATATCTCTTTTTAAACCAGATATTCCCAATCACCAGTCTTTTTTCAGCACACAAATCTACAAGTTCTTCACCATTTCCCTTTACAACACTGAACACCCCATGTACCCCAGTTATACTCTTACCTACCATTATTATTCCCCTTTGCATTCAAATCACCCATCACTATAACCCAGTCTCGTGCATGAAAGCTGCTAAGACACTCACTCAGCTGCTCCCAGAACACTTGCCTCTCATGATCTTCCTTCTCATGACCAGGTGCATAGGCACCAATAATCACCCATTTCTCTCCATCTGCTTTCAGTTTTACCCATATCAATCTAGAGTTTACTTTATTACACTCTATCACATATATATGTATATGTGTGTTTATGTATATGTATGTATACATGTTTATGTATAAGTTGATATGGATATGTATGTATGTGGGCATTTATGTATATGTATGTGTATATGAGTGGATGGGCCATTCTTCATCCGTTTCCTGGTGCTACCTCACTGATGCGGGGAAACAGCGATTATGTATAATGAAAAAATATTATATATATATATGTGTATATATATGTATATATATATATATATATATATATATATATATATATATATATATATATATATATATATATATATTTTTTTTTCATACTATTCGCCATTTCCCGCATTAGCGAGGTAGCGTTAAGAACAGAGGACTGGGCCTTTGAGGGAATATCCTCATATGGCCCCCTTCTCTGTTCCTTCTTTTGGAAAATTTAAAAAAAAAAATGAGAGGGGAGGATTTCCAGCCCCCCGCTCCCTTCCCTTTTAGTCGCCTTCTACGACATGCAGGGAATACGTGGGAAGTATTCTTTCTCCCCTATATATATTTATCTATTTATTCACTTTGCTCCGTCGCTGTCTCCCGCGCTAGCGAGGTAGTGCAAGGAAACAGACGAAAGAATGGCCCAACCCACCCACACACACATGCATACACATACACGTCCACACACACCAACATATACACACCTATACATCTCAACGCACACACATATATACACACACAGACATATACATATATACCCATGTACATAATTCATACTGTCCGCCTTTATTCATTCCCATCGCCACCCCGCCACACATGGAATAACAACATCCTTCCCCCTCATGTGTGTGAGGTAGTGCTAGGAAAAGACAACAAAGGCCCTATTCGTTCACACTCAGTTTCTAGCTGTCATGTAATAATGCACCGAAACCATTATATATATATATATATATATATATATATATATATATATATATATATATATATATATATATATATATTTTTTTTTTTTTTTTTTTTATACCTCGTCGCTGTCTCCCGCGTTTGCGAGGTAGCGCAAGGAAACAGATGAAAGAAATGGCCCAACCCCCCCCATACACATGTACATACATACGTCCACACACGCAAATATACATACCTACACAGCTTTCCATGGTTTACCCCGGACGCTTCACATGCCTTGATTCAATCCACTGACAGCACGTCAACCCCTGTATACCACATCGCTCCAATTCACTCTATTCCTTGCCCTCCTTTCACCCTCCTGCATGTTCAGGCCCTGATCACACAAAATCCTTTTCACTCCATCTTTCCACCTCCAATTTGGTCTCCCTCTTCTCCTCGTTCCCTCCACCTCCGACACATATATCCTCTTGGTCAATCTTTCCTCACTCATTCTCTCCATGTGCCCAAACCACTTCAAAACACCCTCTTCTGCTCTCTCAACCACGCTCTTTTTATTTCCACACATCTCTCTTACCCTTACATTACTTACTCGATCAAACCACCTCACACCACACATTGTCCTCAAACATCTCATTTCCAGCACATCCATCCTCCTGCGCACAACTCTATCCATAGCCCACGCCTCGCAACCATACAACATTGTTGGAACCACTATTCCTTCAAACATACCCATTTTTGCTTTCCGGGATAATGTTCTCGACTTCCACACATTTTTCAAGGCTCCCAAAATTTTTGCCCCCTCCCCCACCCTATGATCCACTTCCGCTTCCATGGTTCCATCCGCTGACAGATCCACTCCCAGATATCTAAAACACTTCACTTCCTCCAGTTTTTCTCCATTCAAACTCACCTCCCAATTGACTTGACCCTCAACCCTACTGTACCTAATAACCTTGCTCTTATTCACATTTACTCTTAACTTTCTTCTTCCACACACTTTACCAAACTCCGTCACCAGCTTCTGCAGTTTCTCACATGAATCCGCCACCAGCGCTGTATCATCAGCGAACAACAACTGACTCACTTCCCAAGCTCTCTCATCCCCAACAGACTTCATACTTGCCCCTCTTTCCAAGACTCTTGCATTTACCTCCCTAACAACCCCATCCATAAACAAATTAAACAACCATGGAGACATCACACACCCCTGCCGCAAACCTACATTCACTGAGAACCAATCACTTTCCTCTCTTCCTACACGTACACATGCCTTACATCCTCGATAAAAACTTTTCACTGCTTCTAACAACTTGCCTCCCACACCATATATTCTTAATACCTTCCACAGAGCATCTCTATCAACTCTATCATATGCCTTCTCCAGATCCATAAATGCTACATACAAATCCATTTGCTTTTCTAAGTATTTCTCACATACATTCTTCAAAGCAAACACCTGATCCACACATCCTCTACCACTTCTGAAACCACACTGCTCTTCCCCAATCTGATGCTCTGTACATGCCTTCACCCTCTCAATCAATACCCTCCCATATAATTTACCAGGAATACTCAACAAACTTATACCTCTGTAATTTGAGCACTCACTCTTATCCCCTTTGCCTTTGTACAATGGCACTATGCACGCATTCCGCCAATCCTCAGGCACCTCACCATGAGTCATACATACATTAAATAACCTTACCAACCAGTCAACAACACAGTCACCCCCTTTTTTTATAAATTCCACTGCAATACCATCCAAACCTGCTGCCTTGCCGGCTTTCATCTTCCGCAAAGCTTTTACTACCTCTTCTCTGTTTACCAAATCATTTTCCCTAACCCTCTCACTTTGCACACCACCTCGACCAAAACACCCTATATCTGCCACTCTGTCATCAGACACATTCAACAAACCTTCAAAATACTCATTCCATCTCCTTCTCACATCACCACTACTTGTTATCACCTCCCCATTTACGCCCTTCACTGAAGTTCCCATTTGCTCCCTTGTCTTACGCACCCTATTTACCTCCTTCCAGAACATCTTTTTATTCTCCCTAAAATTTACTGATAGTCTCTCACCCCAACTCTCATTTGCCCTTTTTTTCACCTCTTGCACCTTTCTCTTGACCTCTTGTCTCTTTCTTTTATACTTCTCCCACTCAATTGCATTTTTTCCCTGCAAAAATCGTCCAAATGCCTCCCTCTTCTCTTTCACTAATACTCTTACTTCTTTATCCCACCACTCACTACCCTTTCTAAACAGCCCACCTCCCACTCTTCTCATGCCACAAGCATCTTTTGCGCAATCCATCACTGATTCCCTAAATACATCCCATTCCTCCCCCACTCCCCTTACTTCCATTGTTCTCACCTTTTTCCATTCTGTACACAGTCTCTCCTGATACTTCCTCACACAGGTCTCCTTCCCAAGCTCACTTACTCTCACCACCTTCTTCACCCCAACATTCACTCTTCTTTTCTGAAAACCCATACTAATCTTCACCTTAGCCTCCACAAGATAATGATCAGACATCCCTCCAGTTGCACCTCTCAGCACATTGACATCCAAAAGTCTCTCTTTCGCACGCCTGTCAATTAACACGTAATCCAATAACGCTCTCTGGCCATCTCTCCTACTTACATAAGTATACTTATGTATATCTCGCTTTTTAAACCAGGTATTCCCAATCATCAGTCCTTTTTCAGCACATAAATCTACAAGCTCTTCACCATTTCCATTTACAACACTGAACACCCCATGCATACCAATTATTCCCTCAACTGCCACATATATATAATATTTAGGTTTGCAGCAGGGGTGTGTGATGTCTCCATGGTTGTTTAATTTGTTTATGGATGGGGTTGTTAGGGAAGTGAATGCAAGAGTTTTGGAAAGAGGGGCAAGTATGAAGTCTGTTGGGGATGAGAGAGCTTGGGAAGTGAGTCAGTTGTTGTTCGCTGATGATACAGCGCTGGTGGCTGATTCATGTGAGAAACTGCAGAAGCTGGTGACTGAGTTTGGTAAAGTGTGTGAAAGAAGAAAGTTAAGAGTAAATGTGAATAAGAGCAAGGTTATTAGGTACAGTAGGGTTGAGGGTCAAGTCAATTGGGAGGTAAGTTTGAATGGAGAAAAACTGGAGGAAGTAAAGTGTTTTAGATATCTGGGAGTGGATCTGGCAGCGGATGGAACCATGGAAGCGGAAGTGGATCATTGGGTGGGGGAGGGGGTGAAAATTCTGGGAGCCTTGAAGAATGTGTGGAAGTCGAGAACATTATCTCGGAAAGCAAAAATGGATATGTTTGAAGGAATAGTGGTTCCAACAATGTTGTATGGTTGCGAGGCGTGGGCTATGGATAGAGTTGTGCGCAGGAGGGTGGATGTGCTGGAAATGAGATGTTTGAGGACAATGTGTGGTGTGAGGTGGTTTGATCGAGTAAGTAATGTAAGGGTAAGAGAGATGTGTGGAAATAAAAAGAGCGTGGTTGAGAGAGCAGAAGAGGGTGTTTTGAAATGGTTTGGGCGCATGGAGAGAATGAGTGAGGAAAGATTGACCAAGAGGATATATGTGTCGGAGGTGGAGGGAACGAGGAGAAGTGGGAGACCAAATTGGAGGTGGAAAGATGGAGTGAAAAAGATTTTGTGTAATCGGGGCCTGAACATGCAGGAGGGTGAAAGGAGGGCAAGGAATAGAGTGAATTGGATCGATGTGGTATACCGGGGTTGACGTGCTGTCAGTGGATTGAATCAAGGCATGTGAAGCGTCTGGGGTAAACCATGGAAAGCTGTGTAGGTATGTATATTTGCATGTGTGGATGTATGTATATACATGTGTATGGGGGTGGGTTGGGTCATTTCTTTCGTCTGTTTCCTTGCGCTACCTCGCAAACACGGGAGACAGAAGATATATGTGTGTATATGTATATATATATATATATATATATATATATATTATATATATATATTATATTATACTTTGTCGCTGTCTCCCGCGTTTGCGAGGTATATATATATATATATATATATATATATATATATATATATATATATATATATATATATATATATATATATATACATACACATATATATATATATATATATATATATATATATATATATATATATATATATATATATATATATATAGGGGATAGGGGATAGGGGAGAAAGAATACTTCCCATGTATTCCCTGTGTGTTGTAGAAGGCGACTAAAAGGGAAGGGAGCGGGGGGCTGGAAATCCTGTCATTAGTTTATTTTAGATTTTCGAAATAAAAGAGCGGGTAGAGAGCGGGCAGGGGGTTTGAATTCTAGGCGCAGTGCATCTGTATTAGACGGACTCACAATGCAGGGAATATGGTCGGTAGATGGAAAAAAGAAAGTATGAAGTTGAATAATGTGCGGGTGTAGTGGATTTAAATAGATTGTTATTGGGGTTGGCTTCCTACGGAGGTTCCTAAGTGGCGAATAGAGTAATGGATCGATGGAACGGATTAGTGTGTAATGACTTAATAAGTATGTAAAGTTCTGTGTTACTTGGTAAGCTGGCTAGCTATGATCGCAGTGTGTGGAAACGATGAAGAATGGTCAATCGCTGTATACACAAATATTTACGTTACCTATGCACTCGCAAACAGGGAGACAAGATAATGATATCATATATAAGATATATAATATAATATATGTATATATATATATTACTTATGCTATATTCATCACATATTTGCATATAAGATAACAAACTGCCTCATACAACACCGCGTTCCATATAACTAAACTATCACCATATAGGTTATGCCTATATATGTAATATAATGCATACAAATATACATACATATATACTATTATGTATAATATACACGTATAACATACACATATATAATATAATAACATGACGATTGTATAGGGTTGCGTTAATACTCCTGTTTCCCTGTTGGAAGGAGACAAAAGGGAGGCACGGCTGGACAATCCTCCATCTTTATTTTTAATTCCAAAGAGAATAGAGAAGTTCTAGTATATTCCTCAAGAGATCTGAGTTCAAACCATACATCCCATGTTAGGGGTGGGTCATGCATTAATGAAAAACAAAACAGTTTTAATGTATGATGCGGTTGATTATGGTATATATGTGTATGTGGTGTTAGAGCTTCCTCGTGTGCATTGCGCATCGTAGGGAGCATAATATGATTACATGCTGTAATAAATGTATGTATTTTTATGTAATTAAGATCTAATGCGCTAGCTTCCCACTTAGTTCAGGTAAACGTATGAAAGAGGTTCTAACCACTAATTACTGAAAATATTTATGAAGCCTATTATGCCATTATTAAATATCACACAATTTTTTAATTATTACTTTACAGTGAGTATACATATATGAATGTGTACATTTAATTAGGCTTCATCCTTCCATCACCACACTGCACAAGGCAAACAGCAGCGACAGGATACAAACAAAACTACTCCCACAATCCCGTGTGCGAGGTAGCTAAAGGGAGGAGCGAGGGTGAAATCCTCCCACATTTTATTCATTTATTTTTTTTTTTTTATTATCTGTATACAACAAACAAGCATAAAAAGAAAATCAACTTGCTGCGATAGTCCTGTGGTACTCCCTCAAGGAAACAGCATTGTGCTCACGCTTAGCATAGCTATCAATATGCATATTACATAGATAACATTAACGATACATACATATACATACAAACATTACATATTCACACATTACATGCTTCATACTTCCCATCCTTCATCCTGCCCACACAACGCACCACAGCAAACAACACACACACACACACACACACACACACACCACACACACACACACACACCACACACACACCCAGTGAGGTAGTGCCTGGAAAAGGTACATAAATGCCCATACACACACGTATACATACAAATACATGTACGCATCAACATATACATACACAGACATACATACACATGAACATATTCATACTTGCTTGCCTTCATCCACTCCTGTGTCTACCCCGTCTCACAGGAAACAGCATCGCTGCCCCCTGCTTTAGCAAGTCAGCACCAGGAAAATAGACAAAAAATGCCACATCTGTTCACGATCAGTCTCTAGCTGTCATGTGTAATGCACTGAAAGCACAGCTCCTATCCACATCCTGTCTCCAAGACCTTTCCATGGTTTAACCCAGACGTTTCACATGCCCTGGTTCAGTCCACTGATAGCACATCAACCCTGGTATACCACATTGTTCCGATTGACTCTATTCCTTGCATGTTTCTCCTCCTCCTGTATGTTCGGTCCTCAGTCGCTCAAAATCATTTTCACTCCATCCCTCCACCTCCAGTTTGGTCTCCCACTTTTCCTTGTTCCCTCCACCTTTGATACATATATCCTCTTTGTCAATCTTTCCTCACTCATTTTCTCCATATTTTCAATACTCCCTCTTCTGCTCTCTCAACCACACTCTTTATATATCCACACAGGGGAAGAGTGGTTTGGGAATGTCTGGGGAGTAAAGTCAGGGGTTAGTGAGAGGACAAGAGCAAGGGATGGAGTAGCAATACTCCTGAAACAGGAGTTCTGGGAGTATGTGATAGAATGTAAGAAAGTAAATTCTCGATTAATATGGGTAAAACTGAAAGTTGATGGAGAGAGGTGGGTGATTATTGGTGCATATGCACCTGGGCATGAGAAGAAAGATCATGAGAGGCAAGTGTTTTGGGAGCAGCTGAATGAGTGTGTTAGTGGTTTTGATGCACGAGACCGGGTTATAGTGATGGGTGATTTGAATGCAAAGGTGAGTAATGTGGCAGTTGAGGGAATAATTGGTATACATGGGGTGTTCAGTGTTGTAAATGGAAATGGTGAAGAGCTTGTAGATTTATGTGCTGAAAAAGGACTGATGATTGGGAATACCTGGTTTAAAAAGCGAGATATACATAAGTATACTTATGTAAGTAGGAGAGATGGCCAGAGAGCGTTATTGGATTACGTGTTAATTGACAGGCGTGCGAAAGAGAGACTTTTGGATGTTAATGTGCTGAGAGGTGCAACTGGAGGGATGTCTGATCATTATCTTGTGGAGGCTAAGGTGAAGATTTGTATGGGTTTTCAGAAAAGAAGAGTGAATGTTGGGGTGAAGAGGGTGGTGAGAGTAAGTGAGCTTGGGAAGGAGACCTGTGTGAGGAAGTACAAGGAGAGACTGAGTACAGAATGGAAAAAGGTGAGAACAATGGAAGTAAGGGGAGTGGGGGAGGAATGGGATGTATTTAGGGAATCAGTGATGGATTGCGCAAAAGATGCTTGTGGCATGAGAAGAGTGGGAGGTGGGTTGATTAGAAAGGGTAGTGAGTGGTGGGATGAAGAAGTAAGAGTATTAGTGAAAGAGAAGAGAAAGGCATTTGGACGATTTTTGCAGGGAAAAAATGCAATTGAGTGGGAGATGTATAAAAGAAAGAGACAGGAGGTCAAGAGAAAGGTGCAAGAGGTGAAAAAAAGGGCAAATGAGAGTTGGGGTGAGAGAGTATCATTAAATTTTAGGGAGAATAAAAAGATGTTCTGGAAGGAGGTAAATAAAGTGCGTAAGACAAGGGAGCAAATGGGAACTTCAGTGAAGGGCGCAAATGGGGAGGTGATAACAAGTAGTGGTGATGTGAGAAGGAGATGGAGTGAGTATTTTGAAGGTTTGTTGAATGTGTTTGATGATAGAGTGGCAGATATAGGGTGTTTTGGTCGAGGTGGTGTGCAAAGTGAGAGGGTTAGGGAAAATGATTTGGTAAACACAGAAGAGGTAGTGAAAGCTTTGCGGAAGATGAAAGCCGGCAAGGCAGCAGGTTTGGATGGTATTACAGTGGAATTTATTAAAAAAGGGGGTGACTGTATTGTTGACTGGTTGGTAAGGTTATTTAATGTATGTATGACTCATGGTGAGGTGCCTGAGGATTGGCGGAATGCGTGCATAGTGCCATTGTACAAAGGCAAAGGGGATAAGAGTGAGTGCTCAAATTACAGAGGTATAAATTTGTTGAGTATTCCTGGTAAATTATATGGGAGGGTATTGATTGAGAGGGTGAAGGCATGTACAGAGCATCAGATTGGGGAAGAGCAGTGTGGTTTCAGAAGTGGTAGAGGATGTGTGGATCAGGTGTTTGCTTTGAAGAATGTATGTGAGAAATACTTAGAAAAGCAAATGGATTTGTATGTAGCATTTATGGATCTGGAGAAGGCATATGATAGAGTTGATAGAGATGCTCTGTAGAAGGTATTAAGAATATATGGTGTGGGAGGAAAGTTGTTAGAAGCAGTGAAAAGTTTTTATCGAGGATGTAAGGCATGTGTACGTGTAGGAAGAGAGGAAAGTGATTGGTTCTCAGTGAATGTAGGTTTGCGGCAGGGGTGTGTGATGTCTCCATGGTTGTTTAATTTGTTTATGGATGGGGTGGTTAGGGAGGTAAATGCAAGAGTTTTGGAAAGAGGGGCAAGTATGAAGTCTGTTGGGGATGAGAGAGCTTGGGAAGTGAGTCAGTTGTTCGCTGATGATACAGCGCTGGTAGCTGATTCATGTGAGAAACTGCAGAAGCTGGTGACTGAGTTTGGTAAAGTGTGTGGAAGAAGAAAGTTAAGAGTAAATGTGAATAAGAGCAAGGTTATTAGGTACAGTAGGGTTGAGGGTCAAGTCAATTGGGAGGTGAGTTTGAATGGAGAAAAACTGGAGGAAGTGAAGTGTTTTAGATAGCTGGGAGTGGATCTGGCAGCGGATGGAACCATGGAAGCGGAAGTGGATCATAGGGTGGGGGAGGGGGCGAAAATTCTGGGGGCCTTGAAGAATGTGTGGAAGTCGAGAACATTATCTCGGAAAGCAAAAATGGGTATGTTTGAAGGAATAGTGGTTCCAACAATGTTGTATGGTTGCGAGGCGTGGGCTATGGATAGAGTTGTGTGCAGGAGGATGGATGTGCTGGAAATGAGATGTTTGAGGACAATGTGTGGTGTGAGGTGGTTTGATCGAGTGAGTAACATAAGGGTAAGAGAGATGTGTGGAAATAAAAAGAGCGTGGTTGAGAGAGCAGAAGAGGGTGTTTTGAAGTGGTTTGGGCACATGGAGAGAATGAGTGAGGAAAGATTGACCAAGAGGATATATGTGTCGGAGGTGGAGGGAATGAGGAGAAGAGGGAGACCAAATTGGAGGTGGAAGGATGGAGTGAAAAAGATTTTGTGTGATCGGGGCCTGAACATGCAGGAGGGTGAAAGGAGGGCAAGGAATAGAGTGAATTGGAGCGATGTGGTATACCAGGGTTGACGTGCTGTCAGTGGATTGAATCAAGGCATGTGAAGCGTCTGGGGTAAACCATGGAAAGCTGTGTAGGTATGTATATTTGCGTGTGTGGACGTATGTATATACATGTGTATGGGGGGGGTTGGGCCATTTCTTTCGTCTGTTTCCTTGCGCTACCTCGCAAACGCGGGAGACAGCGACAAAGTATAATAAATAAATAAATAAATCTCTCTTACCCTTTAATTACTTACTCAATCACGCCAACTCACACCACATATTGTCTTCAAACATTTCATTTTCAACACATCCACTTACATATTCATATCAATATTATTATTTATTTGCTTTGTCGCTGTCTCCCGCATTAGCGCAAGGAAACAGATGAAAGAATGGCCCAACCCACCCACATACACGTGTATACATACACGTCCACAAATGCATATATACATATCTATACATCTCAACGTATACATATATATATATACACACACAGACATATACATATATACACATATACATAATTCATACTGTCTGCCTTTATTCATTCCCATCGCCACCCCGCCACACATGAAGTAACAACACCCTTCCCCCTCATGTGCGCGAGGTAGCTCTAGGAAAAGACAACAAAGGCCACATTCGTTCACACTCAATCTCTAGCTGTCATGTAATAATGCACCAAAACCACAGCTCCCTTTCCACATCCAGGCCCCACAGAACTTTCCATGGTTTACCCCAGACGCCTCACATGCCCTGGTTCAATCCATTGACAGCACGTCGACCCTGGTATACCACATCATTCCAATTCACTCTATTCCTTGCACGCCTTTCACCCTCCTGCATGTTCAGGCCCTTATCACTCAAAATCTTTTACACTCCATCTTTCCACACACATACTTACTCATAAACAGACTTATACATATTTACACATTCATACTTGCTTGCCTTCGTCCATTCCTGTTGCCATCCCGCCCTACAGGAAACAGCATCACCACCCCGTGTCAGCGAGGTAGCACCAGGAAAACAGACAAAAAAAGGCAACATTCATTCACTCAGCCTGAGCCAGGTACCTATTTTATCGACGAACCTCTAGGGGTGGATGAACAGTTGTTTTGATTGTGGACTAACTGCCACAACCAGGATTTGAACCTATGCGGTCGACTCTGGGCGGCTCATGAATGCGTCATGTCCAGGAATGCTACATTCATTTTTTGGGTAATGGGGTACTAATGTCACTCAAAAATACATATAGTATGTAATGTGTTCACCATTTCAGATATGGAAGAGGCACCAACTAAATGTGTATCACAGACAGTGACAGTAAGAGTTGCAGCCCAGGTGCACTTCATTGACTTTGAGGGTCGCAGTGATGGTGAAAGTATACGCAAGATTGTGGAGGTGAGATCATTCATACTCTTTCTTTGTATCAGGCAGAGTGTTACAGCATTTTGCATTTGTGTTTTTTGTGTTAAATCAAGCTACCTTCCATGAAATTCAAAATATCAAGCAATGGAATGTTATACATTTCTCTGGTCTTGTCAACTAATCGCACTTATGCTCCTTCTGTTCTACAGTAGATTTTTTCTTTTTTTTTTTTCCACATCCTTTTTATCATATGTCTATACCCATTGTTACTTTCATATTTTTGTGGCATTTTTTTAGTCAAGTTCACTCACAATCAAAAGATCCTCCCTACTCATATCCAGCTATGACAGTGCTGTGTGGTAATGAGGTTCAGAAGTATAATTGTGACTGCCTGTCCACTACTCAGAAGCAATATTTTGAACTTGAGGTCATTTAGTTTTTGTTTGGTTATGTACTTATACCCCTTTACCTATAGCTCTTTAATGCCGTGAAGATTTAAAATTTTTACATTTCACATCATGCCTTGCAACCGTATCATATTGTTAGGAATACTATTCCTTTAAACATACCCATTTTTGCCCTCCCAGATAATGGTCTCTCCATACATTTTTCAGTGCTCCTAGAACTTTTGCCCGTGCCACAACTGTGACTCACTTCTGCTTCGGTTACATTCACTGCCATGTCCTCTCTGAAATATCTAAAAACACTTCGCTTCCTCTGATTTTTTTCAGTTTTAATTTACATCTCAGTTTACTTGTCCCTCAACCATGCAAAGGAGGTTGGATGTGTTGGAAATGAAATTTTTGAGGACAGTGTGTGGTGTGAAGTGGTTTGATCAAGTAAGTAGTGAAAGGGTAAAAGACATGTATGGTAACAAAAAGAGTGTGGTTGAGAGAGCAGAATAAGGTGTGTTGAAATGGTTTGGATGTATGGAGAGAATGATTGAGGAAAGGTTGACAAAGAGGTTATATGTGCCAGAAGTGGAGGGAACAAGAACAGGGAGATCGAACTGGAGGTGGCAGGATGGAGTGAAAATGTTTTAGAGTGATTTGGGCCTGAACATGCAGGAGGTTGAAAGGCATGCACGGAATTAAGTGAATTTAAACAGTGTGGTACACTGGGGTCAGCATGATGTCAGTGGACTGAACCAGGCATGTGAAATGTCCAGGATAAACCTAGGAAATTATATGGGAGAGTATTGATTGAGAGGGTGAAGGCATGTACAGAGCATCAGATTGGGGAAGAGCAGTGTGGTTTCAGAAGTGGTAGTATTCATGAATTGCCCCAAGATGAGAAATGACAGGGAGGGTGCATTTGTGATGAGTACATGAGATGGTAAGAAATGACTTCAGGAGAATAGAAGTAGTGGATTGTTATGAAAGGATGTAAAATGTATGAAAGGGTGAAGTGATGATGGTATGTTTGATATGGAAAGATGCAAAATGGATGAAAGGATGATGTGAAGACTGTATGCCAGGAGAGAGTGAAAAATGGCAAGATGGATGTAGTAGCAGTAATGGCTGGCTTTCATAGAATGAGAATTGGTTGGTAAGGATTCATTAGTGGTTGTCATGTAAAAGTAGGAAATGGCTGCCGAGTTGCAAAAGTGGTTGTTTGTCATGAGAAGGTGAATAGTGGTGAAAAGGGTTTAGCAGTGTTTGATTGTCAGAGGATGGCAAGAAATAGCTGAAAGGGTGCTGCAACCACTTTGAAGTTTAAGAGATACATAGTGCTGATGCATCAGTCTGCTGTCTTTCTTTTGTTCACAATTTCTTTGTATTCAGTGCCCAGTTTGCCTTCATATGATTGAAATAAGTTAGTATTAAGTTACAACTAACATTGGGAAGAAAAGATGCATATGTTCGACACACATGGTTTCTGCTTAATGACATTTCTTGGTCATAAGACTTCTTTTTCCATTATGTAACCAGTAAGCCTTTTAGATTGTTTGGTCATGTGGGTCTTCATAAAAACTGCAGTATGTGGTCTCTAAGATACCTCACCATAGGCAATGCACCCTCTTCGAGTGATCCTGGTGAGAGGCTCTCAGACAGACTTACAAGCTTTTGCTGAAAACATCCGCAGTATGACACGAGCCAAAGTGTTCACTCCAACTCTTGGACAAGTGGTGAATGCCTCTATGGAGTCCCATATTTACCAGGTAGGTTATTTTAAATGTGATCACTGATTGTCATTCTTTATATCTTTCTTTCTTTCATACTGTTCGTCATTTCCCGCGTTAGCGAGGTAGCGTTAAGATGTACCTAATTATCATTTTATGTTGGACATCTGTTTGTGGAAAACATAATTTAGTGGAATTACCACATAGTAGAACCCAGTTAATCACAAGTATCGGTGGGATGAAGGGGAGTCATCTCTAGGGGAGATATCTCAGCTTAATTGTCACTTAAAGATATTAACAGAATGCCAAGAAACTTACAATGCAATACATATATATTAGTAATCTTACTATATCTCTGATGCTCATTCCCTCTGGGAACTCCCATCAGGAAGTGGCCACAACAAAAGTCTTTTCACATATCCCTGTCCTCACATGCTTCCTCTGCTTTCTTCCTCCATTTCTCTCCAGTACTCTTCCATTCTGTTTTCCCATGCCACAAGTAGTCTTCCTCTCACACCTAACCCCTCTGATTATATTTTTATACTCTTTCCTTGTTAATTCCCATCTTGCATTCTTTTCAAATGCCTAAACCCCCTCAAAATATCATATTGCACCCACTTTTCTGCTTTGTGATTCATTTCCTTTGCATTCCCTCCCTTACCATATCTCTCATACAACCCTCTCGTTACTCTCTTCATTCCATCTAGTCATACCACATGCTTCTCTGAGATAACTCATTTCCACAGCCTGAATTCTTGACCTCTGTGACTCATCCCTTATCCATGTTTCAGCTGCATAGGTCAGGTTCAGGAGGACTTTGCTGTCCATAAATCTTTTTTCTCTTCCGCACTTACACCTCTACCCTTCATTAGTCTATCAAGGGGCCCAGTGACTCTCTTACCCAGTACTGCTCTCCCTTTTATCTCTCCTTCCATATCACCAAACTCCTAGATAGCTTCCTAATGCTTAAATCTGTCACCTCTTCTAGTCCTTATGCTCCCATATCTCTAACACAGTTTGATACACTTTCTTTTCTCACTCCATTAGGCTTTGCAAAATCTATACTTTCACTGTTTCCATTACCTTACTTTAATTTGCAATATTGAACTATTTTGATAGAATATACAGCTTAATTTTTTTAAACATACAGAACAATAAGTAGAGGTAAGTTACATGTTACTTTGATTTCTTTCATTTTTCCATAACTTTACTATTGATATGATTGATTTCCATTGCACTTAAAGGTGTCATATTGAAGGTATACTGTTTGCATAATCATCATCATGAATTGTTTACACTGATGTAGTGGGGCAAGTTAGAACCTGGTGATATCATCACCACCTTGACCACCACCAAAAAAGGCCTCAGTATGTTTAACTATACCTCCAAACTGATACTCATGACAGTACTCAAGTAAGAAACTGCAGGAGTTATTTTCTGATTTGAAACAGTGTGTGAAGGAGAAAGTTGAATATGAGTAAAAGTAAGGTTATTAAGTTTGACAGTGGGACAGTGGAAAGAGACAGATTGGTTGGAATGTGAAGTTCGAATGGAGAGAACCTGGAGGAAGTCAAATTTTTAGATACCTTGGATTGGATATGGCAGCAGATGGAATCTTGACAACTGAAGTAAATCATAGGGTTGATGGTGGGGTACTAAGGTCCTGGGTGCATTAAGGAATGTGTGAAAAGGGAGGTCAGAGTGTGTTCAGGCAAATTTTTTTTCTTTTTCTGCATGTTTGTTTTTCCCAAGTTAACAAGGTAGCATCAAGAACAGATGATTGAGCCTTAGAGGGAAAATCCTCACTTGGCCCCCTTTTCTCTGTATTCTTTTGAAAAAGTAAAACAAAAGGGGAGGCTTTCCACAAGCATGCACGCATCCCACGGGCATGTTTGGAGGTATCGTAGTCATGGTGGTGTTATATGGGTATGAGAGATGGGTCATAGATCACGAAATACTGAAGTGGGTGGATGTGCTAGAAATTAAATGTTTGGGTACATTATATGATTGAGGAGGGTCACTTGAGTAGGAAATTATAGGGTAAGCAAGAGATGTGGTTATAAGAAAAATAGTTATAAGAGAGTTGATGTGCTGAAATGGTTCACATGCATGGAGAGAAATACCATAATGGTGTACATGTTGGATAGTTCGATTAGGCCCAGGTGTCTGTTAAAGCCAACATCCAGTGTTAACATTGTCCGGTATGGTGGGTTTTCACTCTCTTTGGCAATTATATTGCCAATATGTTGCATGACTTGTACAAAAGTATAAAATTGTTGCATACTGAGTGTGAACGAATGTGGCCTTTGTTGTCTTTTCACTAGCGCTTCCTCGCGCACATGCAGGGGGAGGGGGTTGTTATTTCATGTGTGGCAGGGTGGCGACGGGAATGAATAAGGGCAGACAGTATGAATTATGTTATTATTATTATTATTATTTTGCTTTGTTGCTGTCTCCCGCGTTTGCGAGGTAGCACAAGGAAACAGACGAAAGAAAATGGCCCAACCCACCCCCATACACATGTATATACATACATGTCCACACACGCAAATATACATACCTATACATCTCAACGTATACATATATATATTTACACACACAGACATATACATATATACACATGTACATAATTCATACTGTCTGCCTTTATTAATTCCCATCGCCACCTCGCTACACATGAAATAACAATCCCCTCCCCCCTCATGTGTGCAAGGTAGCGCTAGGAAAAGACAACAAAGGCCCCATTCGTTCACACTGTCTCTAGCTGTCATGTAATAATGCACCGAAACCACAGCTCCCTTTCCACATCCAGGCCCCCACAGAACTTTCCATGGTTTACCCCAGACGCTTCACATGCCCTGGTTCAGTCCATTGACAGCACGTCGACCCCGGTATACCACATCGTTCCAATTCACTCTATTCCTTGCACGCCTTTCACCCTCCTGCATGTTCAGGCCCCGATCACTCAAAATCTTTTTTACTCCATCTTTCCACCTCCAATTTGGTCTCCCACTTCTCCTTGTTCCCTCCACCTCTGACACATATATCCTCTTGGTCAATCTTTCCTCACTCATTCTCTCCATGTGACCAAACCATTTCATAACACCCTCTTCTGCTCTCTCAACCACATTCTTTTTATTTCCACACCTCTCTTACCTTTACATCACTTACTCGATCAAACCACCTCAACCACATATTGTCCTCAAGCATCTCATTTTCAGCACATCCACCCTCCTGTGCACAACTCTATCCATAGCCCACGCCTCGCAACCATACAACATTGTTGGAACAACTATTCCATCAAACATACCCATTTTTGCTTTCCGAGATAATGTTCTTGACTTCCACACATTCTTCAACGCTCCGAGAATTTTCGCCCCCTCCCCCACCCTATGATTCACTCCCTCCTTGTATTTTAACTTAATAAAAGGGGAAACAGAAGGAGTCATGTGGGGAGTGCTCATCCTCCTTGAAGGCTCAGATTGGGGTGTCTAAATGTGTGTGGATGTAACCAAGATGAGAAAAAAGGAGAGATAGGTAGTATGTTTGAGGAAAGGAACCTGGTTGTTTTGGCTCTGAGTGAAATGAAGCTCAAGGGTAAAGGGGAAGAGTGGTTTGGGAATGTTTTAGGAGTAAAGTCAGGGGTTGGTGAAAGGACAAGAGCAAAGAAAGAAGTAGCACTACTCCTGAAACAAAAGTTGTGGGAGTATATGATAGAGTGTAAGAAAGTAAACTCTAGATTGATATGGGTAAAACTGAAAGTGGATGTAGAGAGATTGGTGATCATTGGTGCTTATGCACCTGGGCATGAGAAGAAGGATCATGAGAAGCAAGTGTTTTGGGAGCAGCTGAGTGAGTGTGTTAGCAGTTTTGATGCACGAGACTGGGTTATAGTGGTGGGTGATATAAATGCAAAGGTGAGTAATGTGGCAGTTGAGGGAATAATTGGTGTACATGGGGTGTTCATTGTTGTAAATGGAAATGGTGAAGGGCTTGTAGATTTGTTTGCTGAAAAAGGACTGATGATTGGGAATATCTCTTTCAAAAAGAGAGTGTACATATGTAAGTAGGAGAGATGGCCAGAGAGCATTATTGGATTATGTGTTAATTGATAGGCGCTTGAAAGAAAGACTTTTGGATGTTACTGTGGTGAGAGATGCAACTGGAGGGATGTCTGATCATTATCTTTTAGAGGCGAAGGTGAAGATTTGTTGAGGTTTTCAGAAAAGAAGAGAGAATGTTGGGGTGAAGAGAGTGGTGAGAGTAAGTGAGCTTGGGGAGGAGACTTGTGTGAGGAAGTACCAGGAGAGACTGAGTGCAGAATGGAAAAAGATGAGAGCAAAGGGCATAAGGGGAGTGGGGGAGGAATGGGATGTATTTAGGGAAGCAGGGTTTGCTTGTTTAAAAGATGTTTGTGGCATGAGAAGCGTGGCAGATGGGCAGATTAGAAAGGGTAGTGAGTGGTGGGATGAAGTAAGATCATCAGTGAAAGAGAAGAGAGAGGCATTCGGACAATTTTTGCAGGGAAATAGTGCAAATGAGTGGGAGATGTATAAAAGAAAGAGGCAGGAGGTCAGCAGAAAGGTGCAAGAGGTGAAAAAAAGGGCAAATGAGAGTTAGGGTGTGAGAGTATCATTATATTTTAGGGAGAATAAAAAGATGTTGTGGAAGGAGGTAAATAAAGTGCATAAGACAAAAGAACAAATGGGAACATCAGTGAAGGGGGCTAATGAGGAAGTAATAACAAGTAGTGGTGATGTGAGAAGGCGATGGAGTGAGTATTTTGAAGGTTTGTTGAATGTGTTAGATGATAGAGTGGCAGATATAGGGTGTTTTGGTCGAGGTGATGTGCGAAGTGAGAGGGTCAGAGAGAATGATTTGGTAAACAGAGAAGAGGTAGTAAAAGCTTTGCAGAAGATGAAAGCCGGCAAGGCGGCGGGTTTTGATGGTATTGCAGTGGAATTTATCAAAAAAGGGGGTGACTGTGTTGTTGACTGGTTGGTGAGGATATTCATTGTAGATATGGCTCATGGTGAAGTGCCTGAGGATTGGCGGAATGCATGCATAGTGCCATTGTACAAAGGCAAAGGGGATAAAGGTGAGTGGAGAAAAACTGGAGGAAGTGAAGTGTTTTAGATATCTGGAAGTGGATTTGGCAGTGGATGGAACCATGGAAACGGAAGTGAGTCATAGGGTGGGGGAGGGGGCAAAAGTTCTGGGAGCGTTGAAAAATGTATGGAAGTCGAGAACATTATCTCATAAGCAAAAATGGGTATGTTTGAAGGAATAGTGGTTCCAACAATATTATATGGTTGTAAGGCATGGGCTATAGACAGGGTTGTGCGGAGGAGGGTGGATGTATTGGAAATGAGACGTTTAAGGACAATATGTGGTGTGAGGTGGTTTGATCAAGTAAGTAATGAAAGGGTAAGAGTGTTGTTTGGTAATAAAAAGAGTGTGGTTGAGAGAGCAGAAGAGGGTGTATTGAAATGGTTTGGTCACATGGAGAGAATGAGTGAGGAAAGATTGACAAAGAGGATATATGTGTCAGAGGTGTAGAGAATGAGGAGAAGTGGGAGACCAAATTGGAGGTGGAAGGATGGAGTGAAAAAGATTTTGAGTGATAGGGGCCTGAACATGCAGGAGGATGAAAGGCGTGCAAGGAATAGAGTGAATTGGAATGATGTGGTATACCGGGATGGATGTGCTGTCAATGGATTGAACCAGGGTATGTGAAGCGCCTGGGGTAAACCATGGAAAGTTTTGTGGGATCTGGATGTGGAAAGGGAGCTGTGGTTTTGGTGCATTATACATGACAGCTAGAGATTGAGTGTGAACGAATGTGGCCTTTGTTGTCTTTTCCTAGTGCTACTTTGTGCGCATGTGGGGGAGGGGGTTGTCATTTCATGTGTGGCAGGATGGCGATGGGAATGAATAAAGGCAGCAAGTATGAATTATGTACAAATGTATATATGTATATGTCTGTGTATGTATATGTACATTGGAATGTATAGGTATGTGTAAGTGTGTGTTTGGACATGTATGTATATACGTGTGTGTGGTTGGGTTGAGCCATTCTTTCATCAGTTTCCTTGCACTACCTCACTAACGTGGGAGACAGTGACAAAGTATAATACATATAGATAAATAAAATCTAGAAATATTACAGTATCAAAATGAAAGTTAGATATGCCTGGTGTGTGAGATAGAGTATTTATTCATGAATCTGGAAAATTCAGAAATATGATAGTGCTCAAGATCCCAAGCATTCCAGAATTGTAAAAGTCACCCTGTATTCATCCTGTATATTTTATTCTTAAATGGATATCTGTCTGTCTCCAATCAGTGTGTGTATCCACATATACTCTCCATTTTTCATTTTGTGTTTCAATATTTTTCATATATGATGCTGTATTATAAGTCATCCATCCCTATTCTTTTTATGTTTGACAGTCTTTGGATCAGATAATGACTTAACCATTACACTTTCTGTTTCACAGTTATCTTAGTATCATGGTAGTGAGTTTTTATCTCACTTTTTGTATTGAGATCATAATTAGAATTAGTATCAGCCATATTTTATCGTTATTTTTCACTTACAAAGTTAATTTATTAAAACCCCGGAATGAGACGAGACATACAGAGATAGATTTATCCCCATACAAGGTATGTTTTAAGCGATTCTTCATCCTATATTCAATAAGTCTCAGTCATTCACACTGAACCATCTTCATATAATGTGGTTACTGGATGCCTTTGAATATTAGTCCATACTATTAGTCCATACTATTCTTTTTATGTTTGACAGTCTTTGGATCAGATAATGACTTAACCATTACACTTTCTGCTTCACAGTTATCTTAGTATCATGGTAGTGAGTTTTTATCTCACTTTTTGTATTGAGATCATAATTAGAATTAGTATCAGCCATATTTTATCGTTATTTTTCACTTACAAAGTTAATTTATTAAAACCCTGGAATGAGACGAGACATACAGAGATAGATTTATCCCCATACAAGGTATGTTTTAAGCGATTCTTCATCCTATATTCAATAAGTCTCAGTCATTCACACTGAACCATCTTCATATAATGTGGTTACTGGATGCCTTTGAATATTAGTCCATACTTAATACTCTCATACATTGTTCTCTTTCTATTCCTGACCCTTCTAATACACCATAGGTCTTCCTCCAAGTCAATTCCATATCTTATGATGTAAATGTTATTGGTGAGGGTTATGATGAAATATTTATTTCAGATCAAGCTTGCAGAGTCATTGGTGTCATCACTGATGTTGCAACCTGCAGGCCGTGACATGGAAGTGGCCTGGGTTGATGGCTGTGTTTCTTTTCCTTCAGAAAACATTGATAAAACGGGTGAGGAGGGTGACAGGCAAGGTAGGTTTCTTTCTGAATTTGATGAGTGCCCTGCATTAATTGACAGAGATAGCATAAAAAGGTTTTTGTAATTGTTTTGCACTGTCTATATATCTTTCTCCATCATTGATGCCCATTCCTTTTCTGAACTCCCATCAAGGGGTGGCTATGGCAAAAGAGTCTTGCTTCTCCCCGTCCTTACATGCGTTCCTCATATATGCCATTCCGTGCTTTCTTCCCTCCAGCACTCTTCCACTCTCTTTCTCCATGTCACAAGTGGTCTTCCTCTCATGCCAATCCCTTTGATTATACTGTTATATGCTTCCCTTGTACATCACAATCTTGCACTCTTTCCATGCGCCCAAACTGATTCAAAGTATTACATTTCACCTACTCCACTACTCTGCTATTCATTCCCTTTGCATTCCCTTCCATGATATATATCTCATATGCCCCCTCATTTCTTCACTCCACCTAGTCATACCACATGTTCCTCTCAAATAGCTAATTTCCAAAGCATGGATTCTTGACCTCTGTGACACATTCCATGTCCTTCTTTCAGCTGCAAAGATCAGGTTCGGGAGGAATGTGCTGTCCCTCAATTCTTTCTTCACTTCCATACTTACACCTCTACCCTCTGTTATTATGTTAAGTGACCCAATGGCTCTTCAACCCTGTACTTCTGTTTCCCTCATCTTTCCTTCCATATCAGCAAACTTACCCAAAATTGCTCCTGATTTTATTGTTTTTATTATACATAGTTGCTGTCTTTTGTGTTATCGAGGTAGCGCAAGGAAACAGACGAAAGAATGGCCCAACCCACTCACATATGCATGCATATACATAAACGCCCACACATGCATATATACATGCCAAACATTTCAACATATACATACGTATACATACACAGACATACACATATATACACATGTACATATTCGTAATTGCTGCCTTCATCCATTTCTGTTGCCACCCCACCACACGTGAAACAGCACCCCCTCCCCCCATGTGCGCACGCAAGGTAGCACTAGGAAAAGACAACAAAGGCCACATTCGTTCATTCTATCTCTAGCTGTCGTGCGTAATGCACAGACACCACAGCTCCCTTTCCACATCCAGGCCCCACAAAACTTTCCATGGTTTATCCCAGACGCTTCACATGCCCTGGTTCAATCCATTGGCAGCACATTGACCCTGGTATACCACAATGTTCCAATTCACTCTATTCCTTGCACGCCTTTCACCCTCCTGTATGTTCAGGCCCTGATTGCTCAAACTCTTTTTCACTCCATCCATCCACCTTCGATTTGGTCTCCCACTTCTCCTCGTTCCCTCCACCTCTGACACATATATCCTCTTTGTCAATCTTTCCTCACTCATTCTCTCCATGTGACCAAACCATTTCAGTACACCCTCTTCTGCTCTCTCAACCACGCTCTTATTACCACACATCTCTCTTACCCTTTCATTACTTACTCGATCAAACCACCTCACACCACATATTGTTCTTAAACATCTCATTTCCAACATATCCACCTTCCTCCATTACTTACTCGATCAAACCACCTCACACCACATTTTGTTCTCAAACATCTCATTTCCAACACATCCACCTTCCTCCGCACAACCTTATCTATAGCCCATGCCTCGCAACCATAAAACATTGTTGGAACCACTATTCCTTCAAACATACTCATTTTTGCTCTCCAAGATAATGTTCTCGACTTCCACACATTCTTCAGTGTTCCCAGAACCTTCACCCCCTCCCCACCCTGTGACTCACTTCCGCTCTCATGGTTCCATCCACTGCTAAATCCACTCCCAGATGTATAAAACACTCCACTTCCTGCAGTTTTTCTCCATTTGAACTTATCTCCCAATTAACTTGTCCCTCAAACCTAATGAACCTAATAACCTTGCTCTTATTCACATTTTCTCTCAGCTTTCTTCTTTCACACGCTTTACCAAACTCAGCCACCTGCTTCTGCAGTTTCTCACCCGAATCAGCCACCAGCGCTGTATCATCAGCAAACAACTACTGATTCACTTCCCAAGCCCTCTCATCCACAGGAGACTGCACGCTTGCCCTTCTCTCCAAAACTCTCGCATTCACCTCCCTAACAACCCCATCCATAAACAAATTAAACAACCATGGAGACATCATGCACCCCTGCCGCAAACCGACATTTACTGGGAACCAATCATTTTCCTCTTTTCCTACTCGTACACATGCCTTATATCCTTGATGAAAACTTTTCACTGCTTCTAGCAACTTACCTCCCACACCATATACTCTTAATACCTTCCACAAAGCATCTCTTTCAACTCTATCATATTCCTTATCCAGGCCCATAAATGCTACATACAAATCCATCTGTTTTTCTAAGTATTTCTCACATTTTTCAAAGCTCACACCTGATCCTTACATCCTCTACCACTTCTGAAACAACACTGCTCTTTTTCCCCAATCTGATGCTCTTGTACATGCATTTACCCTCTCAATCAGTACCCCCCTGTATAATTTCCCAGGAATACTCAACAAACTTACACGTCTGTAATTTGAACACTCACCTTTATCCCCTTTGCCTTTGTACAGTGGCACTATGCATGCATTGCACCAATCCTTGGCACTTCATCATGAACCATACATACATTGAATATCCTTACCAACCATCAACAACAGTCACCCCCTTTTTTGATAAATTCCACTGCAATACCATCCAAACCTCCGCCTTGCTGGCTTTCACCTTCTGCAATGCTTTTAATACCTCTTCTCTGTTTACCAAACCATTCTCCCTGACCCTCTCACTTCACACACCACCTCAACCAAAACACCCTGTATCTGTCACTCTATCATCAAACACATTCAACAAACCTTCAAAATACTCACTCCATCTCCTCACTTCACCACTACTTGTTATTTCCTCCCCATTATCCCCCTTCACTGATGTTCCCATTTGTTCTCTTGTCTTACATACTTTATTTACCTCCTTCCAATACATCTTTTTATTCTCCCTAAAATTTAATGATACTCTCTCACCCTAACTCTCTTTTTCACCTCTTGCACCTTTCTCTTGACCTCCTTCCTCTTTCTGTTATACATCTCCCAGTCATTCGTGCTGCTTCCCTGCAAAAATTATCCAAATGCCTCTCTCTTTTCTTTCATTAACAATCTCGCTTCTTCATCCCACCACTCACTACCCTTTCTAATCTGCCCACCTCCCACCTTTCATATGCCACAGGCATCTTTTGCACAAGCCATCACTGCTTTCCTAAATACATCCCATTCCTCCCCCACTCCCCTTACATCATTTGCTCTCACCTTTTTCCATTCTGCACTCAGTCTCTCCTGGTACTTCCTCACACAAGTCTCCTTTCCAAGCTCACTTACTTTCACCACTCTCTTCACCCCAACATTCTCTCTTCTTTTCTGAGAACCTCTACAAATCTTCACCTTTGCCTCCACAAGATAATGATCAGACATCTCTCCAGTTGCCCCTTTCAGCACATTAACATCCAAAAGTCTCTCTTTCACCCGCCTACCAATTGATATGTAATCCAGTAACGCTCTCTAGCCATCTCTCCAACTTAGATACAAAATAGCTCCTGCATGATTATATTCTCCTACCTCTTCCATTCTTTCTCCCCCATATCCACTTTCTTCTTTCACTCTATAGGGTTTTGGAAAATCTATACTTTCAGTTTGTTTCCTTCCAAAACCATCTTTTTGTTTGTTTTTCTTTTTTTTTTTTTTTTTTTGCTTTGTCGCTGTCTCCCGCGTTTGCGAGGTAGCGCAAGGAAACAGACGAAAGAAATGGCCCAACCCACCCCCATACACATGTATATACATACGTCCACACACGCAAATATACATACCTACACAGCTTTCCATGGTTTACCCCAGACGCTTCACATGCCTTGATTCAATCCACTGACAGCACGTCAACCCCGGTATACCACATCGCTCCAATTCACTCTATTCCTTGCCCTCCTTTCACCCTCCTGCATGTTCAGGCCCCGATCACACAAAATCTTTTTCACTCCATCTTTCCACCTCCAATTTGGTCTCCCTCTTCTCCTCGTTCCCTCCACCTCCGACACATATATCCTCTTGGTCAATCTTTCCTCACTCATTCTCTCCATGTGCCCAAACCATTTCAAAACACCCTCTTCTGCTCTCTCAACCACGCTCTTTTTATTTCCACACATCTCTCTTACCCTTACGTTACTTACTCGGTCAAACCACCTCACACCACACATTGTCCTCAAACATCTCATTTCCAGCACATCCATCCTCCTGCGCACAACTCTATCCATAGCCCACGCCTCGCAACCATACAACATTGTTGGAACCACTATTCCTTTAAACATACCCATTTTTGCTTTCCGAGATAATGTTCTCGACTTCCACACATTCTTCAAGGCTCCCAGAATTTTTGCCCCCTCCCCCACCCTATGATCCACTTCCGCTTCCATGGTTCCATCCGCTGCCAGATCCACTCCCAGATATCTAAAACACTTCACTTCCTCCAGTTTTTCTCCATTCAAACTCACCTCCCAATATATATATATTTATTATATTTATTTATTATACTTTGTCGCTGTCTCCCGCGTTTGCGAGGTAGCGCAAGGAAACAGACGAAAGAAATGGCCCAACCCCCCCCCCCATACACATGTATATACATACGTCCACTCATGCAAATATACATACCTACACAGCTTTCCATGGTTTACCCCAGACGCCCCACATGCCCTGATTCAATCCACCGACAGCACGTCAACCCCGGTACACCACATCGCTCCAATTCACTCTATTCCTTGCCCTCCTTTCACCCTCCTGCATGTTCAGGCCCCGATCACACAAAATCTTTTTCACTCCATCTTTCCACCTCCAATTTGGTCTCCCTCTTCTCCTTGCTCCCTCCACCTCCGACACATATATCCTCTTGGTCAATCTTTCCTCACTCATCCTCTCCATGTGCCCAAACCACTTCAAAACACCCTCTTCTGCTCTCTCAACCACGCTCTTTTTATTTCCACACATCTCCCTTACCCTTACGTTACTCACTCGATCAAACCACCTCACACCACACATTGTCCTCAAACATCTCATTTCCAGCACATCTATCCTCCTGCGCACAACTCTATCCATAGCCCATGCCTCGCAACCATACAACATTGTTGGAACCACTATTCCTTCAAACATACCCATTTTTGCTTTCCGAGATAATGTTCTCGACTTCCACACATTCTTCAAGGCCCCCAGGATTTTCGCCCCCTCCCCCACCCTATGATGCACTTCCGCTTCCATGGTTCCATCCGCTGCCAGATCCACTCCCAGATATCTAAAACACTTCACTTCCTCCAGTTTTTCTCCATTCAAACTCACCTCCCAATTGACTTGACCCTCAACCCTACTGTACCTAATAACCTTGCTCTTATTCACATTTACTCTTAACTTTCTTCTTCCACACACTTTACCAAACTCAGTCACCAGCTTCTGCAGTTTCTCACATGAATCAGCCACCAGCGCTGTATCATCAGCGAACAACAACTGACTCACTTCCCAAGCTCTCTCATCCCCAACAGACTTCATAATTGCCCCTCTTTCCAAAACTCTTGCATTTACCTCCCTATACTTATAAACATAAGTAAAAATATAACATCTATACTTTCAGTTTGTTTCCTTCCAAAACCATCTTTTTTTTTTTTACTTATGAATATAAGTAAAAAAAAAACAAAAAGATGGTTTTGGAAGGAAACAAAATGAAAGTATAGATTTTCCTAAACCCTATAGAGTGAAAGAAGAAAGTGGATATGGGGAAGAAAGAATGGAAGAGGTAGGAGAATATAAGCATGCAGGAGCTATTTTGTATGTAAGTAGGAGAGATGGCTAGAGAGCGTTACTGGATTACATATTAATTGGTAGGCGGGTGAAAGAGAGACTTTTCCTATATTTACACATCATAAAACACACTGACAACCTTTTTGCAACTCCTTTCAATCTCAACAAATAATACCTTTCATTACTTACTCAAACCATCCCACACCACATTGTCCTCAAACATTTCATTTCCAACACATACACCCTACTCTGTACAGCCTTATCTATAGCCCCTGTCTCACAACCATACAACATTGTTGGAAATACTATTCCTTCAAACATTCCCATTTTTGCTCTCCAAGATAATGTTTCTCCTTTCACACATTCTTCATTGCTTCCAGAACCTTTGCCCCCTCCCCCACCCTGTGACTCACTTCTGCCTCCATAGTTCCATTTGCTGCTAAATCCACTCCTAGATATCTTAAACAAGTCACTTCCTCCAATTTTTCTCCATTCAAATTTACATCCCAGTTAAAATCTAATAAACCTTGCTCTTATTCACATTTTCCCTCAACTTTCTCCTTTCACACACTTTTCTAAACTCAGTCACCATCTTCTGCAGTTTCTCACTTGAATCAGCCACTAGAGCTGTATCATCAGCAAACAACAACTGATATACTTCCCAAGCCCTATCATCCCCATCTTTTCCTAAAATCCCCATGCCCCTTACTTATTCTTCATTCTTTCACTTCCATATCTCTACCAGTCAACACTCTTGCATGCACTTTTCCTGGTATACTTAACAGTCATATTCCCCAATAATTGCTACATACATCCTTAGCTCCATTTCATTTGAATAGAATGATAATAGCCATCACCCAGTCCTCAGGCACAACCGTCTGTTTCAATGCTAACTTCAAGTGCACCCACTCTAGTCACACTTTCTCCTCCATACTTCAGCATTTCAGCCTTAATCCCAGCCATTCCAGGTGCCTTTCCTACCTTGAGCTTCATTATCACCCATTTTACCTCTCTTCTTTGCTATAGGCCCTTGCACTTGTGTCCTCCTCTTTCCATCCTCCATACCCATGCATATAAGTAACAACTGCTGCCTCACCTATCCGACATTCATTAGTTCTTGAAGATACTCTTTCCATTTTCCTTTCCCTTCTTCCTTTTAATTCAGCAACTCTCCTACCCTACTAGTCACATTAGTATTTCCACCTTTACATTTCTGCGATCCTTTTTCACCTCCTTCCAGAACAATTTCTTGTTTTCCCTAAATTTTATACTCGATTTTCTTCAAAAATCTTCATTACTCTTTCTGTGCTTTTCTCTATTGGCTTGTCAACATTCTGCTTACACTTCTCTTATTCTTCCCTCCACCTTTGCTGAACTTCCACTGGTATATTCCTTTTGAGCAATCTACCATATGCTTTTTTCTTCCCTTCCACAGCATTTCTAATTTCATCTGTTCAGTATGCATTTCCCTTTTTATTCTTATATCTCATGACCTTGTATCCAGCTACAAATTCTAGAACCTTTAAGTCTGTTTCTAAATGTTTCAAACACTTCATTCACACATGACTGTATTTCTACATTTCCTGCACCTTTATCTAAACTTTCAGTAACTCTCTTTTCATACTTCTTGCATTCGTTTTGATACATTTTTTTTTCACTTGCCAACACTCAAGAGTTATACAGTTGGACATTAAGTTTGGACCTGGCCACTTACCGGCCCATTCTAGTTCATCCCAGAATGGGAGAGTTTTTGGTTTTCTGGTAAGGAAACCAAAAGTAACAGTTTAAAGTGATGGGTTTTGGATTGGACATAGTCCTTCAGCTTTTTACAAGACTAATAACCTCTCTCATTCCAAGACTCATCTCCACTAGAGGCCTCAGATATCAGCTACCTGGACAATTTTTTGGTAATTGCAGGTTCAGAGAAGTATGTGCCAGACAAGGATTATGAATTCAGAAAGTCCTTCAAAAAGGAAGTTTTGTCATCAACCAGGAAAGGTCTCTCTTGATTCCTAGTCAGAATTCTACCTGCCTTGGAATAGATTGATATGCTCAGATTGATTCTGTATGCCTTCAGAAGGAAATGCCTTTGCAGTGTGCAAAAGTTGCTTCAACAGTTGGTGCTTAGGCTATGATGTCTCAATATTGACAAGGGCACTTGCTGGAAAAGTAAGATTTTTCAGCTCAGTGCAATGACATGGTAAAGTAACAGCCCCAGTGATCTGGGTAAACAAAGCCCTTCACTCATTAAACAGAGATATGTTGAAAGCTTTGCCCTAGGAACTCTTATCTTCTGGTGACTTCTATCAAGTTGACATCTGTGTTCTGGGAATTATTAAGCATCCAGCTTGTCAGCCTGTAGGGTGATGATGTCATCGTCCTGTGGAAGTTGCTGATTGGTAGGAGGAAAGCTAGAATGAATTGTAGGCTGCATATACTGAATGATGCTTAGCCTGTGGTGAGAACCTATGAGTTTAGAGGTTTATCACTCGGAGGGGTCTTAGAGAATCTCTCATAGCTTGCAGAGCACCACTCTATAAAAAAAAGCTTTTCATTTGAAATTCATCATTTTTTATTTGGATGTGGTCAATGTTTGGTGTGAGGTGGTTTGATTAAGTAATGAAAGGGTAGGAGAGATGTGTGGTAATAAAGAGTGTGGTTGAGAGAGCAAAAGAGGGTGTGTTGATTTTTTTGGACGCATGGAGAGAATGGGTGAGGAAAGATTGACAAAGGAGATATATGTGCCAGAGGTGGAGGGAACAAGAAGCAGGAGACAAAATTGGAGGTGGAAGGATGGAGTGAAAAAGCTTTTGAGAAAAAGGGGCCTGAATATAAAGGAGGGTGAAAGGCGTGCAAGGAATAGGGTGAATTAGAATGATGTGGTATACCGGGGTCTACGGGCTGTCAATGGATTGAACCAGGGTGTGTGAAGCGTCTGGGGTAAACCATGGAACGGTCTTTGGGGCCTGGATGTGAAAAGGAAGCTGTGGTTTCGGTGCATTACACATGACAGCTGGAGACTGGTTCAATCCTTTCACAGCATGTTGACCCTGGCATACCACATTGTTCCAATTCGTTCTATTCCTTGCATGCCTTTCACCCACCTGTATGTTCAGGCTCCAATTGCTCAAAATCTTTTTCATTCATCCTTCCACCTCCAGTTTGGTCTCCCGCTTCTCCTTCTTCCCTCCACCTCTGACACATATATCCTCTTTGTCAATCTTTCCTCACTTATTCTCTCCATGTGTTTAAACCATTTCAACATACCCTCTTCCGCTCTCTCAACCACACTTTTTATTACCACACATCTCTCTTACCCTTTCATTACTTACCCGATCAAACCACCTCACACCACATTTTGTCCTCAAACATTACATTTCCAACTATTCCACCCTCCTCTGCACAACCCTATCTATATTCCATGCTTCACAACCATATAGCATTGTTGGAACCACAATTCCTTCAAACATACCCATTTTTGCTCTCCGAGATAATGCTCTCGCCTTCCACATATTCTTCAATGCTCTCAGAACCTTCATTCCCTCCTCCACCCTGTAATTCACTTCTGTATATGTATGTATATGTGTGTGTATGGGCATTTATGTATATATATTTTTATGTGGGTGGTTGGGCCATTCTTTGTTTCCTTGCGCTGCCTTGCTGACAGGGAAACTGCGATTAAGTATAATAAATAAATTAATAGATAAATAAATATCACTTTGGTATACTCAGCTGAAGAAAGAAAAAAATGAGGAAGAGAGATGGCAGAACAAGAAATGAGTAGTCATTAGAAGAGGCTGAGTTGTGAAATGTTATCATTTACTTGTGTGAAAGATGATTGTATGGCTTTGTAGTGTAGTCAGAAGCAGAAATGAGATGAATATCTGTTGGTGAAAAATTGGACATTTTTGAGCACTCCATCTTTCCAACATATGGGATGCCTTGAACTTAACAGCCTTTATGATGGACAGTGTAAGTACAGGGCAGTCGAGAAGTAGATGTTCAGTGTCATTAGCATTTAAGTTACATCTTGTGCATGAGGGATCATGTGTTATGTTGAATCAAAGTTTATGTTGAAGAAATGATATGCTTCTCTGGGTGCAGTCATAAAAGTGATTCATATTTTTCTGGGGAGTAAAGTTTCAGATGGGTGTGTGTCTAGTATAATTGAGTTCAGTTTTAGGGTTTTGAGAATAGTTGTTTAGTGTTTGCTGGGTTGTTTTGGTGTGAAATCGTTTATCATTGTGAAGTATGCTTGGGTGAGGCTCAAGTGTGAGGCTGGGATGAACTTTTTCTATCTAACTTGATGGGTGGTTATGAAATGTCTCAGATAAGGGGGGATCAGCTCAGCACTGTTTCATAGAAGGAGGGATTGTATTGGAAGTATTTTTGTTTCAGTTTGCAGATGTTGAATGTTTTTGGCTTTCAAAATGTGATGTTTAAACTGATATGCTTGATAGATACAGATACAGAAAACACATCCATGAACATTCACATTGCTATTCAACTTCAAACAACCTGTTTTAATGGTATCTTATTTTGCAGTTATCTCAAGTGAAAATGAGCGTGATAAGGATATGGCAACGCTTAATTTGATTCCAAGAGAACAGGTAAAATACTTTTTTGAAAAGTGTTTGATTTGTAACTTTTTATTAGATTAATATCATTTCCAAGACTGCTATGAATTATGCATATGTATCTGTTTTCAAAAGTTGACCCTTGTGACCAACTAATTGATGTTTGAGTATGAATTTAAATTCATGTTGATAGACAAAAAAGTGTGTTTGGGCTAACTGTAAAGTTTATCTAAGACTTCATAGGATTAGTAGTGATGTCATAAATTTTTGTATCTTATTTTGTCATTTGTTTGACTTATCTTTTTCATGGTTAAATGTAATAAACCTATTGGTTAGTATTCAATAGTTTTGGATGTGGGATCTAAAGAAGAGGTATTTGTAAAAAATTCCTTGATTTTGTACTTTAGTATTGTACATTTTGGCTTGATTGCATTTGGCTCTAGATGTTTCTCACAGTCCATTTTATTGTATGGCAATCAGCTCCCTGAAAGTTTCCAGCCTTGGGCAAATGCCCTCACTGAGCGTAGGCAGCAAAATAAAATGGACAAAAAAGGGGAAAATATTTAAAAAAAAAAAGTGTTAAGAGCTGAAAAAAGGTATGTGTATGGAAAGATTTAAGAATAACTCTGTAGCTTAGTTTTGCTGAGAGGGAAAGCAAGACCAGCAGTTCTTAAACAGGTAGATGTAAAATTACTCCTAGCTTATCTTTGACAGCCTTGATTTAGGCCCCACAAAATTTTCCATGGTTTACCCGATGCTTCACATGCCCTGGTTCACTCCATTGACAGCACGTTGACCCCGGTATACCACATCATTCCAATTCACTCTATTTCTTGCTTGCCTTTCACCCTCCTCAAAGTTGAGGCCCCAATCGCTCAAAATCTTTTTCACTCCATCATTCCACCTCTAGTTTGGTCTCCCGCTCCTCCTCATTCCCTCCACCTCTGACACATATATCCTCTTAGTCAATCTTTCCTCACTCATTCTCTCCATGTGACTAAACCATTTCAACACACCCTTCTCTGCTCTCTCAACCACACTCTCTTTATTACCACACCTCTCTCTTACTCTTTCATTACTTACTCGATCAAATCCCTCGCACCACATATTGTCCTCAGACAATTGGAATTCCAACACATCCACCCTCCTCCTCTCAATCCTATCTATAGCCCATGCCTTTGCAACCATATAACATTGTTGGAACCACTATTCCTTCAAACTTACCCATGTTTGCTCTCCGAGGTAATGCTCTCACCTTCCACACATTCTTCAACACTCCCAGAACCTTCGCCCCCTCCCCCACCCTCTGACTCACTTCCGCTTCCATGGTTCCATCTGCTGGTAGATCCAGTCCTAGATATCTAAAACACCACACTTTCTCCAGTTTTTCTCACTTGACCAAACTTACCTCCCAGTTGACTTGTCCCTCAACCCTACTGAACCTAATAACCTTGCTCTTATTCACATTTACTCTCAGCTTTCTTCTTTCACACACTTTACCAAACTCAGTCACCAGCTTGTGCAGTTTCTCACCCAAATCAGCCACCAGCGCTGTATCATCAGCGAACAACAACTGAATTACTTCCTAAGCCCTCTGATTGACAATAGACTGCATACTTGCCCCTCTGTCCCTAGGGATAGGGGAGAAAGAATACTTCCCATGTATTCCCTGCATTTCATAGAAGGCAACTAAAGGGGGCAGGAGTGGGGGGGCTGGAACCTCCCTCCTTGTATTTAAATTTCTAAAAGGGGAAACAGAAGGAGGAGTTAGGCAGGGAGTGCTCATCCTCCTCGAAGGCTGAGATTGGGGTGTCTGAATGTGTGGATATAACCAAGATAAGAAGAAAGGAGAGATAGTTAGTATGTTTGAGGAAAAGAACCTGGATGTTTTGTCTCTGATTGAAACAAAGTGCAAGGGGTAAGGGGAAGAGTGATTTGGGAATGTCTTGGGAGTATAGTCATGGGTTGGTGAGAGGACAAGAGCAAAGGAAGGAGTAGCACTACTCCGGAAACAGGAGCTGTGGGAGTATGTGATAGAGTGTAAGAACATGAATTCTAGATTGATGTGGGTAAAACTGAAAGTGGGTGGAGAGAGATGGGTGATTATTGGTGCCAATGCACCTGGTCATGAAGTGAAAGACCATGAGAGGGTGATTATTGGTGGCAATGCACCTGGTCATGAAGTGAAAGACCATGAGAGGTAAGTGGTTTCGAAGCAGCTGAGTGAGTGTGTTAGCAGCTTTGATGCACGAGGCCAGGTTATAGTGATGGGTGATTTGAATGCAAAGGTGAGTAATTTGCCTTCTGCTTCAGCTTGTCCCCTCCACCTGTGACATATATTCTCTTTCTCAACCTTTCCTCCATCATTCCTTCCATATGTCCAAACCATTTCTACACACCCTCCTTTGCTCTCTCCATCACACTCTTTTTATTACCACACACTGTTTCATTACTTTTTTGATCAAACCACCTCACACTACATATTATCCTCAAACATTTCATTTCCAACACCTCCACCCTTCTCCATACAACCCTATCAATAGCCCATGCCTCACAGCCATATAACATTGTTGGAACGACTATTCCTTCAAATGTACCCAATTTTGCTCTTCAAGATAATGTTCTCTCCTTCCACACATTCTTCATTGCTCCCAGAACCTTAACCCCCCTTGCCCACCCTGTGACTCTTTTCCTCTTCCATGGTTCCATTCGCTAAGTCCACTCCCAGATATTTAAAATACTTCACTTCCAATTTTTTCTCCTTTCAAACTTACTTCCCAGTTAACCTGTCCCTTCAACCTTGCTCTTATTCACATTTACTGTCAACTTTCTCCTTTCACACACTTCCAAACTCAGTCACCATCTTCTGCAGTTTCTCATTTGAATCAACCACTAGAGCTGTATTATCGGCAAACAACAACTGACTCACTTCACGGGCCCTTTCATCCCTAACAGACTGCATACTTCCCCCTCTTTCCAAAACTCTTGTATTTACCTTCCTAACCACCCCAGCCATAAACAGATTATATGACCATGGGGACATCACACACCCCTGCCCCAGACCAACATTCACTAGGAACCAATCACTCTCCTCTCTTCCTACTCATACACATGCCTTACATCCTTGGTAAAAGCTCTTCACTGCTTCAAGCAACTTACTTCCCACACCATATACTCCTAAGACATTCCACAAAGCATCTCATATCAACCCTATCATATTCCTTCTCCAGATCCATAAATACTGCATATTTCTCATACATTTTTCAAAGCAAACACCTGATCCACACATCCTCTACCACTTCTGAAACCACACTGCTCTTCCCCAATCTGATAATCTGTACGTGCCTTCACCCTCTCAATCAGTACCCTCCCATACAATTTCCCAGGAATACTTAACAAACTTATGCCTGTGTAGTTGAACTCTACCTTTTTCCCTTTTGCCTTTATACAGTGGCACTATGCATGCATTCTGCCAATCCTCAGGCACTTCGCCATGATCCATACATACATTGAATATCCTTACCAACCAATCAACAACACAGTCACCCCCTTTTTTAATGAATTCTACTACAATGGTATTGCAGTGGAATTTATAAAAAAAAGGGGGTGACTGTATTGTTGACTGGTTGGTGAGGTTATTTAATGTATGTATGACTCATGGTGAGGTGCCTGAGGATTGGCGGAATGCGTGCATAGTGCCATTGTACAAAGGCAAAGGGGATAAGAGTGAGTGCTCAAATTACAGAGGTATAAGTTTGTTGAGTATTCCTGGTAAATTATATGGGAGGGTATTGATTGAGAGGGTGAAGGCATGTACAGAGCATCAGATTGGGGAAGAGCAGTGTGGTTTCAGAAGTGGTAGAGGATGTGTGGATCAGGTGTTTGCTTTGAAGAATGTATGTGAGAAATACTTAGAAAAGCAAATGGATTTGTATGTAGCATTTATGGATCTGGAGAAGGCATATGATAGAGTTGATAGAGATGCTCTGTGGAAGGTATTAAGAATATATGGTGTGGGAGGAAAGTTGTTAGAAGCAGTGAAAAGTTTTTATCGAGGATGTAAGGCATGTGTACGTGTAGGAAGAGAGGAAAGTGATTGGTTCTCAGTGAATGTAGGTTTGCGGCAGGGGTGTGTGATGTCTCCATGGTTGTTTAATTTGTTTATGGATGGGGTTGTTAGGGAGGTGAATGCAAGAGTTTTGGAAAGAGGGGCAAGTATGAAGTCTGTTGGGGATGAGAGAGCTTGGGAAGTGAGTCAGTTGTTGTTCGCTGATGATACAGCGCTGGTGGCTGATTCATGTGAGAAACTGCAGAAGCTGGTGACTGAGTTTGGTAAAGTGTGTGGAAGAAGAAAGTTAAGAGTAAATGTGAATAAGAGCAAGGTTATTAGGTACAGTAGGGTTGAGGGTCAAGTCAATTGGGAGGTGAGTTTGAATGGAGAAAAACTGGAGGAAGTGAAGTGCTTTAGATATCTGGGAGTGGATCTGGCAGCGGATGGAACCATGGAAGCGGAAGTGGATCATAGGGTGGGGGAGGGGGCAAAAATTCTGGGGGCCTTGAAGAATGTGTGGAAGTCGAGAACATTATCTCGGAAAGCAAAAATGGGTATGTTTGAAGGAATAGTGGTTCCAACAATGTTGTATGGTTGCGAGGCGTGGGCTATGGATAGAGTTGTGCGCAGGAGGATGGATGTGCTGGAAATGAGATGTTTGAGGACAATGTGTGGTGTGAGGTGGTTTGATCGAGTGAGTAACGTAAAGGTAAGAGAGATGTGTGGAAATAAAAAGAGCGTGGTTGAGAGAGCAGAAGAGGGTGTTTTGAAGTGGTTTGGGCGCATGGAGAGAATGAGTGAGGAAAGATTGACCAAGAGGATATATGTGTCGGAGGTGGAGGGAACGAGGAGAAGAGGGAGACCAAATTGGAGGTGGAAAGATGGAGTGAAAAAGATTTTGTGTGATCGGGGCCTGAACATGCAGGAGGGTGAAAGGAGGGCAAGGAATAGAGTGAATTGGAGCGATGTGGTATACCGGGGTTGACGTGCTGTCAGTGGATTGAATCAAGGCATGTGAAGCGTCTGGGGTAAACCATGGAAAGCTGTGTAGGTATGTATATTTGCGTGTGTGGACGTATGTATATACATGTGTATGGGGGGGGGTTGGGCCATTTCTTTCGTCTGTTTCCTTGCGCTACCTCGCAAACGCGGGAGACAGCGAAAAAAAAAAAAAAAAAAACTACAATACCATCCAAATCTGCCACCTTGCCGGATTTCATCTTTTGCAAAGCTTTCACTATCTCTTCTCTCTTAACCAAACCATTCTCCCTGACCCTCTCACTTCACACTCCACCCCAACCAAAACAAAAACACCCTATATCTGCCACTCTATCATCAAACACATTCAACAAACCTTCATAATACTCACTCCATCTTCTTACTTCATCAATACCTGTTATTGCTTCCCCACTTGCCCCCTTTGCCAATGTATCCATTTATTTTCTTATCTTACGCACATTTTTTACCTACTAAAACATGTATACATGTACATATTCATACTTGCTTGCTTTCCAAAACATTTACTCATATACATATTCATACTTGCCTTCATCCACTCCTGGCACCATAACCTGGCAACTGGTTATGGATGATGATGATTCCCAATTCCTATTCACACACAGAACCTTGAAGCTTATTTCTTGCTAGATTTTAATCATATTGAGGCTTTCTTTCACTTTGTCCACCAAAGATAAACTATCCAGTTGAAGGAGTTTCATCTTATTCCTACCTGCTGATTCAGCTGCTTAACCAGTCTCTATTCAGGATGATTTTTGTGTCTGCCTGGAAGAATTCAGTATTTATGCTGGGATTGTTACTGTAATGTATTACCTATTAAGTAAAGGATACCATAAAAAAGGATGGTTGATGTATTATGGAGCATGCATAAAAGTATCCTCTACGGTTGTGGGATGAGTGATGTATCATCTAGCATGTGTAGAGTCCCTGGTATTAGAGTAATTGATTTCCTTCTCAAGATGAGTACCTTATTGCAGAATGGTTTTGAGTCATCCTCTTTTTAGTTGACATTTAATTGAACATGTTGGTCATTGTGTGAATCTTTGGTTATTTCAATGTGGCACCCCAAAATGTTCACCCAATAGTTAAGTTGATGACCCACCCACTAGTAATATGTGTTTAGTGTATATGATATATATATATATATATATATATATATACCAGTAATTCTTTTCCTCAGGCACCTCCACACTGTCCTGTCTTTATCAATGACATTCGCCTGAGTGAATTTAAACAAGTTCTTAGCCGAGCAGGAATTAGTTCAGAATTCAACGCTGGCATTTTGTGGTGTGCTAATGGCACTATAGCTCTCAAGAAAGTAAGTAAGCTCATTATTTTATCATCGCTGTAATATGTTTCTAGATGTTGCTAGTCACATTCTTCGTTTTAGTTCATGTGTGTATGTTGCCTCCCTTCACTACATTATTCTTTAAATTATTTCATTATTGTTTAGGAAAGCTTAGACAGACTTATACTTTGGTTTTAAATGGTAAACACACACACAAAATGGATAATATGTCATCAGTCACAGGGAAATAGGCTCTAGGTTTCAGCTCGTGAGCTGTAAAGAGCTGGGGCTGATGTTGGTAAGATAGCACTACTGTTGGTTTATGTGTTCACCCACTGGCTGAAGAGTGTCAGATCATCTATTTGTAATTTTCAGTCTTTTCTAATTCATATAAGATACTTTCAGTTGGACTATGAGAAAAGCAAGTCTGTTTACACACACACTACCATAACATAGAGGTTGTGAACCTAAAGGACCAGGAATGGACAGAGGCACCATTCCAACTTGTTGGGTAGAGGATACTTGACATTGAATTACTCAGCTTTGAGCTACAGAGCAATAAAAAATTGTGGCTGAAAAACTTTTTCTCGTTGCCACCATTCCAAAAAGAAAAAATGCAGCATCCTCAGTGGAGTTCCCCAAGGGATCATTGTAATTTCCTTTTGTCTTGAACCTCATCCAACATGGCCATCCATCTCCACCTGAAACCCATGACATCCTTGTCCTTTCTTCTGCAGATGACCTTTCAGTCTCACCACAGCTTGCAAAGTCAGTGAGTTACACACATCTTACAGCATTACTCCAAACTTTTAGAACAATGGCCTCTGTGTAATGGAATGATACAGTATCACTTAAAAAGTCCTCAGTTATTGTACTGACACTCAGCAGACACAGTTCAAACTTACATATGCCTGTTGCTACTCAGCCAAACCCTTCCCTGAAACTAAAGACTGAGTATAAAGCATCAAATATAATTTTTTTTATTATTTTGCTTTGTCGCTGTCTCCTGCGTTAGCGAGGTAGCGCAAGGAAACAGACGAAAGAATGGCCCAACCCACCCACATACACATGTATATACATACATGTCCACACACGCAAATATACATACCTATACATCTCAATGTATACATATATATACACACACAGACATATACCTGTATACACATGCACATAATTCATACTGTCTGCCTTTATTCATTCCCATAACCATCGCCACCCCGCCACACATGAAATAACCACCCCTTCCCCCCAAATGTGCGCGAGGTAGCACTAGGAAAAGACAACAAAGGCCACTTTCATTCACATTCAGTCTCTAGCTGTCATGTAATAATGCACCGAAACCACAGCTCCCTTTCCACACCCAGGCCCCACAGAACTTTCCATGGTTTACCCCAGACGCTTCACGTGCCCTGGTTCAATCCATTGACAGCACGTCGACCCCGGTATACCACATCATTCCAATTCACTCTATTCCTTGCATGCCTTTCACCCTCCTGTGTGTTCAGGCCCCAATCACTCAAAATCTTTTTCACTCCATCTTTCCACCTCCAATTTGGTCTCCCACTTCTCCTCGTTCCCTCCACCTCTGACTCATATATCCTCTTGGTCAATCTTTCCTCACTCATTCTCTCCATGTGACCAAACCATTTCAAAACACCCTCTTCTGCTCTCAACCACACTCTTTTTATTACCACACATCTCTATTCAAACTTACTTCCCAATTGATTTGGCCCTCAACCCTACTGTACCTAATAACCTTGCTCTTATTTACAAATTTTATCAACAATAAAGTTATCCAATTTGTATAGACCTTCACTAATATTAAGATTATAATTGTTTGTGTATTTAGTAATAGAAGATTCAGTGATATTTCTCTTGGTACTGGAGTTAGAGTTGATAACTGAGATGGCATTACTCCAGTCAGTACAATGATCATAGTTTTTAATGTGATTAAACAAGACATTTGATTCTTGTCCTGTTCTTATACTATGTTTATGTTGCTTAAGTCTAACAGAAAGATCCTTACCCGTCTGTCCAACATAAAACTTATCACAATTTCTACATGGCACTTTATGGATGCACCCAGGAGAATTTTCTGGTGAGTTCCTGATTAAGATATTCTTTATAGTATTATTGTAACTGAAGGCAACATTTACATTAAAGGATTTAAGCAACATGGGAAGTAAAGTAAAATTATTATTAAAAGAGAGAACTAAAAGATTCTTGGTGTCAGTGGGAGGTTTGGGCTCAACTCTATAAAATGATTTCTTTGCTAACTTAAGGGATTTATCAATGAAAGATTTAGGGTACTTTAACTTAGATCCAATTGAATATATCTTCTCAGACTCATCATCAATATACTCTGGACTGCAAATACATAATGCCCTAAGGAACATAGATTGAAATGATGATAATTTAACTGTCTTGTTGAGATGAGTAATGATGGATGTATGAGCATACGTTGGTAAGTTTTCTGTATATGCTAAACTTAAACTTGTTTTCTTGCATATGGATCGTGCCATCTAAAAATGGTAACACCGTTATTTTCATTTTTACAGTAAATTTGATGGGGGGTACTAAATTGTTTAGTAAGGGGAGAAATGTATGTAAATTTTCATTTGTTGGCCAAACACAGAACATCATCTACATACCTAAACCAAATTGCATTAAAAGGTAAGATATCCTTTAGTAATTTTGTTTCAAAAAATTCCATATAAAGATTACTTAGTACAGGTGAAAGAGGGTTACCCATTGCCATACCAAATTTTTGAGCATAATAATCTCTATTGAATTGAATTACACAGTCATGTATACACAGTTGTATCAGTTCAATGAAAACAGACTTTGAAACAGGTAATTGAATATCATCCAAAACATCAAATAGATATTCTAAAAGGTCATCAACTGGAACTTTTGTGAAAAGTGAGAAAACATCAAAGCTAACAAGTTTGGAAATCAAAATTAACATTGATATTGTTAAGCTTAATTAAATCTACATTGTTCATGATATTAGAATTTGATGTCTTACCCATTAAAGGGCTTAATAAAGAAACTAACCATTATGACAATTTGTATGTGGTGGAGCCTACTGAACTCACTATAGGTCTTGCTGGAAAATTTTGTTTATGTGTTTTGATAAGTCCATACCTATATGGCAGTGAAGGGGACAAAGATGACAAAATTTCAATAAGAGAACCATTGCTTTTCAACAACAATTTCATTTCTTTATGGAAAAGGGAATTGACTGCTTCTAGGGGATTCTTACCGAGTTTAAAATATGTTGTGTCATAATTTAAAAGATCATTCATTTTAGATAAATAATTACTTTTGTCCATAATCACAATAAAGTTAGCCTTATCTGCTGTAATAATATGTATATCATTGGCTTTTTTTAAGGTGTTAATGGCTCTTATAAATCTTTTTGGGCAATTAGGTTCCACTGGTTTTGACAAACTGGCATACACTAAACCCTTACAGATATTAATTTCATCATTATATAAATTACTGTATTTCTCTAAATTGCAAAAAGACTTTGTGACATCAACACAGCTGGCTTCTCTGTTAGAGCACACAAAACTTAATCCATAGCCTAAAGCACACAAGGAATCCTTATCTAGTTGTTTATTGGACAGGTTTAACACAAAAGAAGGGTTTGTGTTCTTAGCCCAGTTGCTGTTTTCATTAAGATGGTCCAACTTACAATTCAGTTTCCTTTGTAGCCTATTGCGTTCACTTCTTAATCTATTATAGCAATAGTCCAAAATCCGGTTCTTCCAGTATACCGGTATAGCCATTTGAAAGGCACGTTTCTTCTCTCTTGTAATACGAAAAGCCTCCTCCATTTCAATCTTCTTTTATTCAATATGTGTAGAAAATGAAAATAATGTTATGTTACCATTTTTAGATTGCATGATCCATAGGCAAGGAAACAAGTTTAAGTTTAGCATATACAGAAAACCTACCAATATATGCTCATATATCTATTAAAAGGTAAGATATAGGGTGTTTTGGTCGAGGTGGTGTGCAAAGTGAGAGGGTTAGGGAAAATGATTTGGTAAACAGAGAAGAGGTAGTAAAAGCTTTGCGGAAGATGAAAGCCGGCAAGGCAGCAGGTTTGGGTGGTATTGCAGCGGAATTTATTAAAAAAGGGGGTGACTGTATTATTGACTGGTTGGTAAGGTTATTTAATGTATGTATGACTCATGGTGAGGTGCCTGAGGATTGGCGGAATGCGTGCATAGTGCCATTGTACAAAGGCAAAGGGGATAAGAGTGAGTGCTCAAATTACAGAGGTATAAGTTTGTTGAGTATTCCTGGTAAATTATATGGGAGGGTATTGATTGAGAGGGTGAAGGCATGTACAGAGCATCAGATTGGGGAAGAGCAGTGTGGTTTCAGAAGTGGTAGAGGATGTGTGGATCAGGTGTTTGCTTTGAAGAATGTATGTGAGAAATACTTAGAAAAGCAAATGGATCTGTTTGTAGCATTTATGGATCTGGAGAAGGCATATGATAGAGTTGATAGAGATGCTCTGTGGAAGGTATTAAGAATATATGGTGTGTCAGGCAAGTTGTTAGAAGCAGTGAAAAGTTTAATCGAGGATGTAAGGCATGTGTACGTGTAGGAAGAGAGGAAAGTGATTGGTTCTCAGTGAATGTAGGTTTGCAGCAGGGGTGTGTGATGTCTCCATGGTTGTTTAATTTGTTTATGGATGGGGTTGTTAGGGAGGTAAATGCAAGAGTTTTGGAAAGAGGGGCAAGTATGCAGTCTGTTGGGGATGAGAGAGCTTGGGAAGTGAGTCAGTTGTTGTTCGCTGATGATACAGCGCTGGTGGCTGATTCATGTGAGAGACTGCAGAAGCTGGTGACTGAGTTTGGTAAAGTGTGTGAAAGAAGAAAGTTAAGAGTAAATGTGAATAAGAGCAAGGTTATTAGGTACAGTAGGGTTGAGGGTCAAGTCAATTGGGAGGTAAGTTTGAATGGAGAAAAACTGGAGGAAGTGAAGTGTTTTATATATCTGGGAGTGGATCTGGCAGCGGATGGTACCATGGAAGCGGAAGTTGATCACAGGGTGGGGTAGGGGGCGAAAATCCTGGGAGCCTTGAAGAATGTGTGGAAGTCAAGAACATTATCTCGGAAAGCAAAAATGGGTATGTTTGAAGGAATAGTGGTTCCAACAATGTTGTATGGTTGCGAGGTGTGGGCTATGGATAGAGTTGTGCGCAGGAGGATGGATGTGCTGGAAATGAGATGTTTAAGGACAATGTGTGGTGTGAGGTGGTTTGATCGAGTAAGTAACGTAAGGGTAAGAGAGATGTGTGGAAATAAAAAGAGCGTGGTTGAGAGAGCAGAAGAGGGTGTTTTGAAATGGTTTTGGCACATGGAGAGAAAGAGTGAGGAAAGATTGACCAAGAGGATATATGTGTCGGAGGTGGAGGGAACGAGGAGAAGTGGGAGACCAAATGGGAGGTGGAAAGATGGAGTGAAAAAGATTTTGTGTGATCGGGGCCTGAACATGCAGGAGGGTGAAAGGAGGGCAAGGAATAGAGTGAATTGGATCGATGTGGTATACCGGGGTTGACGTGCTGTCAGTGGATTGAATCAGGGCATGTGAAGCGTCTGGGGTAAACCATGGAAAGCTGTGTAGGTATGTATATTTGCGTGTGTGGACATATGTATATACATGTGTATGGGGGTGGGTTGGGCCATTTCTTTCGTCTGTTTCCTTGCGCTACCTCGCAAACGCGGGAGACAGCGACAAAGCAAAAAAAAAAAAATATCTATTATTACTCATCTCAACATGACAGAGTTAAATTATCATCATTTCAATCTATGTTTCTTAAGGCATTAAGTATTTGCAGTCCAGAGTATACTGATGATGAGTTTGAGAAGATATATTCTATTGGATCTAAGTTAAAGTAACCTAGAGTACTGATGATGAGTTTGAGAAGATATATTCTATTGGATCTAAGTTAAAGTAACCTAGAGCTTTCATTGATAAATCCCTTAGGTTAGCAAAGAAATCATTTTATAGTTGAGCCCAAACCTCCCATTGACACCAAGAACCTCCCATTGACACCGAGAATCTTTTAGTTCTCCCCTTTGATAATGATTTTACTTTACTTCCCATGTTGCTTAAATCCTTTAATGTAAATGTTGCCTTCAGTTACAATAATACTATATAGAATATCTTAATCAGGAACTCACCAGAAAATTCTCCTGGGTGCATCTATAAAGTGCCATGTAGAAATTGTGATAAGTTTTATGTTGGGCAGACTGGTAAGGATCTTTCTGTTAGACTTAAGCAACATGAATATAGTATAAAAACAGGACAGAATCAAATGCCTTGTTTAATCACGTTAAAAACTATGATCATTGTATTGACTGGAGTAATGCCATCTCAGTTATTATCTCTGACTCTGTTACCATGAGCAATGTCACTGAATCTTCTATTATTGAATACACAAAGAATTATAATCTTGATATTAGTGACTGTCTATACAAATTGGATAACTTTATTGTTGATAAGATTTGTAAACAATTCACCTTTTTGTCCACATAATAAGTTTATGATATGCTCGTTGTCTGTCTTGGACAATCACATGTTTACCATATGGCATCGTAGCTGCGTCTCTTCGTTGTATATCAACTGCCTGTTACATTTCTCTCTTGTGTCTCCCCTGATGATGTGATTATTACACGAAAGTGCACTTGGGAACTTATTGTGTTTCATTTTCCCTGTGGACTCATAGGAATATACTTGATCATGTGCAAAATTGTGATCCTTTCCATATTCATATTCATATTCATATTTGCTCGCCTTCATTCATTTCTGTTGTTACCTCGCCCACAGGAAAATGACCCCCTGCTTCAGTGAGGTAGTGCTATGTAAACAGGCAAAAAAAAAAAGGCCACATTCGTTCCCACTCAGTCTCTGTCATGTATAATGCACCAAAATCACAGCTCTCTATCCACATCTAGGCCCCACAGGCCTTTCCTTGGTTTACCCCAGACATTTCACATGACCTATTTTAGTCCATTGATAGCACATCGACCCCAGTATACCTCATCGTTCCAGTTCACTCTATTCCTTGCACACCTCTCACCCTCCCGTATGTTCAGGCCCCGATCACTCAAAATCTCTTTCACTCCATCCTTCCACCTCCAGTTTGGTCTCCCACTTCTCCTTGTTCCCTCCATCTCTAACACATCCTCATTGTCAATCTTTCCTCACTCATTTTTTCTGTATGTCCAAACCATTTCAATACACCCTCTTCTGCTTTCTAAACCACACTTTTTATTTCCACTCATCTCTCTTACCCTTTCATTACTTACTCAATCAAACCATCTCACACTGCATATTGTCCTCAAACATTTCATTTCCAGCACATCCACCCTTCTCCATACAACCCTATCTATAGCCCATGCTTCGCAACCATGTAATATTGTTGGAACTACTATTCCTTCAAACACATTCTTCATCGCAAGTTGTTAGAAGCAGTGAAAAGTTTTTATCAATGATGTAAGGCATGTGTATGTATAGGAAGAGAGGAAAGTGATTGGTTCTCAGTGAATGTTGGTTTGCGGCAGGGGTGCATGATGTCTCCGTGGTTGTTTGATTTGTTTATGGATGGGGTTGTTAGGGAGGTGAATGCAAGAGTTTTGGAAAGAGGGGCAAGTATGCAGTCTGTTGTGGATGAAAGAGCTTGGGAAGTGAGTCAGTTGTTGTTCGCTGATGATACAGCGCTGGTGGCTGATTCATGTGAGAAACTGCTGAAGCTGGTGACTGAGTTTGGTAAAGTGTGTGAAAGAAGAAAGTTAAGAGTAAATGTGAATAAGAGCAAGGTTATTAGGTACAGTAGGGTTGAGGGACAAATCAATAGGGAGGTAAGTTTGAATGGAGCAAAACTGGAGGAAGTGAAGTGTTTTAGATATCGGGGAGTGGATTTGGCAGCGGATGGAACCATGGAAGCGGAAGTGAATCATAGGGTGGGGGAGGGGGCGAAAATCCTGGGAACATTGAAGAATGTGTGGAAGTCGAGAACATTATCTCGGAAAGCAAAAATGGGTATGTTTGAAGGAATAGTGGTTCCAACAATGTTGTATGGTTGCGAGGCGTGGGCTATGGATAGAGTTGTGCGCAGGAGGGTGGATGTGCTGGAAATGAGATGTTTGAGGACAATGTGTGGTGTGAGGTGGTTTGATCGAGTAAGTAATGTAAGGGTAAGAGAGATGTGTGGAAATAAAAAAGAGCGTGGTTGAGAGAGTAGAAGAGGGTGTTTTGAAATGGTTTGGGCACATGGAGAGAATGAGTGAGGAAAGATTGACCAAGAGGATATATGTGTTGGAGGTGGAGGGAACGAGGAGAAGTGGGAGACCAAATTGGAGGTGGAAAGATGGAGTGAAAAAGATTTTGAGGGATCGGGGCCTGAACATGCAGGAGGGTGAAAGGCGTGCAAGGAATAGAGTGAATTGGATCGATGTGGTATACCGGGGTTGACGTGCTGTCAGTGGATTGAATCAGGGCATGTGGAGCATCTGGGGTAAACCATGGAAAGTTGTGTGGGGCCTGGATGGGGAAAGGGAGCTGTGGTTTCGGGCGTTATTGCATGACAGCTGGAGACTGAGTGTGAACGAATGGGGCCTTTGTTATCTTTTCCTAGCGCTACCTCGCACACATGAGGGGGGAGGGGGATGGTATTCCATGTGTGGCGAGGTGGCGATGGGAATGAATAAAGGCAGACTGTGTGAATTGTGTGCATGGGTATATATGCATGTGTCTGTGTGTGTGTATATATATGTGTACATTGAGATGTATAGGTATGTATATTTACGTGTGTGGATGTGTGTGTATATACATGTGTATGGGGGAGGGTTGGGCCATTTCTTTCTTCTGTTTCCTTGCGCTACTTCGCAAATGCGGGAGACAGCGACAAAGCAAAATAATAATAATAATAATATGTATATTTTTATGTAAACGTGTGAAATAATGCAAATGTATTAACTATAAATAGTGAAAGGTGTAATTTAGTGAATTTTCACGACAAGGCTTGACCCCACCTCCTCCATCTCTACTTCACCATCCCCACCAAGGTGATCTGCACATTAAATTTAGTTTTAAACTATAGCATAAGAGTTATCACAGCTTATTGTTTGTACAAATTCTTTACTTTTGAATATATTAATTTAATTTTGAATGTGAAACAGAAAATTTTAAAACAATATTTTGCCCATTTCAAGATAGGAACGTAGCAGATCACCATGACATTAAGGTTTATGATGGTAGCAAGGAGGGTAAAGTGTGAAGATTTTGGTTGAAACACTCAATTGATAGTTTGATAGATCAAGTTAGATTGTGCTCCTGTGTGTGATTTAGTTTTATCTCTTTGAGTTACTTCATATTGCATAATCTCATCACATTAATCTTTTGACGTTTGCTTTTCTCCACTTACAGCAAGACTCAGGCAGTATATCCATGGAAGGTCCTTTGAGTACTGATTACTATGAAATTCGTGAGCTTCTCTACTCTCAGTATGCAATACTATAGATTCTTAGAGGTTTCACTGATGGAAGTGTGTGAGTAGCCTTACATACCTGGGCATAGAAGTGTTGCAGTTTTTGTGAAGTGTCTGCATGAGTAACAGACTCAACTCATCATAGAGGAAACTTGCCAGTCTAGACTCTTATGATTATCTCTGCAAATTTAGCTGCTATAGATGACCATTTAGTGCTTGCATATTAAGAGAGATTTTGTGTCAAGAACTGTTGTCCTAAGAGATTCCAAGTTATGATACCTGAAAGTTGGAGCTAGATAAAATTTTATTATATTTATCAGTCTTTTTAAAGTAGTGGCCAAGCTGTAAACTAGGAAGTATAAGTCATTATGCTATGTGATGTCTAAAAGAAATTATGTCAGATGTGATGCCATTTCCTATGGGTTGCAGTAGTAGCTTCCTCTGCCCAAAAAGATTTTACTTAGTTCAGAGTCTTGACATTATGAAGTGACCAGCCCTTTGATTGATTATATACTAACGTTTTGCCAACATGTTTCAGCTGATGAACATATTCAAGTTTTTTGGTTAAAGTCAGTGTTTTCCCTGTTCCATGACAGTTTCTATTTTTGTAAAACACATATTAAGTGATCAGTAAAACAGTGGTAATTACTGATTCACACAATACACTTACATGTATATGGCCATGATAGACTGGGACAAGCTGGCCAGTTTTACTCAGGGCTTGCCACTTTGGTTACCAGAAACTTTGTGAAGGCTTTTATAAGATACAGGAAAGAAGTTTCCAGTGTTACATGTGAAATAAAATGATAATTTGTTTATCACAGTTTTACGTACATTTCCTCAACTGGATTATCTTTGACATACTGACAAATGTATTAAATATTTTTGGAAGTGCAGTAGAGAGATTTGAAGTATAGTGAAGTTTTAAGTTTTATGTATATACTAAGTTTTATTTATATACTTACAAACAGTTACAAATACATTGGTATTGGGGTTAGTTGAAACTGGTTTTATGTAAGAACTTTTTATCAACTGCATATAGGAGACTTGAGTTCCAAGTGTGATGTGTTATATTAGAATGACAGACAGTAACATTTAATTTGATAGGTATGTTCATGGAATTCTTCATATCTAAGGTCAGTTGTCTTGGAAGCATTGACATAAAGATTTTTTTTTTTGTGTGTGTGTGTAGACTGTTGACTTAACTTTAATTCATCCATTGATTATTTAAGATGGAGTAAATATTAAAATGATTTTGCAACGAAGGAATATGGAGTTATGCTGTTTTTAATTTGACATTAGATGAACTATGATTACTTTATCTTTGCTTCACATTTCATTGACACATTTGAACTACATCATAAATGAAAATTTAAATTGGATAATGCAATGAAAAACTGACTACCCAACCTATCAATTTTTGATACTTTTATATCTTCCTTTCTTCCATCATTTATTTATATACTTAGGGATAGGGGATTAAGAATACTTCCCACGTATTCCCTGCGTGTCGTAGAAGGCGACTAAAAGGGGAGGGAGCGGGGGGCTGGAAATCCTCCCCTCTCGTTTTTTTTTTTTTTTTTTTAATTTTCCAAAAGAAGGAACAGAGGGGGCCAGGTGAGGATATTCCAAAAAAGGCCCAGTCCTCTGTTCCTAACGCTACCTCACTAACGCGGGAAATGGCGAATAGTTTAAAAGAAAGAAAAGAAAGGTTTTGAAACATCTATTTCCCAGAGAAAATGCCAAAACTTGTAGGTAATAGTTCAGGGTATTTTATAGTACAAAAGACTTTTTGGTTCAAGTTTGTAATATAATACAATCAAACACTTTTAAACTTGAAGTAATCATAGAAAATAAGTACAAAGCTAATGATCAACAAATGCTTTAGAATTGTAATCATGTAATGATTTTATTACAGGTTATAAAGACACCCCAAACAATATTTCAATCCCAGATTCACATTCAGCATGAAAAATATTCCTGATACTGAAGTTTTGACGCAAATGTATTTCCCTGAGGAAAGTACCAAAAACTGCAGTTGAAGGCATTTTTCAGCCCAAAAGACTTGTTTAAAAATTGAAATATAATCAAATGCTTATATACTTGAACTAATCACAGAAAATATCTCATAATGTTTCCCTTAGCCAATGGATATCCAAAACTTGGCCACCCCTTTGAGCAAGCTCCAATTGGAACAGGCGTCTGAGGTATAGATAGATAGATATACATAACACTTACCAATGTTTGTTCATATATCCATTATTAGGCAACCAACAACCAGGGAGGTATTTTACCTGTACTACCCACCTGGGTATCAGGAGGGTTAGTGACATCTGCTTAGTGAGCCAGCTCTTCAATGGTTGTCAAGTTGCACTCCTCTCACCCAGGTAACTGTCTTTTCTTTTTGCCTCACTAACGTATGGACTACTGGCATTCTGTCCATAAATGCACAATCTCTCCATGTCATACATAACACTTGACAACACTTAACTCACACAGCTCATTCTTCATAACTCCATATTTTCTGTGGTGAGCACTATGTGCTAGCCCTACCATTTGGCAAATTGGTAGGAGCAGTAGATAGAAGTATTAGATAGGAACATTTAGGCAGGAGCATTAGGTAGAAATTTTAGGTAGAAGTAGTTGGAAAGAACATTAGATTGAAGAAGTCGGTAGGAACATAAGCAAACACTGTGCTAGAGTTGCCCAATGCCAGTGGCCTGTTAAAATTGAGGCACTAAAGGCTGAAAAGCAGCACTGGAGTCCCCTAGTTATGGAGACTCTATTGCTGTGGTCACCCCTTTGAGGGAGTTCCAGTTGGAACAGGCATCATAGATATACATAGATAGAAATACAAAGTGAATGATCAGAAAATGTCTTAAACTTATAATTGTTTGATGACTTAATTACAGGTCATAAAGACTGTCAAACAATATTTTCAACCTTAGATTTGTATTCAGCATGAATAATATTCCTTATACTGAATTTCTTAAGCAAAGCTGTTTCCCTGAAAAAATATCAAAACTTTTTTAGCCCAAAGAACTTTTTGTTTCAGAATTGAAATTATATAATTAAATGCTTCTGTACATGAAATATATCATAATGCTTCCCCTAACTGATAGATACCCATGACTTGAAAAGCAAATGATCTGGAAATGTTTTTAAATTGTAATCATTTAATGACTTAACTATGGGTCTTAAAGACAGCCAAAGAATATTTCACCCTCAGATTTGTATTCAGCATGAAAAATGTTCCTTATGCTGAGGTTTTGACAAATCTTTTTCCCTGAGAAAAATACCAACAATTGCTGGTATTTTCAGGGTATTTTTTAGCCAAAAAATGTTTGTTTCACAATTGAAATATAGAATATGCAAATGCTTCTCCACTTGAAATAATTATAGAAAATATCTTGTAATGCTTTTCCTAACATAGATACCCAAGAAATGTGAAGGGAATGACCAGAAAATGTTTTGAAATATTTATCATTTAATGACGTAAATGTCAGGTACTTACTGCACTCTTATTCATCCTTCTGGTAAATATGTTCAAACTCAGAACTTTTATTTGCCATACCCATTTAGTATTTTCTAACTTGTTTCCTGTCTCCATTTACTATTTTTTTCTACAAGTTTTCATTGTCACTGTTGCTGTAGAAATAGAAAGCAACTTGCTCATTAAGTACATCAGCTTAGATTTTTATTCATTAGTAGGCAGTGTTTTCTGTGTATATAATTAGCTATATGTCTATCTGTTTGTTTCTCTGAAACCTGTTCCCTCCAGGAACTCCCTCAGAGGGGTGGACAAGGCAAAAGGGTCTCCGTAACTGGTGAAACTCAAGTGCCACTTCTTATCCTTTAGTGCCTCACCCTTCACAGGCCACTGGCAAAGAGCAACTGTAGCTTACTGTTTCCAGAGGCTCCTACTTAATGTTTGTTGCAAGGTAATGCCAGGAATAGACAAAGGCTGCATCCACTACATCCATTCCCTTCCTGCCATGTGCAAAGCACCTAAAGCACCACTCCCTATCCACAACCTGGCCCTACAGACCTTTCCATGGTTTACCCCGAACACTTCACATACCCTGGTTCAGTCTATTGACTGCATATCAACCCCGGTATACCACATTGTTCTAATTCAAAATATCCCATGCAAGCCTGTGACCCTCGTGCATGTTCAGGCACTGATCCCTCAAAATCTTTGATCCATCCTTCCGTCTCCAATTTGGTCTCCCCATTCTCCTTGTTCCATCCCCTTCTGACACATCTATTGTTTTGTCAACATATCCTCATTCATTCTCCATATATTCATATGTCCAAACCATTGCAGCATACTCCAGTCAGCTCTCAACCACACTTATGTTTATCACCATACCTCTCTCTTACCCTTTCATTATGTACTCAGTTAAACCATATCTTACTGTGTATTGTCCTCAAACATTTCATCTCCAACACACCACCTTCCTCCATACAGCCTTATCTATAGCCTATGCCTGGCATCCATATGATATTTGTAGGACTTATGTACTTTCAGACATGCCCTCCCAGATAATGTTCACTATTTCCACACCTCCTTCAGTGCTTCCAGAACCATCACCCTACAATTTCCTTCCTTTTTCATGATTCCATTCACTCATGTCCACTCCAAGGTATCCGAATCTTTTCACTTCCTCCAAGTTTTCTCCATTCAGATTCAGCACACGGCTAACCTGCCCCTCAACCCTCATATCTATGTCTATCTGTCTGTGTCTGTCTATCCCTCTATCTATTTAATCTCTCAATCTTTATCACTGATACCTCAACTTTGCTAGACATAATGACCATGCTTTTATTCACATTTACTCTCACACACAGTCTTTAAAGTAAACACCCAATCCACACACCCATCACCACTTCTGGAATGACGCTGCTTCTCCCCAGTCTGATGCTCTATACATGCCTTTACCCTCTCATACAACTTACCAGGTACTCTCAACAACCTTACACTTCTGAAGTTTGAACATTTTACTTTTATTCCCCTTGCCTTAATACATTGGCCCTACACATGCATTCTGCCAGGACTCAGGCACCTTACCATGATCCATACATACATTGAAAATCCTTGCCAACCAATCAACAACACATTCATCCACTTTCTTAATCAATTCAACAGTAGTACCATCCACTCATTGTGCCTTTGTACAAAGGGAGAGGGGATAAGAGTGAGTGCTCAAATTACAGAGGTATAAGTTTGTTGAGTATTCCTGGTAAATTATATGGGAGGGTATTGATTGAGAGGGTGAAGACATGTACAGAGCATCAGATTGGGGAAGAACAGTGTGGTTTCAGAAGTGGTAGAGGATGTGTGGATCAGGTGTTTGCTTTGAAGAATGTATGTGAGAAATACTTAGAAAAGCAAATGGATTTGTATGTAGCATTTATGGATCTGGAGAAGGCATATGATAGAGTTGATAGAGATGCTCTGTGGAAGGTATTAAGAATATATGGTGTGTCAGGCAAGTTGTGAGAGGCAGTGAAAAGTTTTTATCGAGGATGTAAGGCATGTGTACGTGTAGGAAGAGAGGAAAGTGATTGGTTCTCAGTGAATGTAGGTTTGCGGCAGGGGTGGGTGATGTCTCCATGGTTGTTTAATTTGTTTATGGATGGGGTTGTTAGGGAGGTGAATGCAAGAGTTTTGGAAAGAGGGGCAAGTATGAAGTTTGTTGTGGATGAGAGAGCTTGGGAAGTGAGTCAGTTGTTGTTCGCTGATGATACAGCGCTGGTGGCTGATTCATGTGAGAAACTGCAGAAGCTGGTGACTGAGTTTGGTAAAGTGTGTGAAAGAAGAAAGTTAAGAGTAAATGTTGAATAAGAGCAAGGTTATTAGGTACAGTAGGGTTGAGGGTCAAGTCAATTGGGAGGTAAGTTTGAATGGAGAAAAACTGGAGGAAGTAAAGTGTTTTAGATATCTGGGAGTGGATCTGGCAGCGGATGGAACCATGGAAGCGGAAGTGAATCATAGGGTGGGGGAGGGGGCGAAAATCCTGGGAGCCTTGAAGAATGTGTGGAAGTCGAGAACATTATCATCGGAAAGCAAAAATGGGTATGTTTGAAGGAATAGTGGTTACAACAATGTTGTATGGTTGTGAGGTGTGGGCTATGGATAGAGTTATGCGCAGGAGGGTGGATGTGCTGGAAATGAGATGTTTGAGGACAATGTGTGGTGTGAGGTGGTTTGATCAAGTAAGTAATGTAAGGGTAAGAGAGATGTGTGGAAATAAAAAGAGCGTGGTTGAGAGAGCAGAAGAGGGTGTTTTGAAATGGTTTGGGCACATGGAGAGAATGAGTGAGGAAAGATTGACCAAGAGGATATATGTGTCGGAGGTGGAGGGAACGAGAAGTGGGAGACCAAATTGGAGGTGGAAAGATGGCGTGAAAAAGATTTTGAGTGATCGGGGCCTGAACATGCAGGAGGGTGAAAGGCGGGCAAGGAATAGAGTGAATTGGATCGATGTGGTATACCGGGGTTGACGTGCTGTCAGTGGATTGAATCAGGGCATGTGAAGCGTCTGGGGTAAACCATGGAAAGTTGTGTGGGGCCTGGATGTGGAAAGGGAGCTGTGGTTTCGGGCATTATTGCATGACAGATAGAGACTGAGTGTGAAAGAATGGGGCCTTTGTTGTCTTTTCCTAGTGCTACCTTGCACACATGAGGGGGGAGGGGGATGGTATTCTAAGTGTGGCGAGGTGGCGATGAGAATGAATAAAGGCAGACAGTGTGAATTGTGTGCATGGGTATATATGTATGTGTCTGTGTGTATATATATATGTGTACATTGAGATGTATAGGTATGTATATTTGCGTGTGTGGACGTGTATGTATATACATGTGTATGGGGGTGGGTTGGGCCATTTCTTTCGTCTGTTTCCTTGCGCTACCTCGCAAACGCGGGAGACAGCGACAAAGCAAAAAAATATATATATATATATATATATATATATATATATATATATATATATATATATATTGTACAAAGGCAAAGGGGATAAGAGTGAGTGCTCAAATTACAGAGGTATAAGTTTGTTGAGTATTCCTGGTAAATTATATGGGAGGGTATTGATTGAGAGGGTGAAGGCATGTACAGAGCATCAGATTGGGGAAGAGCAGTGTGGTTTCAGAAGTGGTAGAGGATGTGTGGATCAGGTGTTTGCTTTGAAGAATGTATGTGAGAAATACTTAGAAAAGCAAATGGATTTGTATGTAGCATTTATGGATCTGGAGAAGGCATATGATAGAGTTGATAGAGATGCTCTGTGGAAGGTATTAAGAATATATGGTGTGGGAGGAAAGTTGTTAGAAGCAGTGAAAAGTTTTTATCGAGGATGTAAGGCGTGTGTACGTGTAGGAAGAGAGGAAAGTGATTGGTTCTCAGTGAATGTAGGTTTGCGGCAGGGGTGTGTGATGTCTCCATGGTTGTTTAATTTGTTTATGGATGGGGTTGTTAGGGAGGTAAATGCAAGAGTTTTGGAAAGAGGGGCAAGTATGAAGTCTGTTGGGGATGAGAGAGCTTGGGAAGTGAGTCAGTTGTTGTTCGCTGATGATACAGCGCTGGTGGCTGATTCATGTGAGAAACTGCAGAAGCTGGTGACTGAGTTTGGAAAAGTGTGTGGAAGAAGAAAGTTAAGAGTAAATGTGAATAAGAGCAAGGTTCTTAGGTACAGTAGGGTTGAGGGTCAAGTCAATTGGGAGGTGAGTTTGAATGGAGAAAAACTGGAGGAAGTGAAGTGTTTTAGATATCTGGGAGTGGATCTGGCAGCGGATGGAACCATGGAAGCGGAAGTGGATCATAGGGTGGGGGAGGGGGCGAAAATCCTGGGGGCCTTGAAGAATGTGTGGAAGTCGAGAACATTATCTCGGAAAGCAAAAATGGGTATGTTTGAAGGAATAGTGGTTCCAACAATGTTGTATGGTTGCGAGGCGTGGGCTATGGATAGAGTTGTGCGCAGGAGGATGGATGTGCTGGAAATGAGATGTTTGAGGACAATGTGTGGTGTGAGGTGGTTTGATCGAGTGAGTAACGTAAGGGTAAGAGAGATGTGTGGAAATAAAAAGAGCATGGTTGAGAGAGCAGAAGAGGGTGTTTTGAAGTGGTTTGGGCACATGGAGAGGATGAGTGAGGAAAGATTGACCAAGAGGATATATGTGTCGGAGGTGGAGGGAACAAGGAGAAGAGGGAGACCAAATTGGAGGTGGAAAGATGGAGTGAAAAAGATTTTGTGTGATCGGGGCCTGAACATGCAGGAGGGTGAAAGGAGGGCAAGGAATAGAGTGAATTGGAGCGATGTGGTATACCGGGGTTGACGTGCTGTCAGTGGATTGAATCAAAGCATGTGAAGCGTCTGGGGTAAACCATGGAAGCTGTGTAGGTATGTATATTTGCGTGTGTGGACGTATGTATATACATGTGTATGGGGGGGGGGGGTTGGGCCATTTCTTTCGTCTGTTTCCTTGCGCTACCTCGCAAACGCGGGAGACAGCGACAAAGTATAATAAAAAAATAAAAAAAAAATATATATATATGTTTTCCATACTTGATTGCCATATCCTGGGTAGTGTTAGGAACGGACAAAGAAAGGTCGTTTAGCTCACATCCAATTCCCAACTATATGCACCAAAACCATAGCTCCCTACCCACATCAGGTCCCACAGCACTTTCCATGGTTTACTCTGTACGCTTCACATACCGTGGTACAGTTAATTTGCAGTACATCGACCCCAGTGTGCCACATTGTTGCCAGCTCGTCACAACCACCAGCTACAGTCACCAAACATAGCCTTAGTCACAATCACCACCAGTCCCAGACACCAGCCACGGTCATAGCCACCAGTTACAGTCTCACAGACACACCCACAAGTCACTGTCACGCCCACCAGCTAGTCAAGAGACACCAGCCACAGTCACAGACACCAGGCACACTCACTTCAGACCACACTCACAGCCACCACCCACAGTTAGCCACAGTCAGTCACCTGTCAATCACATCAACCAGCCACAGTTTACAGCCATAATCACAGTCACCAGCCACAGTCTTAGCCAGTCACATCCTCCAGCGAGTCTTCAGCAAGTCACCAACCTCAGTCATATACACCAGTTACAGGTTGTTAGATCAGGCCAGAGGGGTCACTAATGCCAGCATCAAGTCACAGTAAAAGGATATATCCTGCGACTTGTTATTATGTAACTCACTGGCTTAAAGTTCATGAGTTCAACTCCACGTACTACGGGAGAAAATGCAGACAAAAAACGATTGACCAGTAAGTTGGCCAAGTTCTTGAGGCGAGTAGGTTTTACTTAAAACCGTATTGTTCTCTAGAAAAACCTTGTATTTTATTTTTTTTAACCCATTAGTGTGCTTGTTTTGAAATGTGGCGTTAAGTACCTTCATTATTCTGGAGAACCATGTCAATCGGAAATTCAACCAACTTGTATTTATTTGATAAAGCAGAACGAAAACGTACACAAGTCGTGTTTGGGAACAGATCAATGAATGTTTAGTTGTACCATACCATCCTTAATTGTAAGCTGCGTTATCTTCATGGTGCTTCGGAATATTGAAGCAAAACTGCCGAAAGTCGAAAACAGGAGGGCAGCAACATAAAAAAGTGGTAAAGACAAGTACGACAGGAGCATGAGAAGTGAGAATGAAGTTAGCGCAAGAGTAAGATAATGTTATCGGCCAACACGTAAGACAAGATGGCTGCTGCTAAGGTTGGGCAGGATGAGCCCGTCACCCGTCCTGACAGTGTGTCGCCGTCTGTGGGTCAGTGCCGATCTAGTCTTGTTCTGCCTGTTATTGAAAAGTTCTTAATGATCATCCGTCATATTTTCTTCTAGTAAAGTACTGATACTTAGACCTTATATGACGTTGTGATCGCATTGACTCGCGTAAGTAGTGATTGCCTGGATCTCGTGTAAGACATGAATAGGTTAATCATAACCCTGGAAATTTCTTGGTGTACTGAGGATCGATGCGCTTAAACTTTATATTGCGAATGATATGATAAAACCTATATTTTTTCGCACGTGGAAGCAATATAGAACCTACACTTGCATATGAACTGGTTGATGATATCGCTATCTTACCATAATATATTGCTGGACGTGTCTGCTTGTTTCTTGTGTTTTTATATTATATCGATGAAACTTCTGGACAACTAAAGATTAGCTTAACGGAAAAAGAGCTTTTATGATATATATACATTACTGGTACCGCTTGCTTATCATTGGCATCTTGGTTACGTCACTTCCTTGTATATCTACTGATTATTCTACCTCTTCTATATTCTTTTATCTCCCCTGCTGTGATCATTACACGTAAGTACACTTAAGAACTTTAAATGTTTCATTTTCGTAGTGGTTTCATGCGTTTTCCAGATCACACGCACCACTGTGACCTTGTAGTGGGTAGCGACGCTTATGTCCTATGTGGCGAGGTAGCGACGAGAATGGATGAAGGCAAACATGAGTATGTATATTTGCATATATGCATATGTCTCTATATGTATATGTGCGTGCATAGGCGTTATATGTTATATATATATATATATATATATATATATATATATATATATATATATGTATATAATACTTCATCGCCGGTTTCCACGTCAGCGAGGTAGCCCCAGGAAACAGACGAAGAAAGACCCATCTACTCTATACACACATATACATACACGCACAGACATTTACATATATACACACACACATATACACATGTACATATACTTGCATACCTTCAACCATTCCTGGCGCCACCCCGCCCCAAGAACAGATGACTGATCCTTAGAAGGAAAATCATCACTTGGCCCCTTTGAATGTTCCTTCTTTTGGAAGTGTAAAACAAGAGGGCCGGATCTCCAGCCCCCCGCTCCCTCCCCTTTTTGTCACTTTTTACGACACGCAGGGAATACGTGGGAAGTATTCCTTCTATCGCCAGGGAGTAACGATGCTGTTTCCTGTGGGGCGGGATAGCGCCTGGAATGGATGAAGGCATCTATGAATATATACGAGTGTATATATGTATATGTTGATACGTATATGGGCGTATATATATATATATATATATATATATATATATATATATATATATATATATATATATATATCTTTTTATTCTCCCTAAAATTTAATGATTCTCACCCCAACTCTCATTTGCCCTTTTTTTCACCTCTTGCACCTTTCTCTTGACCTCCTGTCTCTTTCTTTTATACATCTCCCACTCAATTGCATTTTTTCCCTGCAAAAATCGTCCAAATGCCTCTCTCTTCTCTTTCACTAATACTCTTACTTCTTCATCCCACCACTCACTACCCTTTCTAATCAACCCACCTCCCACTCTTCTCATGCCACAAGCATCTTTTGCGCAATCCATCACTGATTCCCTAAATACATCCCATTCCTCCCCCACTCCCCTTACTTCCATTGTTCTCACCTTTTTCCATTCTGTACTCAGTCTCTCCTGGTACTTCCTCACACAGGTCTCCTTCTCAAGCTCACTTACTCTCACCACCCTCTTCACCCCAACATTCACTCTTCTTTTCTGAAAACCCATACAAATCTTCACCTTAGCCTCCACAAGATAATGATCAGACATCCCTCCAGTTGCACCTCTCAGCACATTAACATCCAAAAGTCTCTCTTTCGCACGCCTGTCAATTAACACGTAATCCAATAACGCTCTCTGGCCATCTCTCCTACTTACATAAGTATACTTATGTATATCTCGCTTTTTAAACCAGGTATTCCCAATCATCAGTCCTTTTTCAGCACATAAATCTACAAGCTCTTCACCATTTCCATTTACAACACTGAACACCCCATGTATACCAATTATTCCCTCAACTGCCACATTACTCACCTTTGCATTCAAATCACCCATCACTATAACCCGGTCTCGTGCATCAAAACCACTAACACACTCATTCAGCTGCTCCCAAAACACTTGCCTCTCATGATCTTTCTTCTCATGCCCAGGTGCATAAGCACCAATAATCACCCACCTCTCTCCATCAACTTTCAGTTTTACCCATATTAATCGAGAATTTACTTTCTTACACTCTATCACATACTCCCACAACTCCTGTTTCAGGAGTATTGCTACTCCTTCCCTTGCTCTTGTCCTCTCACTAACCCCTGACTTTACTCCCCAGACATTCCCAAACCACTCTTCCCCTTTACCCTTGAGCTTCGTTTCACTCAGAGCCAAAACATCCAGGTTCCTTTCCTCAAACATACTACCTATCTCTCCTTTTTTCACATCTTGGTTACATCCACACACATTTAGGCACCCCACTCTGAGCCTTCGAGGAGGATGAGCACTCCCCGCGTGACTCCTTCTTCTGTTTCCCATTTTTTTTTTTTTTTAGAAAGTTAATACAAGGAGGGGAGGATTTCTGGCCCCCCGCTCCCGTCCCCTCTAGTCGCTTTCTACGACACGCGAGGAATACGTGGGAAGTATTCTTTCACCCCTATCCCCAGGGATAATATACACATATATATATATACATATACACATACACACACATACACATACATACGCACATATACACACACACACACACACATATATATACATATGAAAAATGTAAGAAACAATTTAGAAAACTGAAACTTCTAGCTTGAAATGAATGAAAAAAAAATGAATGTCACATAATGGTTCAACCTCTGGCTATGGAAAAAAGGAAATGTATAATTTATTTACACAAACGCTCGCTTAGACGTCTCGGGTGTTGTTCGCTGATGACACAGCGCTGGTGGCTGATTCATGTGAGAAACTGCAGAAGCTGGTGACTGAGTTTGGTAAAGTGTGTGGAAGAAGAAAGTTAAGAGTAAATGTGAATAAGAGCAAGGTTATTAGGTACAGTAGGGTTGAGGGTCAAGTCAATTGGGAGGTGAGTTTGAATGGAGAAAAACTGGAGGAAGTGAAGTGTTTTAGATATCTGGGAGTGGATCTGGCAGCGGATGGAACCATGGAAGCGGAAGTGGATCATAGGGTGGGGGAGGGGGCGAAAATTCTGGGGGCCTTGAAGAATGTGTGGAAGTCGAGAACATTATCTCGGAAAGCAAAAATGGGTATGTTTGAAGGAATAGTGGTTCCAACAATGTTGTATGGTTGCGAGGCGTGGGCTATGGATAGAGTTGTGCGCAGGAGGATGGATGTGCTGGAAATGAGATGTTTGAGGACAATGTGTGGTGTGAGGTGGTTTGATCGAGTGAGTAACGTAAGGGTAAGAGAGATGTGTGGAAATAAAAAGAGCGTGGTTGAGAGAGCAGAAGAGGGTGTTTTGAAGTGGTTTGGGCACATGGAGAGGATGAGTGAGGAAAGATTGACCAAGAGGATATATGTGTCGGAGGTGGAGGGAACAAGGAGAAGAGGGAGACCAAATTGGAGGTGGAAAGATGGAGTGAAAAAGATTTTGTGTGATCGGGGCCTGAACATGCAGGAGGGTGAAAGGAGGGCAAGGAACAGAGTGAATTGGAGCGATGTGGTATACCGGGGCTGACGTGCTGTCAGTGGATTGAGTCGGGGCATGTGAAGCGTCTGGGGTAAACCATGGAAAGCTGTGTAGGTATGTATATTTGCGTGTGTGGACGTATGTATATACATGTGTATGGGGGTGGGTTGGGCCATTTCTTTCGTCTGTTTCCTTGCGCTACCTCGCAAACGCGGGAGACAGCGACAAAGCAAAAAAAAAAAAAAGAAAAAAAAAAAAAAAAAAATATATATATATATATATATATATATATATATATATATATATATATATATATATATATATATATATATATGTGTGTGTGTGTGTGTGTGTGTGTGGATGGGCCATTCTTCGTGTTTCCTGACGCGAGACAGCAATTAAGTAGAATAATATATATATATATATATATATATATATATATATATATATATATATATATATATATATATATATATATATATTTTTTTTTTTTTTTTTTTTTTTTTTTTCTTTTTTACTTTGTCGCTGTCTCCTGCGTTTGCGAGGTAGCGCAAGGAAACAGACGAAAGAAATGGCCCAACCCCCCCCCCCCCCATACACATGTACATACACACGTCCACACACGCAAATATACATACCTACACAGCTTTCCATGGTTTACCCCAGACGCTTCACATGCCCCGACTCAATCCACTGACAGCACGTCAACCCCCGTATACCACATCGCTCCAATTCACTCTATTCCTTGCCCTCCTTTCACCCTCCTGCATGTTCAGGCCCCGATCACACAAAATCTTTTTCACTCCATCTTTCCACCTCCAATTTGGTCTCCCTCTTCTCCTCGTTCCCTCCACCTCCGACACATATATCCTCTTGGTCAATCTTTCCTCACTCATTCTCTCCATGTGCCCAAACCATTTCAAAACACCCTCTTCTGCTCTCTCAACCACGCTCTTTTTATTTCCACACATCTCTCTTACCCTTACGTTACTTATTCGATCAAAAACACCTCACACCACACATTTTCCTCAAACATCTCATTTCCAGCACGTCCATCCTCCTGCGCACAACTCTATCCATAGCCCACGCCTCGCAACCATACAACATTGTTGGAACCACTATTCCTTCAAACATACCCATTTTTGCTTTCCGAGATAATGTTCTCGACTTCCACACATTCTTCAAGGCCCCCAGGATTTTCGCCCCCTCCCCCACCCTATGATCCACTTCCGCTTCCATGGTTCCATCCGCTGCCAGATCCACTCCCAGATATCTAAAACACTTCACTTCCTCCAGTTTTTCTCCATTCAAACTCACCTCCCAATTGACTTGACCCTCAACCCTACTGTACCTAAGAACCTTGCTCTTATTCACATTTACTCTTAACTTTCTTCTTCCACACACTTTTCCAAACTCAGTCACCAGCTTCTGCAGTTTCTCACATGAATCAGCCACCAGCGCTGTATCATCAGCGAACAACAACTGACTCACTTCCCAAGCTCTCTCATCCCCAACAGACTTCATACTTGCCCCTCTTTCCAGGACTCTTGCATTTACCTCCCTAACAACCCCATCCATAAACAAATTAAACAACCATGGAGACATCACACACCCCTGCCGCAAACCTACATTCACTGAGAACCAATCACTTTCCTCTCTTCCTACCCGTACACATGCCTTACATCCTCGATAAAAACTTTTCACTGCTTCTAACAACTTGCCTCCCACACCATATATTCTTAATACCTTCCACAGAGCATCTCTATCAACTCTATCATATGCCTTCTCCAGATCCATAAATGCTACATACAAATCCATTTGCTTTTATATATATATATATATATATATATATATATATATATATATATATATATATATATATATATATATATATATATATATATATATATTGGAAAGATCACAGGTTTTGCGCGTGATCAAGTATATTCCTATGAATCCACGGGGAGAATGAAACACGAAAAGTTCTCAAGTGCACTTTCGTGTAATAATCACATCATCAGGGGAGAGACAAGAGAGAAACATAAGTCAGTTGATATACAACCAAGAGACGTAACTAGGACGCCATTTGGTAAATGACGTCCTAGCTACGTCTCTTCGTTGTATATCAACTGGCTGTTATTTGTTTGATGATAACGGGTGAACTTTGTAGTATTCAGTTGAATATTTACATAATGTCTTGCGAAATCTAGATGAGTCTTCGGAAAACATTGTTATTACAGATCATAGATATTCACGTGTCAGAATATTTCCGTAAAGTGAGCGCTTTATGATGCGCATCAATTTGCACACAACAGCCGCCACAATGATGATCATTATATAGTATATACTGATTGTATGTGTGTGCGTGTGTGTGTGTGTGTGTGTGTGTGATATGTAATATTATGTTTTATAGTACTTGTATTAATCTTGTATGTTAGGATCCTTACGATATGTAGTAAATACTAATGTTATGTGTGTGTGAGATATGTAGCATTATATTTTATATGTATGTAGTTAGAGCAAGTTAGACTTTAGTAATATCTTGAACACTCAAAGAATTGTTGTTTGTAGTTGTAATGACACTGACGACCTTAATGACCTTGGCATTTGATAGGTCTAAAGCCAGATAAACCAACCAAGCAACCAAGTCTCTTGGTGACAATTGTTATAGTAATATAGATGTATATATGAGCAGGTGTCATAATGGCTGGCCTGTTGGGTACCTCTTGTGTCAGGTGTCATAACATCCAGATTATTGGGATGGTGATGGGAGTATTATTGGGATGGTGATGAGAGTATTATTGGGATGGTCATAGGAGTGTTATGGAGATGGTGATGAGAGTATTATTGGGATGGTGATGAGAGTATTATTGGGATGGTGATGAGAGTATTATTGGGATGGTGATGAGAGTATTATTGGGATGGTCATAGGAGTGTTATGGAGATGGTGATGAGAGTATTATTGGGATGGTGATGGGAGTATTATTGGGATGGTGATGGGAGTATTATTGGGATGGTCATAGGAGTGTTATGGAGATGGTGATGAGAGTATTATTGGGATGGTGATGGGAGTATTATTGGGATGGTGAGGGGTGTTATTGGGATGGTGGTGGGAGTATTATTGGGATGGTGTTGAGATTATTATCGGGATGGTGATGGGAGTATTATTGGGATGGTGATGGGAGTATGGTGATGGGAGTATTATTGGGATGGTCATAGGAGTGTTATGGAGATGGTGATGAGAGTATTATTGGGATGGTGATGGGAGTATTATTGGATGGTGATGGGAGTATTATTGGGATGGTCATAGGAGTGTTATGGAGATGGTGATGAGAGTATTATTGGGATGGTAATGGGAGTGTTATTGGGATGGTGATGGGAGTATTATTGGATGGTGATGGGAGTATTATTGGGATGGTCATAGGAGTGTTATGGAGATGGTGATGAGAGTATTATTGGGATGGTGATGGGAGTATTATTGGGATGGTGATGGGAGTATTATTGGGATGGTCATAGGAGTGTTATGGAGATGGTGATGAGAGTATTATTGGGATGGTGATGGGAGTATTATTGGGATGGTGATGGGAGTATTATTGGGATGGTGATGAGAGTATTATTGGATGGTGATGGGAGTATTATTAGGATGGTCATAGGAGTGTTATGGAGATGGTGATGAGAGTATTATTGGGATGGTAATGGGAGTGTTATTGGGATGGTGATGGGAGTATTATTGGATGGTGATGGGAGTATTATTGGGATGGTCATAGGAGTGTTATGGAGATGGTGATGAGAGTATTATTGGGATGGTGATGAGAGTATTATTGGGATGGTGATGGGAGTATTATTGGGATGGTGATGAGAGTATTATTGGGATGGTGAGGGGTGTTATTGGGATGGTGATGGGAGTATTATTGGGATGGTGATGGGAGTATTATTGGGATGGTCATAGGAGTGTTATGGAGATGGTGATGAGAGTATTATTGGGATGGTGATGGGAGTATTATTGGGATGGTGATGGGAGTATTATTGGGATGGTGATGAGAGTATTATTGGGATGGTGATGGGAGTATTATTGGGATGGTGATGGGAGTATTATTGGGATGGTGATGAGAGTATTATTGGGATGGTGAGGGGTGTTATTGGGATGGTGATGGGAGTATTATTGGAATGGTGATGGGATTATTATTGGGATGGTGATGAGAGTATTATTGGGATGGTGATGGGAGTGTTATTGGGATGGTGATGGGAGTATTATTGGGATGGTGATGAGAGTATTATTGGGATGGTGATGGGAGTGTTTTGGGATGGTGATGGAAGTATTATTAGGATGGTGATGGGAGTGTTATTGGGATGGTAATGGGAGTATTATTGGGATGGTGATGAGAGTATTATTGGGATGGTGATGGGAGTGTTATTGGGATGGTGATGAGTGTTATTGGGATGGTGATGGAAGTATTATTGGGATGGTGATGGGAGTATTATTGGGATGTTGATGGGAGTGTTATTGGGATGGTGATGGGAGTGTTATTGGGATGGTGATGGGAGTATTATTGGGATGGTGATGGGAGTATTATTGGGATGGTGATGAGAGTATTATTGGGATGGTGATGGGAGTGTTTTGGGATGGTGATGGGAGTATTATTGGGATGGTGATGGGAGTGTTATTGGGATGGTAATGGGAGTATTATTGGGATGGTGATGAGAGTATTATTGGGATGGTGATGGGAGTGTTATTGGGATGGTGATGAGAGTGTTATTGGGATGGTGATGGGAGTATTATTGGGATGGTGATGGGAGTGTTATTGGGATGGTGATGGGAGTATTATTGGGATGGTGATGGGAGTATTATTGGGATGGTGATGGGAGTATTATTGGGATGGTGATGAGAGTATTATTGGGATGGTGATGAGAGTGTTATTGGGATGGTGATGGGAGTATTATTGGGATGGTGATGAGAGTATTATTGGGATGGTGATGGGAGTGTTATTGCGATGGTGATGGGAGTATTAAGTTGGCTCATCAGTCGTACCTCGAGGTTCTCTTGATATTAGATTTAATGTTTTGTTTGTCTTACTTGTGAGCATATTTTGAGTTCTTTCGTTGTTGCTGTCCTGTTATACTGTATTGTGTCGGTCAAGACCAACTTAGCCCAGTTTGAGATACGAGACGCAGATCAGTCCAAAATACAAACACAGATATCGAATCGAGCCAGTCTGAATTTAAAACTGGCAGCTCCAGCCACTCACTCTGATCTCAGCCCAAAGGCCGACAAGCGACAGCCCAGCCAATCGAAAGATGAAACGTGACACCCGAGTCAGTCCATATTGAAACACTAGACACAAACATGATGTAGAGGTCAGGAGGAAAATGAAAGGCGATAAGGATTGCATAACCTTACAAGGGGACCTAAGCAGACTCCAATGATAATGTGAAACATGGTTGATGGAATGCAACCCAGACAAGTGTAACGTAATGAAGATTAGACACAGTGAAAGCAGACCTCAATATATCATCTTGGAGGAAATAAACTTCAGGTTTGTGTGTTTGAGAAGGTCTTTGGAGTCGACATCGTGCGTAATCTGACCCCAGACTTCCATATGAGAATAACCAAAGATACACAGTCTGCTCCCCCCCCCCAAAAAAAAAAAAAAAAAGTTAGAGTGAAGAGGACGCGTCAATAATGTAGATTTCGCGAGTGTTGGGTTAAGCAGTGTGGCGGGCGGTAGTCTTGATCACCGCTGTTCATGTTTTATGTCACGTGATGGAGGAACTGAAATTTTTACTGAATATAATTACGGTTGATACTTATGAGGAAAATTAGGCATGTTCAGGATTGCAGTGATTCAGATGAGATCGAGACCGACTGTAGCACTAACCAGATCCATTGTGAAAATGAGCCAAATGCACCGTGAAGGAAGACCAAACAACGGAGAGGGAAGAGATAACAGGTAGATACTGCGCAGCTAAGAGGCACTGCTCAAAAAGGAAGGGCTGATAAACAGCGAAGGACGAAGCAACAGGGAGGAAACGATCAACAGGGAGGGACCAGTCAACAGGAAAGAACCGATCACTGGTGAAGAACCAATCAACAGGAATGGACCGATCAACAGGAGGGACCCTGTTAGCTGGAGAACATAACTAGAATTTCTCAGGAAAAATAGAAAATTAAAATACTGCCCAAGCGATGGTAGACCGGAACAGTGTCAACAAAATAGCGAACATATGGGAAATAATGAAGTTCAGGGATTAGTATGATAAGAGTGAGAGGTTGTTATGTTTGGGGGGAATAACAACCCTTCCCGTGTGTACAAACACAAGTTACAAATATACAAGGTTGAGACGAGGCAACACGATTATAAAACTCTCCCCGTAATACAAAATTGTAATCAACACACACACACACACACGAGCAAGCCAATTACGTCACACAATGGTGAGGGTAAAACCCAGAGTTTGTGCTTCTGTGTCGTGTAGATGTCACTGACTCTCAGTATATCATTAGATTGACAATATCCCACCATCGCTGAGCTACAGCTTATGTTTAGTCCACCATTTATCATTCCTTTAGGCGCGTTGTTAGTCCGGCCTTTTCCTCCCATTAATAAGTTACCTTGCTTTGACATCCCCCAACCTTTTCTCAAGGCATGTGAGGGTCGCATGAAATTCCACTTCAAGATGGTGCGTCCTGGTGGCTGTTGTGGGTAGGTGATCCAGCACCAGAACCTGATACCATGCACCAGCCTGCCTCTAAATATGGCAAATCGGCTGAGGTGTGACACAGTTGGTACCTCACAAGAGATGGATGGTAATCTACTTATAACATGTTCCTCAGCTGATACCATATCAGAGATGGTGGGTAGCCTAGTTTTCCAGTGTACATATGGGAGATGATGGGTAGACAAATATAGGATGTACCATGGTGGGCTGCACTGTCTCTCGTACCGGAGAAGGTCGACCGTTGAGAATGTACCGGATTTGTTGGCCAGAGTGTGGCTTCCTCTGTGTCCCTCACTGTAGCTGTCTGTATCACTCACTCTCCCTAACTGGCTTTTCCCTTAACCAAATAACACCACCACATCATCATAAGCAGGATTAACAGTTATAGTCAAAAGATCATTCTTAAACCTGGAATTAGTATGTTATCTTACATTCCATATCAAAGATATGATTTAAAGTTAACCTTTTACGTTATTTTTGTGTCACAATAACCGAATAACTCGCGTTTCATATCAATGTCTTTATTTTGACGTGATTTCCCATCATTAGCCTCTAGGAAGTTACATTTTTTCCCGTACAAAAATGGTGTTTATTGACTCAGTCTCATGATTTGCACTAAGGTAAACCATTTGATGGCATAACACATTGAATGTACATTACATGTATTATAGTATTAAGAAAAATCGAAAGTAATTATTCTTAAAGAAGAAAATTTCTGGTACCGCACTACTGGCCCCTTTATCGACTCCCATGAATTCCCCTTATGTAACTGCTGATGTGTGTGTGTGTGTGTGTGTGTGTGGAACAAATAGTTTCTTGGAAGTTGTATCATAGAGCGGTAGCATGTGTCGGTAGAGCGGTAGTATGTGTCGGTAGAGCGGTAGTATGTGTCGGTAGAGCGGTAGTATGTGTCGGTAGAGCGGTAGTATGTGTCGGTAGAGCGGTAGTATGTGTCGGTAGAGCGGTAGCATGTGTCGGTAGAGCGGTAGTATGTGTCGGTAGAGCGGTAGTATGTGTCGGTAGAGCGGTAGTATGTGTCGGTAGAGCGGAAGCATGTGTCGGTAGAGCGGTAGTATGTGTCGGTAGAGCGGTAGTATGTGTCGGTAGAGCGGTAGTATGTGTCGGTAGAGCGGTAGTATGTGTCGGTAGAGCGGTAGTATGTGTCGGTAGAGAGGTAGCATGTGTCGGGTGGGTGGGTGGGTAGTGTCCTTCCTCGCTCACTACGCCGTTTATCCAAGTTGTTAGTAACACTGAAGCTAAGACGATAGTAATAGATATAGTATGTGAGGGAATTTACAATGGAAACACTAGATGATACATTACCAACTGAACACCTTGTGGTATCCGCATCTAATCTTGACATATGATGTTGCTTTGAGAAAATACTACAAACCTAGCCATTGCAACGTGTCAAGCAATAATCGGAAGAACAGAATATCTCTGAAAGTTACTTGCCCTGAATTCGTAGTGAGAGACGCCGTCACCAATACTTATCATCTTTTTGCATCACTTTGAAATATATTATCACCATGTAACACTGAGAGGTGAAGTGTGTGTGTTGGTTAAACTGTACAGCACAATTTTGTTGTCTAATAGTAATAGTATCTTTGGTGTCCGTCTTGAAAAGGAGACTCTTGGGCAGTTTAAGTATTTTTTTTTTCACTTACATCCCGAGACATTCCTGGTGTAAACAGCAATATGCTCTTTATATCAATGTTAGTAAAAAAAAAAATGTAGCCAAGTGTGGGAAGCTGTTTGAGGCTGGACCAGTAGATGGAAGGGGGTTTGGTTGTTGATGTTTGATGGGGCTTTGATCTGAATGAAACCAGGCGGTTGGCTGGATGTTGCACGTTAACGAGCCAATGACTTACAAAAGATCGTTATGCCACTTGTCTTTTTTATTTTGGCTATAAGTCTTATCAGTCATTCTAACATATTACTGTCTAATTGATGTGGATATAGAAATGTACAGTACAAGTGCATTGGAAGTGCTTGAGGACGAATGGTGTGCATTAGATAGAATGGATTGGATTGATTTGGTGTATGGGGAGAGTTGTTATTTTTCCTGAAGCAGTCACGGGTTAGGCTGTTGATGGTCGGCGTTAGTTTTGATACATCATACGTGACATTACAAGACAGTAATAATGATAATGATAATAGTTCAGTTCAATTCTTTTATTGACACAGGCTGACAGGAAGACAAAGTTCGAAGCCCACGACAATAGGTCTGAACTGAAGAGACGAACACTATGTTCCCCAGACCGTGAGTTTATCATACAGGAAGACTGATTTTGGGTTTATTATACAGGAAGACTAATATGTTATGCATGACGGTATGACAAGGGTTTAGATAAAGATTTATGAAATATTCTTATTACATATCCGGCCGGAAGTACAGAAATAACTAATCCTACCTATTTGTGACTCTCTAATATGATAATTATCATGAGATTTGATATATGTATCTTCTAGGCTGGGGAAAGACGAACCTGGGTTTTTCTCAGTATGAACAGGGACACGTCTGAGTTTATTCTAGAATAGAAAATGGCAAGTGTACTTTTTTAAATGTATACAGGAAGAAATCCGGGATTTCCTCAGGTGAACATGGACAAATTGGGCTTTCTAAGATGGACGTGGGACAAACTTATTTCTAACGTCACATCAATTTTACGTCTCACTAGATCTAATAACACCTGACCTGCGCTTCTCCCCGTAAGAGTGCGTCACCCTCCGTCACTCAGAGGGATGCGTCACCCTTCGTCACTCAGAGGGATGCGTCACCCTCCGTCACAGAGGGATGCATCACCCGCCGTCACTCAGAGGGATGCATCTCCCGCCGTCACTCAGAGGGATGCGTCACCCTCCGTCACTCAGAGGAATGCGTCACCCTCCGTAACTCAGAGGGATACGTCACCCTCCGTCACTCAGAGGGATGCGTCACCCGCCGTCACTCAGAGGGATGCGTCACCCGCCATCACTCAGAGGGAAGCGTCACCAGCCGTCACTCAGAGGGATGCATCACCCTCCGTCACTCAGAGGGATGCGTCACCCTCCGTCACTCAGAGGGATGCATCACCCTCCGTCACTCAGAGGGATGCGTCACCCTCCGTCACTCAGAGGATGCATCACCCGCCGTCACTCAGAGGGATGCGTCACCCTCCGTCACTCAGAGGATGCATCACCCGCCGTCACTCAGAGGGATGCGTCACCCTCCGTCACTCAGAGGATGCATCACCCGCCATCACTCAGAGGGATGCGTCACCCGCCGTCACTCTCGTGGGGGCGCTTCACTCCCTCATTTTCTTCGGGATGCGTTAAGCTGTATGACCCTTGCAGGGATGCGTCACCCTTGTCGCTCGTCACCAGTGTCCACTGCCTTAGTCATTTCCTCTGGCGGCTTCTTGTCCACGGCACGGCTTCCCGTCGGGAGGCAAGAGTTGAGGGAAACTTGTAGGCGTTGTTTGGGTATGTTGAAGCGCTCTAGTTTATTGTACGTCAGCTACAGAGGCTTTGGTTTGGGAAATGTTTGCCATGGAACCCTGGGTACGTGTCATGTCGATCATGGAGTTCTGGTCATGTGATAACTAGCTTGTGAAAGTTTGACTGTTGTTACGTGGTCTGTGAAGGCAAGGGTGAGATGCGATGACTTAAGAAGCCTTGCGATCGTGATAAATTGCTCAGGAAGGACAGAGCCCGGCCAGTGCGAGGGGGTACATCATACAGCGGCCCGGGGGTACAAAAGGGGGCCCGAGAATTTTTTGGGATCTCAGTAAACGTTTGCATATATAGAAGACTAGTATTCCACCCTTCTCTCATCTTCCATGCCCTTTTTGGCCTCGCAGCTCAGGGAATAAAGCCGTAGTGGGTAAAAACACGATGACTAATGCAGAAGGGAAGGAGACCCGAAAGAGACTTTGTACCCCCTGATAGAATTCGTCTTAGAGGCCCTGGGACAGTATGGTGTATAGTTAGGTAGGACTGGGTATGTGTGGTGGCTAGGCTGGGTACGTGTGGTGGCTAGGCTGGGTACGTGTGGTGGCTAGGCTGGGTACGTGCGGTTGGCTACACAGACACACCCGTTGCCACACAGCAGACCAGACCGTTGGTGGACGCCAGTGGAGTGTGACTCCCATATTGCCTCGAGTTTTAGGTGCCAGTGATGTGAGCAAGCTCATGTACTGCAGGGTTTATAAAAATGGAGTTCATAGAAAAGGACGATTGAAGAAGATGCCACGCAGATGCGCATCCAGGATTGGTCAAGGGAAGAGGATGATGGCGAACCATGAACTCGTTAAGACAATTATAAAACGCTCAGAACAAGAGTTTTGTAGAGAACTTAATAGATTTTGAGTTGTGTAGATGTCATATTTGTCAGGTTTAATACTAAATACATCTGTTGTATAGAAGTATGTTTATACAGTACCAGGAACAGGAAAGTGATGGACTCCTTTGGAGTGAGAAATTCTTTGAGGGGAGACGGTTCTCCACTAGTGACATAACCTTCCCAGACGTGACTGTCCACTTATATAGCAGTGTAGCCCCGTGCAGGTGGAGGCCGGTGGTAGGTAGATATGCGTAGATTTAAATGTCTTTCCTTTCGAGGGATTAAAAAGGTTGAAACAGTCGCAGGAATATATTAATCATCATCATTATTGAGTGTTTATTCAATGCTATATACTTCAAGAAGGGGGACTGCTCTTACACTCCCTCCCACGAATATTGGTATAATGAACAGAAAAAGCGGCAGGTGGTGGGAGGGACCTTGACTACTGTGTGAACCCTTCTGGCAGGTGGTGGGAGGGGCCTGGACTACTGTGTGAACCCTTCTGGCAGGTGGTGGGAGGGGCCTGGACTACTGTGTGAACCCTTCTGTTGGTAACAGTAAATTCAAGCGGGACGCATAGATTCTTAGCGCCCCATATATAACATTATGGAGTAGGGGATAGAGGTTTGTTGAAGTCCGTCATAAATACATTTAAAACAAATTATGCAGACAGGAGATGACAGGAGAATTTATATGAAGAAAAGAAAAATGCTTTCATGAGGTTGAGAGATGGTCTTCGCACGAGAGAACCATGGCTGATGGGAACCATGACACAGATGCCAACAGACAGAAACCATCAGACAGATATTAACAACAGATAAATACTAACAGACAGAAACCAGCAGACAGTTATTAACAACAGATAAATACTAACAGACAGAAACCAGCAGATAGTTATTAACAACAGTTAAATACTAACAGACAAATGCCAGCAAACATTTGCTATCAGATAGAAACAAGAAAGATACCATCTGACAGATAACAAGATACAGATCCGTTAAACAGATATCAGTAGACACACACGAAACAAACAAGAATACCAAACACAAATGCCAACGGAAGGACCAGACGCTTTCATGAGAAGAGAGAACGTTGTGGGCAGGAAGTGGCCCAGTCCTGCTCTGTTGACACGTCTGCTGGTGCCTCGGCATAAGTACCCCCCCTCCTCCACACACACACACACACACACACACACACACACACACACATACTAACTCAGTAATTAATTTCTCTCTCTCTCTCTCTCTCTCTCTCTCTCTCTCTCTCTCTCTCTCTCTCTCTCTCTCTCTCTCTCTCTCTCTCTCTCTCTCTCTCTCTCTCTCTCTCTCTCTCTTCATAACAACCGTCTGTCTTTCGTCCAGAATGAGCCAGGTCGTGTGGTGCTGGGAGGAGGGTAGACCGGCTGTGGTTGAGACCAGGTTTGTTGTACTGATGTGGCGTGGATCCGAGCCAGGCTGGCCATGGTTTCTGCTAGTAATGAAGCAGTGAACCTCCAGACCTGGTGGTAACTACATCTACCGCTCCCACCACTATCACACGCTACCACACCTTCATACATGCGCTACCACACTGTTTAATACATTACCATGCATTACCACACGCTACCCCAACCATTACACAGCTTCAGGTCCTAACGGTGTTTAAACTAGTCAAGATACAAATATATTTACATAACTTAGATAACAAGTTCCTTGTTGTAAGTGCGAAATAACTTTTGAAATATATCAGATGAAATTAATGAATGAAAATATAAACCCAACAGACCAAGCGGTGTGCTGCCGGAAACTGAAGCCGTGCACGTAACTGACTCAACCAGATATCCGCCTCTTCAGACTTCACTAAGTGGAAACGTGACCCCTAGTGTGTCCCCAGTGGTGGTGGGGCAGACGCTCACTCTAGTGTGTCCCCAGTGGTGGGGGGGCAGACGCTCACCAAGTGGACACAGCAGCAGTCAGTGGTGGTGTGAGGTGGAGCCTCGTGCATCAGTCGTGTGTTGTGCGCACCAGGTCTGCCTACAGTGACACCAACGCGAGGCGCACACGACCCCGTCCTGGCCGCCACTATGGCCAGGGAGGCGGACCCGAGTGAGGCCAACATGGCACCGGGCTGGGCCATCGTCCTCACTGCAGTGGCTGCCATCATCATTTCCATTCTGGGATTTTTTGGTAAGTTTGAGGAAGGCCTTTTGTTAATGTTAGCTGAGACGACACGCCCTAGGGGTGGATGAACAGATGGGTTGACTGTAGACCGACTCCCACAGTCAGGATTCGAACCCATTTGTTCGACCTTGGGCGGCGTGTGGATGCTTCAGGGTCAGGAACGTTACGCACTACACCAAGGGAGTCTGTACACACACACACACACACACACACACACACACACACACACACACACACCCGACACCTGAGCCAGGAGTTTGGTCTCCACATTTTGTAGTTGATGTTGGATGATGTTTGCGTTGGTTTCTGTAACATTATACACCCCCGACCAGGCTGCTGCCAGTCATGCGTGTCATCATGACGTAACCAATTTTGGTCAACACCAGCTGGTGCATGGCATCATGGTCGGGACAAGCTAGCTGGTGCATGGCATCATGGTCGGGACAAGCTAGCTGATGCATGGCATCATGGTCGGGACAAGCTAGCTGGTGCATGGCATCATGGTCGGGACAAGCTAGCTGGTGCATGGCATCATGGTCAACAACAGCTGGTGCATGGCATCATGGTCGGGACAAGCTAGCTGGTGCATGGCATCATGGTCGGGACAAGCTAGCTGGTGCATGGCATCATGGTCAACACCAGCTGGTGCATGGCATCATGGTCGGGACAAGCTAGCTGGTGCATGGCATCATGGTCGGGACAAGCTAGCTGGTGCATGGCATCATGGTCGGGACAAGCTAGCTGGTGTATGGCATCATGGTCGGGACAAGCTAGCTGGTGCATGGCATCATGGTCGGGACAAGCTAGCTGGTGCATGGCATCATGGTCAACACCAGCTGGTGCATGGCATCATGGTCGGGACAAGCTAGCTGGTGCATGGCATCATGGTCGGGACAAGCTGGCTGGTGCATGGCATCATGGTCGGGACAAGCTAGCTGGTGCATGGCATCATGGTCGGGACAAGCTGGCTGGTGCATGGCATCATGGTCGGGACAAGCTGGCTGGTGCATGGCATCATGGTCGGGACAAGCTGGCTGGTGCATGGCATCATGGTCAACACCAGCTGGTGCATGTCATCACGATCAGGGCAACTGGCTGGTGCATGGCATCATGGTCGGGACCGGTGTGTGCGTCAGCTAGCACATTGTGACCCCTGCCTAGCAGCCATCAGGTAGCCTTAGAGGTGGCCAATTGTAGCAGGTCATGCATCAGTAGCAGGTCATGCATCAGTAGCAGGTCATGCATCAGTAGCAGGTCATGCATCAGTAGCAGGTCATGCATCAGCAGCAGGTCATGCATCAGTAGCAGGTCATGCATCAGCAGCAGGTCATGCATCAGTAGCAGGTCATGGATCAGTAGCAGGTCATGCATCAGTAGCAGGTCATGCATCAGTAGAGTATTAAAGTAAATGTGTAGCTGGTGAGAGATACTAGCATGCTTGGTGAAGGATGCATGCTACGTATATTGGTGACACCTGTCTGGCCAAGGTTGTAAAACATCCGTTCATGTCACCACACAAGCCGTCCTGATCATGTAAGGGACAACACAGGCCCGCAGGTCAGGCCCTCACCGCACAAAGTGAATTAAAGATAATGAAGTGCCGTCGTAAGGGAACAGTGGACAAGGTTCTGCAGAGGTCATATACTTGTCTTAAAAATGTGTCGTTCGTTGATAAAAGGAAAGACAGAAGATAAAGATTTCCGCAGGCGACCGGTGGAGGCAAAGATACAATTATCACAACCACAAGTTGTTGCTGGACTTTCATTTACAACCTAACCCTGATAATGTTATTCATTCACAGTGAACTTAATGAAACATCTGAGTCAGAAATCTGGCTTGGTAGATCATGTTCCGTACGCCTCACCAACGGATGAGATACAGTATCAGTATATACAGTTTCTTCCATAAGCTGCCGTTGGGCGTCAGGAACCGCTGATAGCATAGTCACAGTTAATGTCTGATGAACAACGTCACGTCACCCGCTACAGCTGCTGAAGTAGGAGAATCATCTCATTTCCTGTACAGTTAAAACTGATGGACAACATCCACTTCAGCACAATGTACGCTGATACTGGCTGACCGGAAGCAGTTGTTGACGAGATAGAAATATTAAGAAAATACAACAGACATCACAACACCGTCCGTCCGGTGCAGTGACGTCACCATGCTTACACGACCCCACATCCTTGTCATGGAACCACTGCCACTTGGAGGTCACACTCCACGCGGGAGGCAGTGTCGGGCGTGCTTCCGTGGGGCTAGAGTAATATATGATAAAACGATGCTTTTAGATTAATATAATGGATTAATGAGGTTGTTAAACTTTGAAAGCAAAGTATCAGATTGTTACATGAGTCCTACAGTGTGAGTCCTACTGTGAGAACAAGTCAAACTGATAATATATTCATGCAGTTCCTTACCGTAATGTGCAGGTCATCACTTCCATCTTCAGAATAAGATTTTTAAATTCACTTGTTACAGCTCAGTTAAAGAACGTTTTCATCTGGCACTCAACACTTGCAAGATGTGTTTAGCATGTAAAACGTACGCCCGTCAGTGCCACCTGTGGCTGGGCAGCAGAACTATATTCTTGACAGTACTACGTGTGCAGCAGAACTGTACGAAGCAGAACAAACTTTTTTTCTAAGTATGAGTTCACCAGTCGCGTGAGTCCCAAGGGCCCAACCTTGTGTTACACAGTTAACTCTTTCAACTTGCTGAACCCAAAGGGAAGTTGTTGACCTCACAGATAACCTGTTGACCTTACCGATCACACAGCTTGTTGACTCCACTGATTCTACAGATATATTGTTGACCCCACTGATCCCACAGATAACCTGTTGACCCTACTACTCCCGTGGCATCCTCCTCACCCCGTACAATCCTCTGATCCTCTGGAAGGCAGCGGGCAAGTCCTGATATATTTTATCTGAGAAGATTGCAAGGATTTAAGTATGAGTCAGTTAATACCGCAAGTTGTCTTGTCATGAAGTCATCTCCAAGACAGGCTGCCCAGGACAGGAGGTCTGCTCCCATATTGTAAGTTCTTGCCCGGATTTCATCCCTGCAGAAGGTTGACGACTGTGCTGGGCAGACTTACGGGAACCATCATCGTGGAAGCCACACATAAGATCACTTCATCATTCATGATTGGTTTGAGACGCTGGCGTTCCTGAGTGATGTGTCTGGTTGATTAAGATCAACTTGTATGACATAATTAAAGCAGCTTATATAGTTTATTTAGATTTCCTGAAAATTTTCAATTACGTTCTGCATCAAAGGTCATTAACAAAGGTTGTGTCACATGTTATAAATGGTTTTATGCTTGCAGGTTAGAAAATGGGTAAAGTGATCGTAAAGAGATCAGTGATTAACGATGTAGCCTGACAGTAATTACGTACCACAGGAATCAGTCCTGGAAACAATGCTCTTTGATGTATATCGTTGCATTAGGTAATGCACTATACTGCAAGATACCCAAGTTTCTACCAAGCTGGGAATTACGTTTTAACAGAAACTGAACGTCCACAACCACAAGCTAGTGTGGTCTACATTGTTACTGAAATGGAAAATACAAGCAACAGTGTGAACTCTGCTGAAGAACATAATGTAACTGGTTAAGGACTGATGTCTGGTAGTGTCCAGTTTATCAGAACCAAGTGAGCAGTTCTTACAAACAGCGAAGAAGACAAACAACATTGTGACCTTAATATTTGGCAAAGCAGTCACGTCTTAGTGGAAGAAAGTGAGCTGGATTCTTCACAGCAAAGGATTACCCCAGAGGGTTGATATTACATAAGATATTACAGTTATTTCAGTACATACATTACATCATTTCGTATGGTAAGTTTTACCGACTAGATGCAAAAAGTGGATACAAACTTAAAATTTCAGGTATCTTGTTTTTAACATTAAAGTGCTATGGCATTTGGTTGCCGGGTTTGTTTAGATATAACCTTGAAAAGCTTTATTTTTTCACATTCTTACACATAATATTCTAGTTTGTGTCCAGATCTTTGACCACAGACTTTACAATTCACATGATTAACATCTTCAGTTAGGCCAAAGTGCCAATAGTACCTATAGCCTAGCTTTAGTATGGCAGTTACAACATCATGTAATCTGCTGATCTTATTACTTTCTCCATATACATATTTTACTTTACACCCTTCACTGTGATGGAAGATGTTTCTACTCGTGCTTACCTGAACCCGTCTTCGTGCTTCAAAGAGGTTTGTTAGTTCCCTTGTAATTACAGTTTTGAGGTTTCTAATTGACAACCCAATGTTGTTTTCAGCATCATCTTTACTAAGTGCAAGTTTGATTAAAGCATCAGCTTTGTCATGTTCACGGAGGCTAATATGAGAGGGAATCTATAACAATTTTATTTGAATTTCTTGAGCAAGAATGTCTGAGTATTTGTTTCTGGCTTCAGAGACCAGCATGTTACATTTTGATCTCAGGGTGTTAAGGGCAAGTAGTGGAGATAAAGAATCAGAAATAATTAAACTGTCTGTGGCAGTGATTTCTACCTGCTCAAGAGCAATAAGTATGGCGAACAATTCAGTTTGTAGAGGAGATGCTCAGTTGTTTATTCTAACTTTTTCTCTAATCCATTACCATTGGGTTGGATCACAGTAGCAGCACTGCCTACCTTCCCAGTGGCAGAGTCGTGAGAGCCGTCAGTATAGATGCACTGGGCTGTGTTATTGTCAGTCTGGAGTTTCTGTATATGTTCCAGAGCACTGGTCTTGGCTAGGTATTGAAGGTGAGGGTTATAAGTAATTAGATTCTTGCATGGATAAGTAGGTGTAGACTCTGTGATCTTCCCATTCCAAGGCAACTTGCTGACCCCTGACCCCACATAACCTGCAGACCCCATTAACTACTGAGCTCTGACCCCAGGTAACCTGCTGACCATCATGGCGCTGCCTCACTCGTCCAGGTTGCGGAACGCGGCCACCTGGCTGGTGGTGAACCTGGCCGTGGCCGAGGGCGTCTTCTGCATCACCATCCTGCCCATCTCGGCCGCCCACCTCCTCACCCTCTACCTCACCGGCGGACGGTCGCTGCTCAACGACACTGGATGCAGCGTCTTCGTCTTCCTGCGTTACGTCAACATCCAGGCCGAACTACTTTCTATAGCGGCCATAGCCGTCAACAGGTGTGTCCGGTCGTTCCTCACTGTTACTGACTGTTACCAGGTACACACACACACACACACACATACACACGACCTCTTAACACTCATGGGGATATACTCCGTTTTCCGCGTCAGCGAGGTAGCGCCAGGAAACGGACGAAGAATGGTCCATCCACTCATATACACAAATATACACATAAACGTCCATACACGCACATATACATACACATACACAGACATATACATATATACACACGTACATATTCATACTTGCTTGCCTTCATCCATTTCTGTTGCTACCCCGTCCCACAGGAAACAGCATGGCTACCCCCTGCTTCAGCGAGGTAGCGCCAGAAAAACATACAGAAAAGGCCACATTTGTTCACACTCAGTCTCTAGCTGTCATGTATAATGCACCGAAACCACAGCTACCTTTCCACATCCAGACCCCACAGAACTTTCCATGGTTTACCCCAGACGCTTCACATGCCCTGGTTCAATCTACTGACAGCACGTCGACCCCGGTATACCACATCGTTCCAATTCACTCTATTCCTTGCACGCCTTTCACCCTCCTACATGTTCAGGCCCAGCTCACTCAAAATCTTATTCACTTCATCTTTCCACCTCCAATTTGGTCTCCCACTTCTTGTTCCCTCCACCTCTGACACGTACATCTTCTTTGTCAATGTTTCCTCTCTGTTCTTAACGCTACCTCGCAAACGCGGGAGACAGCGACAAAGCAAAATGAATAAGATATTAAATATATATATATATATATATATATATATATATATATATATATATATATATATATATATATATATATATTTAATTTGTTTATGGATGGGGTTGTTAGGGAGGTAAATGCAAGAGTTTTGGAAAGAGGGGCAAGTATGAAGTCTGTTGGGGATGAGAGAGCTTGGGAAGTGAGTCAGTTGTTGTTCGCTGATGATACAGCGCTGGTGGCTGATTCATGTGAGAAACTGCAGAAGCTGGTGACTGAGTTTGGAAAAGTGTGTGGAAGAAGAAAGTTAAGAGTAAATGTGAATAAGAGCAAGGTTATTAGGTACAGTAGGGTTGAGGGTCAAGTCAATTGGGAGGTGAGTTTGAATGGAGAAAAACTGGAGGAAGTGAAGTGTTTTAGATATCTGGGAGTGGATCTGGCAGCGGATGGAACCATGGAAGCGGAAGTGGATCATAGGGTGGGGGAGGGGGCGAAAATCCTGAGGGCCTTGAAAAATGTGTGGAAGTCGAGAACATTATCTCGGAAAGCAAAAATGGGTATGTTTGAAGGAATAGTGGTTCCAACAATGTTGTATGGTTGCGAGGCGTGGGCTATGGATAGAGTTGTGCGCAGGAGGATGGATGTGCTGGAAATGAGATGTTTGAGGACAATGTGTGGTGTGAGGTGGTTTGATCGAGTGAGTAACGTAAGGGTAAGAGAGATGTGTGGAAATAAAAAGAGCGTGGTTGAGAGAGCAGAAGAGGGTGTTTTGAAGTGGTTTGGGCACATGGAGAGGATGAGTGAGGGAAGATTGACCAAGAGGATATATGTGTCGGAGGTGGAGGGAACAAGGAGAAGAGGGAGACCAAATTGGAGGTGGAAAGATGGAGTGAAAAAGATTTTGTGTGATCGGGGCCTGAACATGCAGGAGGGTGAAAGGAGGGCAAGGAATAGAGTGAATTGGAGCGATGTGGTATACCGGGGTTGACGTGCTGTCAGTGGATTGAAGCAAGGCATGTGAAGCGTCTGGGGTAAACCATGGAAAGCTGTGTAGGTATGTATATTTGCGTGTGTGGACGTATGTATATACATGTGTATGGGGGGGGGTTGGGCCATTTCTTTCGTCTGTTTCCTTGCGCTACCTCGCAAACGCGGGAGACAGCGACAAAGTATAATAAAATAAAAAAATAATATATATATATATGACAAGAATCATTCACGTTTGTAAAACGTTCTTTAAGATAACAAATGAAGATATTCAAGAAAAAAAGAAAAGAAAAGCGAGAGAAGGAAGGGGAAGGGGAAGGGATGTTTACCTATGGAGGTGTCATGGCAGAGTTGATCACGGCTGGTGTGGAGGCGTCGGTCGTGTGGCTGGCCCACACCACGCACGGCATCACCCGCTCTTGTGTCTGTTGAGTCCTTGTTGTTAGACACATGTATACTTACTGGAGCTACTTCCTTCCTTCCCTCCTTCCTTCTTCTTGGTATTTTTTGGTCTTATTTGCATAATTAGAATCTTGTATCATCACAACTTGCCTCTTTGTTTTCTCTTGAGATCTTTCTGGTTATTTTTGTTAGTTATTTAAAGACATGTTTATTATCCTGTTGTCTCTTGCTCTTTCTTTATATCTTCCGTTTTCTCTCTCTCTCTCTCTCTCTCTCTCTCTCTCTCTCTCTCTCTCTCTCTCTCTCTCTCTCTCTCTGGTGTTTTCAAGTTATTCATGACCTTTGCCAGCAGTTCTCCTTATTCTTCCGTCCATTTCGACCTCCATACATCGTGTTCTTCCGTCTTCCTCCTCCTCCACCCACCATCCTCCACCTGGACTGCGTCAGGTTGTGGTCGTCACCACACCTGCTCACACGGCTTCCCCGTCTCCCCACCAGTTAACTTTCATTAAGAGTCAGGTGTGTTATGCAGGTGTTATCAATAAGCGACAGGTGTGTGTTAGCATGTGTAAGCAAGTGATGTACCGGCATTTGTGTGTTAAGTAGGTGGTGTGCCGGTAAGTGTGTTTCCAGCAGGTGTGTGATGCAGGTGTGTTGGTCCGACAGGTGTCTGCTGATCGCCGTGCCCAAGTGGTACCCGCGGCTCTTCTCTGGACCCAGGACGGCCGGGCTCATCGCTGGCATCTGGCTGGTGTCGGCCGGACTCATGCTCGTTCCCCTGCTCCAGGTAAACGCCTTCAGCAGTTTTTTCTTTTCTTTATACTTGTTCGCCGTGTCCCACGTGAGTGAGGTAGCGCCAGGAACAGACGGAGTGTCTTATTCGCTCACAAACATTATCTAGCTGTCATGTGTCATGCCCCGAAACCACAGCTTCCTATCCACATCCAGGCCCCACAGACCTTTCCATGGTTTGCCCTATTTTAGTCCACTAACACGTCATCCCCTGTATACCACATCGCTCCAATACACTCTTTCAGTTTACAACTTTCACTCTCTTGCATGTTCAAGCCCTAAGCACTCAAAATATTTTTCACTCCATCCTTCCATCCACAATTTGGTCCCCCGATTCTCCTTGTTCCCTCCACCTCTGACACATATATCTTCTTTGTCAATCTTTCCTCACTCATTCTTTCCTTATGTCCAAACCATTTCAGCACACCTTCCTCTGCTCTCTCAGCCACACTCTTTTACTACCACACATCTCTCTTATCCTTTTATTACTTACTCGATCAAACCACCTCACACCACTTATTGTTCTCAAACATTTCACTTCCAACACATCCACCCTTCTCCGTACAACACATATCTATAGCCCAGCATTTCAGCACACCCTATTCAGCTCTCTATACCAACAGCCGATACTATCCCAGTGTCGATACATCTTACTTGCTATTTCTTTTTCTCATTAAATCCATTTAGATTCTCTTTTTCTAATTTGTTAAATCATGCTCTCATTTTTCAGCATTTAGTCTGTTTTCTGATCCCGTAATCTTACTGGCAATCATGTCATCTGCGAAAACTTCTGATTACAGTTTCCTGTACATCTGTGTCAGTGTATGATGTCAGAATTAAAAGTGTATTGAGACTGCTACCGTTCCTTGCGGTCCTGCTCGAAGAACTTCTTCCTTTTCAGACAGGATAGAGAGGAGCTTACGTAATGTTACTGACGTCTAGTAAATTCTGTACTTCACAGAACAGGCGTCTTCCCTGTAAAACTGATGTTTACTTCACCCGTATGGTACTTTCAGACAATGACCTGTTGGCTAATGTTTGCTGAGCAGCAACACAGATTAACCAAGCGTATATGTTTTGAGAAATATCTGATTTCTGGAAAATAACTGACCTAATGTAAGGCATTAGGTATTAGCGTGTTTTGATGCGAAACATCTCAGCGTGCGATATAGCCGACCATCAGTATGCTCTTACTTCATGCTTGAATAGTATGCTCTTACTTCATGCTTGAATAGTATGCTCTTACTTCATGATTGAATAGTATGCTCTTACTTCATGCTTGAATAGTATGCTCTTACTTCATGCCTGAATAGAACTTAGATTGTAATGTTATGGCTGATGATGACGTCTACTCTCATTATCAGTGCCAAATGTACCTGTACATTACAGTATAAACAGTCATGATTTCTGCCTCGTTTTATGCGTCGTATTTACAACGCTTTATGGATGTAGTTGGAAGGATTCCTCAGAGTAAGTTTGTTCTAAAATATTTTCACTATATATCAGTTATATCTGCATAAATCATTCTATTATTCAGTTCTCATCTCAGAATTATAAGGTCAGGCAACGTGGAAGCAAAGAAGACTAGACTGTGGTAAACGTAACACATATAACAGCCCGCTACAACTGACCTCACCAACCAAACCCCAGCCATCCGCCGGCCAGCGAAAACCACAGCTCATCATTCACGATTCTTTTCCAGGTCGTTTAAAAGCCATCAGTAATGTTTTGCAGTATTTAATACCACCTTAGCCTCCCCCCTCCCCCAGTAACATTAAAAAAAAAAACAACTCCGTAGTGGTGGGCATGCGCACCTCAGCTGTAGTCATTCCGTAGGTTATATACTTGACACTGACCGTTAGGTCAATCCTAGTGCATGAATAAGTACAGTGAAGAGCATGAATAAGTACAGTGAAGAGCATGAATATACAGTGAAGAGCGTCAATAAGTCCAGTGAAAAGCGTGACTAAGAGAGTATGTGCCTAGGGTCTGGGCCAGATGGGGATCGTCAATATGGCCATATCTGTCTCCCGTACACAGATTCACAGCTAAATATTTACATTAGCTCAACATGTGTATCCTTTCCTGGTGTTGCCTCCTGCGCCATCTGTTGCTCCAGCCCTACACTACTGCTGTCTCGGCCTGCTTCACCACAACACCACCCCAACCTACACCCTAACCTATAGTTATTCCTTTCCTCGGCCCAAAGTGTCTAGTGCTTCTCCAGACCAGTGTATATTATTTTGATTGCCGCCTGATTTTTCAAGATATTTACTTTCACATCATGCGTATAACAGTATTGTGTAGTAGATAATTATTTTGATTTTGATGTTTATTGATATGTCTATTTTTTCACAGTTTTCTTCAGTATTTCCAATGATTATTTATTTTTTCATTATTTATTATACTTTGTCGCTGTCTCCCGCGTATAAATTTCCTGTCGTTGTGTTCAGGTCTACGGCAAGTTTGTGTACAACGAACGGACGGACGAGTGCGATTTCTCTGACCAGACGCAGTACGGCCAGACGCCCCGCAAGCTCTTCCTCTCGCTAGGCTTCCTCCTGCCATGTGTTGTCATCATCGTCTCCTACTCCTACATCTTCTACAAGGTCAGTACCTGCCTTGTGTTGTCGTCATTGTCTCCTACATCTTCTACAAGGTCAGTACCTGCCATGTGTTGTCATCATTGTCTCCTACATCTTCTACAAGGTCAGTACCAACCCACCCACGTTGTTCTACCAGTATCGTATTGCGCTCCTACACTTCTTGTTTGATTATACTATTTTACTCCCCCGCCACACACATTACCCTGTCGCCACACACATTACCCTGCCGCCATGCACATTACCCTTCCGCCACTTGTTCACTTCCGTTTATTTGGTTAATAATCGTAGCAGACAACATTACTCAGTTTGTTGTTGTGTACATACGGAACGTTTTCGTTATCGTCCATCTGTCTCTTGTGAAAGTTGTCATGATCGTACAGAGGACGTGTGTGGAGGATACCATCATATTATCGGTGTGTTCTCCGGGTACAAGTTTCAAGAATCTGTGTCCAAAGGATGTTCATTGCAGGTGTGGGGTTGTCAGAGAGGCAAGGTTTGAGACACAGACACGCATGGTTAAAGACACAGACATATAACAGTCACTTCTCCCACCCCGCGGGGAAGGGGTTTGATGGTGGGGATGGGGCAGGAGGGGGGAGGGGGGTGGGGTAGGGAAGACTAGTGCATATCAGTAATGACGTCACGTCTCCCACAGGCCCGTCAGAGCTCGGCCAAAGTCCGGGCCACCTCGAGCACGGGGCTGCTGAAGAAGGCCAGCACCAGCTCGGAGCCCAGCAGGTTGGTACAGTTTCAGTAATGAGCCACACAACCCCAGGACCTCTCGCTGGGTGTCATACCTTCGAGCCTGCTCCCCAACCAGGAGTGTCATACACCTTCGAGCCTGCTCCCCAACCAGGAGCAGAAGAATAATGGTTCCTCAGGAGCGAGGTCCTTGAGTAGACAACCCATTTTCAGATAACTGACGGTAACGCAACCTTACTGAAGGTGGTGACCTCATGCTCACGTGGTGATCAGTAGCAGGCGGAGTTCGGTAACACCAGACGCCACAGAAGCTGTAGCTAATGCTTCACATGCTTACCACTTACACTTCTGACTCGTTGAAATACATACATCACGTACACAGTGACAGCACTGAATACTCACACACGACCAGATTCCACGTGCAATGATGGGATCTGCGTGTGTTCAGAACAGTGGCACAGCCCGTGAACACAAGAACACAGTGGACAAACACAGGGCAAACAATGTGACCAGGTATACATGCATGACAAACAATATGACCAGGTATATATGCATGACAAACAATATGACCAGGTTTACATGCATGACAAACAATATGACCAGATATATATGCATGACAAACAATATGACCAGGTTTACATGCATGACAAACAATATGACCAGATATATATGCATGACAAACAATATGACCAGGTTTACATGCATGACAAACAATATGACCAGGTATACATGCATGACAATATGACCAGATCATGACAACAATATGACCAGATATATGTATGATAAACAATATGACCAGGTTTACATGCATGACAAACAATATGACCAGGTTTACATGCATGACAAACAATGTGACCAGGTATACATGCATGACAAACAATATGACCAGGTTTACATGCATGACAAACAATATGACCAGGTTTACATGTATGACAAACAATATGACCAGGTTTACATGAATGACAAACAATATGACCAGATATATATGTATGATAAACAATATGACCAGGTTTACATGCATGACAAACAATATGACCAGGTTTACATGCATGACAAACAATGTGACCAGGTATACATGCATGACAAACAATATGACCAGGTTTACATGCATGACAAACAATATGACCAGGTTTACATGTATGACAAACAATATGACCAGGTTTACATGAATGACAAACAATATGACCAGGTTTACATGCATGACAAACAATATGACCAGGTTTACATGAATGACAAACAATATGACCAGGTTTGCATGCATGACAAACTATGTAAGGTTGAGACATACCATAACCCCTCGGTAAACTCTACATCAACAAACGGTAAACAAGTTGAAATCGATAGGCCCATTTTCTGTCAACACAAACAGCAACATACATTCTTGTACAAACCCAAGATCTAACCAAGTTTACCTGCCACAAAGTAACAGTTTCCATGTGACATTACACATGGAAACTGTACATGTAAACACCACAAGCAGGAGAATACGGTAACATATAACATGTAAACACCACAAGCAGGAGAATACGGTAACATATAACATGTAAACACCACAAGCAGGAGAATACGGTAACATATAACATGTAAACACCACAAGCAGGAGAATACGGTAACATATAACATGTAAACACCACAAGCAGGAGAATACGGTAACGTATAACATGTAAACACCACAAGCAGGAGAATACGGTAACGTATAACATGTAAACACCACAAGCAGGAGAATACGGTAACATATAACATGTAAACACCACAAGCAAGAGAATACGGTAACGTATAACATGTAAACACCACAAGCAGGAGAATACGGTAACATATAACATGTAAACACCACAAGCAAGAGAATACGGTAACGTATAACATGTAAACACCACAAGCAGGAGAATATAATTACATATATCATAGATCATCAGCTCTTGTGTTGCCTTCTCTTCCCATCTAGTTATATGTACGAAACTTAATGTACAATACAAACAACAGCTGACCATTTCTTTCACAAAAAACAGCCGAAAAAACCTTGAAACTGATGGTTTTGTTTGTAATGACCCATGTATGTGTCCAGCTTCTGTTTGTGTGGGTAACTAGTGTGTGTGATTACTGTTTGTGTGTTACGGGAGAGAGTTTTACACTTGTGTTGCCCCATCTATTAATCTTAACCTTGTATATATGTACCATGTGTTTATTTTTGTGTATGTATATACATCAGGCTAAGACTGGTTTGTGATTACTATTTTTGTGTTACGGGGTAAGAGTTTTGTACTCGTGTTGCCCCGTCTCTTAACTTTGTATATCTGTAACATGTGTTTACTTCTATGTATGCACACACACACACACACACACACACACACACACACACACACACACACACACACACCAGACTAAGCCAAGTACTCATTCATAAACCAGCCCATAGGGGAGGAGGAACACCTGAGTTGGGTGTTGACTGACTGTCGCACCCAGGATTCGAACCCATACGGGTCGGACCTTGAGCTGGTCCGTGCTGAATCATGGTCAGTAACGCTAAACGCTACACCAGGGATACACATTAGCGAGGCTGTGTGCTGGAGTGGTTCCTCTGGTGTGTGTGTGTGTGTGTGTGTGTGTGTGTGTTGTGCTGGTGGCACCAGTGCTGCTGGTCCTCCCTCACTGTGGTGAAGTCTTGAGTCCACCTCTGGTGATCTGACGTACATGGTCCTGAGCCTTGTTGACCTGCATGGTCCTGACCTGTCTTGACCTGAACTACATATTTGTCATCATTGTTGACCAGACCTTCATCGTCTGACATGTGCTGACTTGACCTACATGGGGCTGACCTGACCTGTGTGGTCTTGACCCATATCGAGCAGACCTGCGTGATCTTAACCTTTGTTAGCCTGACGTGACTCACTGCAGTTAGCCTGACATGACCCACTGCCTTTAGCCTGACGTGACTCTGCAGTTAGCCTGACATGACCCACTGCAGTAAGCTGCCAGGACCTGACTTGTTGTGTCTACAGATGTGACGTGACCTTTATTGCCTTCCAGGACCGGTCGACCCGCGGAAGGTCTGAGGTCACGTGACATCCGCATCGCCAGGACGATCGGCGTCATCTTCGTGGCCTTCCTGGTCTGCTGCACACCCGTGTCTGTTGTCCACTACCTGGACGCGACGGTAGGTCTGCTGCACACACTTCACCTGCATGTTCTCCTGGTCAACAGTGCGTCATTATCAATATTGTGCCGCCGGAGTGGCTGTATACCATGATGTGACCCATGCTGTCTGTATACCATGATGTGACCCATGCTGTCTGTATACCATGATGTGACCCGTGTGTCCCGACCCACACACTCTCAGTATAGACTTCTACATCATCCTGCTTCACCAGGCTGACAGTCGCCATACATCGTCCACCTCCACACTTACGTGGTCAGGAGGACGATGCTGGAGTGGGGAGCTGGGGGAGGGGTCAGGAGGACGATGCTGGGGTGGGGAGCTGGGGGAGGGTCAGGAGGACGGTGCTGGGGTGGGGAGCTGGGGGAGGGGTCAGGAGGACGGTGCTGGGGTGGGGAGCTGGGGGAGGGGTTAGGAGGACGGTGCTGGGGTGGGGAGCTGGGGAGGGTCAGGAGGACGATGCTGGGGTGGGGAGCTGGGGGAGGGTCAGGAGGACGGTGCTGGGGTGGGGAGCTGGGGAGGGTCAGGAGGACGATGCTGGGGTGGGGAGCGGGGGGAGGGGTCAGGAGGACGGTGCTGGGGTGGGGAGCTGGGGGAGGGGTCAGGAGGACGGTGCTGGAGTGGGGAGCTGGGGGAGGGGTCAGGAGGACGGTGCTGGGGTGGGGAGCTGGGGGAGGGGTCAGGAGGACGGTGCTGGAGTGGGGAGCTGGGGGAGGGGTCAGGAGGACGGTGCTGGGGTGGGGAGCTGGGGGAGGGGTCAGGAGGACGGTGCTGGGGTGGGGAGCTGGGGGAGGGGTCAGGAGGACGGTGCTGGGGTGGGGAGCTGGGGGAGGGTCAGGAGGACGGTGCTGGGGTGGGGAGCTGGGGGAGGGGTCAGGAGGACGGTGCTGGGGTGGGGAGCTGGGGGAGGGGTCAGGAGGACGGTGCTGTGGTGGGGAGCTGGGGGAGGGTCAGGAGGACGGTGCTGGGGGAGGGGTCAGGAGGACGGTGCTGGGGTGGGGAGCTGGGGGAGGGGTCAGGAGGACGGTGCTGGGGGAGGGGTCAGGAGGACGGTGCTGGGGTGGGGAGCTGGGGGAGGGGTCAGGAGGACGGTGCTGGAGTGGGGAGCTGGGGGAGGGTCAAGAGGACGGTGCTGGGGGGGGGAGCTGGGGGAGGGGTCAGGAGGACGGTGCTGGGGTGGGGAGCTGGGGGAGGGGTCAGGAGGACGGTGCTGTGGTGGGGAGCTGGGGGAGGGTCAGGAGGACGGTGCTGGGGTGGGGAGCTGGGGGAGGGGTCAGGAGGACGGTGCTGGGGTGGGGAGCTGGGGGAGGGGTCAGGAGGACGGTGCTGGGGTGGGGAGCTGGGGGAGGGGTCAGGAGGACGGTGCTGGGGTGGGGAGCTGGGGGAGGGGTCAGGAGGATGGTGCTGGGGTGGGGAGCTGGAGGAGGGGTCAGGAGGACGGTGCTGGGGTGGGGAGCTGGGGGAGGGGTCAGGAGGATGGTGCTGGGGTGGGGAGCTGGGGAGGGTCAGGAGGACGGTGCTGGGGGAGGGGTCAGGAGGATGGTGCTGGGGTGGGGAGCTGGGGGAGGGGTCAGGAGGACGGTGCTGGAGTGGGGAGCTGGGGGAGGGTCAGGAGGACGGTGCTGGGGTGGGGAGCTGGGGGAGGGTCAGGAGGACGGTGCTGTGGTGGGGAGCTGGGGGAGGGTCAGGAGGACGGTGCTGGAGTGGGGAGCTGGGGGAGGGGTCAGGAGGACGGTGCTGGGGTGGGGAGCTGGGGGAGGGGTCAGGAGGACGGTGCTGGGGTGGGGAGCTGGGGGAGGGGTCAGGAGGACGGTGCTGGGGTGAGGAGCTGGGGGAGGGGTCAGGAGGACGGTGCTGGGGTGGGGAGCTGGGGGAGGGGTCAGGAGGACGGTGCTGGGGTGGGGAGCTGGGGGAGGGGTCAGGAGGACGGTGCTGGGGTGGGGAGCTGGGGGAGGGTCAGGAGGACGGTGCTGGGGTGGGGAGCTGGGGGAGGGTCAGGAGGACGGTGCTGTGGTGGGGAGCTGGGGGAGGGGTCAGGAGGACGGTGCTGGGGTGGGGAGCTGGGGGAGGGGTCAGGAGGACGGTGCTGGGGTGGGGAGCTGGGGGAGGGTCAGGAGGACGGTGCTGGGGTGGGGAGCTGGGGGAGGGTCAGGAGGACGGTGCTGGGGTGGGGAGCTGGGGGAGGGGTCAGGAGGACGGTGCTGGGGTGGGGAGCTGGTCACAGTCCTACCCACGTCTGACACATTACATATTTACTTGCTGACACAACAATACAAATTTTTTTTTGTTTTTTTTTCTATTACTATTATTTTAAGGGGGGGGGGGGGGAGAGGGTCTTACCCATTTAGAATTTGCTACATATTTTGTAAGAATCTTCCCCCAGCCCCACACGAGTGGCTACGCCCCTGTAGTGTGTCTTAACTGCTCGTAGTCTTTCGTAGTTTGTTAGTTCCACGTTAACATCAGTGGGTTTGGTCTTATTCTTTCATACATCATACATCAGCGTTGGTCAGCAAGTTAGCACCAGCGACTGAGGACTATATTCTGTGAAATGAATTTGTATTTATTTATGTTGTAACGTTGAATTTACAGCTAAACTAATGCATAGATTTAGATAGTTCAGTTATAAATACACAACTTGACAGGAAAATAAGACGCTCAACTTACTCTTCAGATCCACCGTCCGGTGCTGCTGCTGCTGCTGCACCCGCTCTACTGGGCTCAGTATTGCATCAACATCTTCATCTACGTCTTCATGAACAAACAGTATCGTGATGCCTACGTCAACTACATATCCCATTGGTGGCCGAGCTTCAAGGAGGTAAGTCAACCACTCTGTGCTGTAGGTATCTCGCCAGATTAGTGGACAGGATGCCACTTCGTCAGCCGATTAAGCCATTTTTGATACAGATTACAACGTGCTGGAGTGGGAAGCTAACGTTCTTCACATACTATGCTTCCCACTTGATGCAATGACCTTTTTCGCTTTTATTTATATATTCAGTTTTACACAAAATGAATGGTAAAAGATGAGTAGTAATTATGCAGGAGGGTGAGATGCGTGCTTGGAATAAAGTGAATTGGAACGACGTAATATACTAATGAGGGTCAACGTGCTGTTCATGGACTTAACCAGGTCATGTGAAGTGTCCTGGGTTATACATGGAAAGATCCATGGGCCTGGTTGTGGATGGGGAGCTATGGTATCGGTGCGATACACATGATAACTAGAGAATGGATGTGAGTGGATAGTTTTTTTTTTTTTCTTCGTGGTGCTACCTCACTAACGCGGGAAATGGCGATCAAGTGGGGTGGGGATGAGTATTTGGGTAACTCAAGTTAATTCCTGACCTCTCTCCTCCTGTCATGGATAAAGAAGTTGGATCATTGCTGGTGCGCAGGACATTTTCTTTATTCAATGTGATGATTGTTGAGTTCTTGTATTGTGAAGAGTAAACCTATACCAGCTTTAGCTTGGTAAAAAAAAAAAAAAAGAAATAAAACGTCTAGGATGCCAGTTGATTCTCTACCATCTCAGGTCTGTAATGCTGTCTGTTGTTTCATGGCTGTATGTCTCGTGCCGGGAGTTTGGTTCACAGCCAGATGGCTTACCTTCACACACACACACACACACACACACACACACAAGAAATATTGAATGGGTAGTTACCTAAATGAAGTTCATTACTGTCCTTGTGAATGTCCTGATCACCTAACTTAATTATTACATTTAGTAATGTCATATTACAGGTAAACAATTCTGAGGAAAAGTTTCGATGTGGCTCATGATGATATTTATGGTTGTGTTCGGCAGGTGTCGCGCAGGAAGTTCCAGTGGAAGGAGGAAGCGACTAGCGGGGAAAGCCGACGACAGTCCCGAGCTGCCACCCCGAACACTGTCGTCAAATTCAACGTTCGTAAGATGTCAAAGGTTTCTTTCTCCAAGAATACCTCAGAACCTCCTGCAACTCCTCTCCAGGGCCCCACAACCCCACAGCTACGGGGTAACACTGCAACCCCTGACATGGCCGACACTCGCCTGTAAGATCGCCATCACAACACACCCTTGTGGTCACCCGTGCAACCACAACACAGCTTTAGGGCCATCAGTGTGCTACAACACAGCCTTAGGAGCACCAGTGTTGCCACCACAACACAGCTTTAGGGCCACCAGTGGTGCCACAGCACAGCCTTAGGAGCACCAGTGTTGCCACCACACACACCCCTGAGGCAACCAGTTTTCCTCAAAGATCCCATTCAATTTCGTTTTCGCGTACACTGTGTCATTTACATCCATGTGGTGCTGATGATATTACTGCCACCACATTCGAGGGATCTGATTACTGGTGTTCCAACATATTTGGTCTCCACCACCTGCAGTGAGCCACTAAAATGTATTAAAGTTTGGACTTATATGTAGATTGTCTTGTCCCGCGTAAATGTACCAAGTGTGGAGCTCTAGGCCCCTCAGTGTCTGCCCATTGACGTTATCAACCTCAAGTTCTGTGAGAAATAACTCATGGGTCTTGAGTTTGCCAAGCAGCACAACGGAAACTAGGACCTGCATTATCATCACTAAGACCGCCGAGAACCCTGGCAATAACATTACAGCCGATGTTGCTGGACCTTCTAGATAACAGAGTAATTCTCCTCACTATGCTCTCCTTTAAGCCATCATCAGGTTGCTAGTGGTACAGACATACTGGAAAGGTGTTCTGGGCTGTGCACGGGGCCAGCCGCAGCCGAAAGGACTAAGGGACGGGTATAAAACAACGTAGACAT